>NW_024082016.1:11230-383889 GCF_003009895.1 Hyaena hyaena | reverse complement strand
TTAAAGTAGAAAGAAATAACAAAAGATAGTTGGGAAATTGTCCAAATATTTGGAAATTAAACAACACTTTTCTGTATAACTCTTGGGTCAAGGAACGTCTCAAGAGGAACTTAAAAAATAAATTACATCAAATGTAAAAATAAAACATATCTAAATGTATAGATACAGAAAAACAGTATTGAAGGGAAATTTTTATAACATTAAGGAAAGTCTGTAGGAAAGAAGATCTGTAATCAATAACCTAAGCTCTATCTCAGAAAACTAAGGAATGAAGTAAAATATAAGATTAGTTTAAATAGAAATTTTAAAAAAGAATGAATATTTGAGCATAAGTTATTGAAATTGAAAATAGAAAAATGATAAAGAAAAACAATGAAACTAAAAAGTTGTGTTCTGAAAAGTCCAGCACAATTGATAAACTTCTAGCCAGGCTAACAAAGGAAGAGGGAGGGAAGGGGAGGGAAGGGGAGGGAAATGAAGGGAAGGGAAGGGAACCTCCCATGGGAAGTTAAAATGTTCTCTAAGAATACCAGGAACAATTTTATGATAACTTAGATGAAATAGAGCATTTCTTGACTGACACAGATGGTTACAATTCACACAAAAAGAAATGGAGAAATAAATAATTTGATTAGGTCTATATCTATTAAAGAAATTGAACCAATAATTAACGACCCTCCAAAAAGGAATCTTTCAACCCAAATAACTCTCCTAATTTCACTGAACAGATAGGAAATGATACTTCTTACCACCATCCCTTCCAGAAAATAACAATGGAGGGAATTTGTTCTGTGACATTAGCATTGTTACCACAATAGCAAAATCAAATAAAGCAATACAAGGAGATATATTTCTATTTAATGTGAGTTACTGTATGTTTTCCCACTAAAGTACAAATAAAAGGATATTTTGTCTCACTATTTCCACTCTACATTGTAATTGAATTTTTAGCCAGTGCATTAAGACAAGAAAAAGTTTATGTGCAAATCTGAAAAGATAAAATAAATCTGTCTTTATCCACATGCAAGATTGTCTGTGTAGAAGACTAAAAACAATTCTAGTAAAATCTTAGAAATAATATAGGGATATAACAGGGTCACAGAATATATGGTTTAATATAGGCATTTTGTATAACATACTATACACTTTTATCTCACTCTCTGCTTCCTCCATGAGAGATGTTTGAATAAATATATACTTCATAAATATATAAATAAATATATTCATAAATATAGGTATGTGAAAATAATAAATATCATAAAAATTAAGTAGTTAAGTATAAATTTAATAAAATATGTATAGAATTCATATATAGAAAAGCATACAATGCTAGTAAAATAAATAAATTAAAAATTAAATACATTAAGAGTGCTTCTGTGTTTATGAATTGAAAGAATAAGTATCACTAAGATGTCTACTCTTTCTAACTAGATCTACAGATTCCATGCAACCCTAATCTAAACTCCAGTAACCTATTTTCTAGGTATTTTTAAAAATTATTTTAATGTTTTATTTATTTCTGAGAGAGAGAGTGTGAGCAGGAGAGGGTCAGAGAGAGAGGGAGATACACAATCTGAAAGAGGCTCTAGGCTCTGGCTGTCAGCACAGATCCTGATGAGGGGCTCAAACCCACAAACCGTGAGATCACGACCTGAGCCGAAGTCGGACCTTAACCGACTGAGTCATCCAGGAGTCCGTAGATATTGACAAGCTAACAAAGAGTTACTGTGGGGGCACCTGGGAGGCTTAGTCATTTAAGCATCTGACTTTGGGTCAGCTCATGATGTCACAGTTTGTGAGTTCGAGCTCCGCATTGGGCTCTGTGCTGACAGCTCAGAGCCTGGAGCCTGCTCCGGATTCTGTGTCTCCCTTTCTCTCTGCCCCTTCCCCACTTGCACTCTAACTCTCTCTCACAAATAAGTAATATTTAAAAAGATAAAAAAAAGTTACTGTGGAAAGGAAAAAGACCCAGAAAAGCCAAAACAATAATAGAAGATTCAGAGCAAAGTTGTAGTTCAAAAGTATGTGCTTTTTTGTTTGTTTGTTTTGTTTTGTTTTCTAAAATTTTTAATGTTTATTTGTGAGAGAGAGAGTGACAGCTGTGGAGGAAGAAGAGAGAGAGAGAGACACAGAATCTCAAGGAGAATCCAGGCTCTCAGCTGTTAGAACACAGCTAGATATGGAGCTCAAACTCACATACCATGAGATCAAGACATGTGGAGTGGGACACTTAAGGGACAGAGCCACCCAGGTGCTCCCAAAGTTGTAGTTCATGACCTTAAGACTTATTATAGAATCACTGTGATCAAAAAAAAAAGTATGCTTTTGGCACAAGAACAGAAGTGCAGTTCAGTGGAAGCATACACACAGCAATGGAATAGACTCACACATTGAGTCCACTGATATTCACAAACAAGCAAAAGTCATCCAAACCTCAGGGGATTTGTGAGAGTGTTAAAACTATCCTGCATGATACTTTTACTCTAGATACATGGAACTATGTGTTTATAAAACCCCACAGAATTTTATGGCTCAAATAGTAAATATTAATATAAGCCAAGTTTAAAAATCATTTAAGAAGTCAGAGAGACCCACGAAAATGCAGACTGTGAATTGGGGTTTGATATAAAAGAACTGTCTGTATTATCTTTCAATTATTCCGTAAACTTAAAGTTGTTCTAAACTATGCATTAAAAAAATGCATTTCAAGCCAGGGCGCCTGGGTGGCTCAGTTGGTTAAGTATTCGGTCCCCACGTTGGGCTCTGAGCTGGCAGCATAGAGGCTGCTTGGAATTCCCTCTTACTCTCTTTGCCCCTCCCCCCCAATAAATAAATAAACTTAAAAAAAAAAAACTCTTCAAGCTACAAACAATACATTTAGAGAGAATCATATTATACTCAAACACTGTAGATGAAGAAATGTTCTGAAAAACAAGAGAATAAAAACATGCATTATATGCTGGCGCAGCAATGGAAAGAATGGCAGTTAACTTCATCAAAAACAATTGAAGCCAGAGACAATAAAACTATGTATTTAATGAGTTTATTTTTGGGGTGCCTGGGTGGCTCAGTCGGTTGGGTGGCCGACTTTGGCTCAGGTCACGATCTCATGGATCATGGGTTCCAGCCACGCGTTGGTCTCTGTGCTGACAGCTCAGAGCCTGGAGCCTGTTTTGGATTCTGTGTCTCCCTCTCTGTCTGACCCTCCCTTTCTCATGCTGTTCCTCTCCCTCTCAGAAATTTAAAAAAAAAAAAAATGTTAAAAAAATTTAAAAAATGAGTTTATGGGGAAAATGTGTAAACACAGTATTTTACATATAATAACAATTCTGTTTCAAAGTTAAGGTTAACTAATAAAATTTTCAGGTAAACAAGAACAGAGAGAATTTATTGTTAGCTGAACTCGACTAAGAGAAATACTATTTGCAGCTTGTTAGGTAAAACAAAGCAAAACAAAACGAAACAAAAAATGAGCATAAACTTAGTCATGCATACATATACCTGCAGGAAAAATTGAAGATCACTAGGTGTGAAGTTAAATGTGAAACAATATTTTAAAAATACATAAAATAGTTATTAGCTCTTTAAAGCAAAAAAAAATATTGGAACTATATTATGGATATATAACACATACAGAAGGAGAATGAATAGAAACAAAAAGAAGCCAAAACAACAATAAATGGTTGGGTTTTTTTGCTACAATGGCCAATTTATATTATTTTAAGTCATTTTGAAGAGTTAAGATCAAAAAGTGGAATTTCTAGAGCATTCAGTAATTAAAGCAAACTATATCATAGCAGGAGAATTAGCAGGAGATGAAGAAAAATATACAACCAACTATGGTTATATTAACCATCAGTTTCTCATAATAAAAAAGGAAGCCAAAATCAGAAATGATACAGAAATTTTAAACTACATTATTATCTACTTAACCTAAGAGGAATTTGTGGACTATTACATCTAACAGCTATAAGATCCAAGTCTGTAGAGTTAGAAAACAAGTCTCAAGAAATCACAAAGGATTATATGTTCTGTGACCATAACACATAATAAAACAACTTTAAAAAAATGAGTAATGAGAAAACCTTCACATGCTTGAAAATTAGCACTATGTGCCTAAATAACAGTTGTTAAAAGAAATGCAATAATAATTAAAAAATATATTGGAACAGGATGGAAACAGAAATTTATCACATTCACATTTATGTAATTCAGGCAAGTTATGGATACAATTTATAATTTAAATATAAAAGTTTTATAAATAAATAAGTTAAGCCTCTATCTCAATATTCAAAAAGACAAAAGGATATTAAACCCAGAGGAAGGAGGAGGAGTATTTTAATGATCAGGGATCAAAGATATAAAATAGAGAAAAATAACATAGCCATTGGTGTACTAATCTTCAAAAAGTTTAATAAAATTGATAAACTCTGGAGTAGCTAAAGAATATTTCTGGCAAAGATGTACATGTACTAATTCCCAAACCTGTGACTACGTAGCAAAAGACTCAGTGCAGATGTGGTTAAGTTTAGCATTTCCATCTTGAGATAGAGTATCTGGATTAACCAATGTGAGTCCAGCATAATCACAAAGGTCCTTGTTGAGAGAGCGGAAGAGAGAGACAGGAAGTCTGTCAGAAACAACATTTAGTTATCGGTGATATTTATATTGAAGTACAATAAGATTGAAGCAACAATTACTTCACTACTTTATATTGTGTAGATTTTATTTCACTGATTTTCTGTTAGAGTTATTTAGAGTTTATAATTCTTATGTTTAGTTTAACATCCTTCTTTAGATTTGCTGCATCCATGCTCAGTTTCCCAAATATTATTTGACGTTTTGACCATGCTAGTCATAACACTGTCATACAAATCAATCAGAAATCACTTATTGTTAAGTAAAATGAATTAGGATTGAATATTTACAAAACTGAGTAAGGCACTTTAACACTTTAGAGACATATATCTAATGACACCTCTGCTTAATGTAACTGAAATAACATATTTGCTTTTGAACATTACATTTCTTCCATTTGGTTTCCTATTTTGAAAAGCTCATTCCTTTCTGAGTGAGAAACATAAAGTATGAAATAATCAATATCCCATTGCCATATTTACTACTTGCTTAAATTTTGTATTATTACTTGCCATTATTGAGTAAAATGCATGGAGATACAAGCCTAACTAAAAATATTAATGAAGCGTAAGGATAAGAAATACATCCAGATCCTGGATAACCTGATACAGTTCTGAGCATAACTGAGCAAGCATTTAAAATTTTCCACATTTAAAAATTTCTAAGCCAGAAGATGTTACTTAAACTACATAAGATGATGTGTGTTCATCTTAACTGTTATATAATTATTTATTATTATTTCTTGTTTTGTTTCACAAAAATATATGATAATGCTGTCATGTAAATCATATTTACTTAGACCTACTAAGTATTAAAATTAATACTGATAACAACACAACAATAATATTAGAAGAAATTTAATACTAACAATTTCCTTTTTTTTTTTTTTTTTTGTATTTTATGTGCCAGGATCTCTGCTATGTGCTGTATGTGAATTAAATTATTAAATCATCCTACTAGGATTGTGGGTAAGTGCTGCACAAGATATGATTCTTTTCCTGTAAAAAAAGATCCCAATTCAATAAGGAAAATGTATTGCCTCGTATAAAAGACTCTAGAGGTCAGGGACCCCTGGGTTGTTTAAGTCAGTGGGTGAACGATGTCATCAAGAACCCAGATTTTTTTCTTCTTTTTGGAACTGCACTTCTCAGCAGCTTTGTTCCCAAGCTTCCTCTCTTTGTGAGAGTAAAATGGCTTTGATTGTGTATAAACATGAGAATGTATAGTAGAAAATGTAACTCTGGTAGAAGGTAACTCTTCTTGTGGGACTTCCTTTTTTCAATGAGGGAAATTTCCCCAGAGTTCTTCTTGCTCAGTTCTCAAAATATGAATAAATAAGAATAACAATATAATGATAAATAAGATATATTTTAATCTTTATGCAGGATCAAGGTCTCATAACTTGTCCTACCCTATCGCTGAAAAGGAGAATGAGATTCTAGTGATTGGCTTAGACTAAGTAGGATTTATCAGTGTGAGTCAAATGAGAGAGAATTAAAAACATGAACAAAATTGATGGTATAATAGGGAAACTGAAAGTTGGGTAGGCAACCACTATGCCCACTATGATTATTATCATTACTTTGTATAAAATCAAACTAAAGATTAAAGAAATGGTTATATCAGCATTATAGGGGTAGGAATTTGCAGATCATTAATTCAATGAAGAATTGTCGGGTTGAAGTGATTTAGTAGCCAGTTATAGGAAGACAATGGCTAATAATTGATTATGAGGGAAGGAAGGAAGGAAGGGTGGAAAGGAAGGAGGAGGGATAAAAGAAAGTAGGGAAGAAAGGAATTTTCCTGGATTTTAGAGGGCTGTATCTGTGTCAAAATGCATATCTGGCTATTTTCTAGACCAGGCATTAAGACAGAGTCCAAGCTAATTCTTTGAATGTCTTCCCTCAACCTCTCCTTTTATTTTCTATTTAAGGTGAGGGATTCCAGAGCGTATTTGAATGCTGATGTAGTGATCCAACTCACAGGAAAAGAATAATGAAACAAAAAATAAGCAACCAAAGGGGCTGTTTCTTTCCTTGGTCACTAATGGAGAATAATAAGAGCACTTCCAGATTTATTTATTTTTCGACAGAGGGAAAAGCATTATAATGTTTGTTATGAATGAGAAAATATGTACATACTCAGGAAAGTTGAAAAATTATTCAGAGATTGATGAAGTTTCCCAATACTTTATTTATTTAAAGTATTTTTTAAAGTTTATGTATTTTTATTTTGAGGGAGAGAGAGAGAGGAAGTGGGGGAAGGGCAGAGAGAGAGAGAGAGAGAGAGAGAGAGAGAACCCCAAGCAGGTTTCACATTGCCAGTGTGAAGCCAGATGTGGGACTCAAACCTAGGAACCATGAAATCATGACATGAGCCAAAATCAAAATCAGATGCTCAGTGGAATGAGTCACCCAGACTCCCCTCTTTTTCCAAATATTTCAGTTCACATACTCAATTCTGATTTTAAAAATAATAATAATGTTTATTTTTATTTTTGAGAGAGAAAGAGACAGAACATGAGTGGATGAGTGGGGGGAGGGGCAGAGAGAGAGGGAGACAGAGAATTCGAAGCAGACTCTAGACTCTAAGCCGTCAGCACAGAGCCTGACATGGGACTTGAACCTCAAACCGCAAGATCATGACCTGAGCCAAGTCACAAGCTCAACTGACTCAGCCACCCAGGTGCCCCATATGATATTTTATTGTTTTCTTTACCCCTTTATCCTTCACATGATTCTTGTCATATGCCAACTATTAATTTTCAAGTTCTCTATAAAAATTAAAATACCATTCTGCTAAAAAATGTTACTAGAAATTATTATGCACTTCCACAACTAGAGAATGTAAGTATATCATAATGAAAATGTGGACTAAAACAAATATTTAGTATTTGAGTGGTGTCCAAATTTCAGTCTGTTAAACTATGTAAAAAGATTACACTTTCCTATCTAAAAATATAAAGGTTTATATTAAGAAGTCAGAGTGCCATTGTACTTTAATCATGTACTCATCTAAATGGAAATGAGCAGAACTAATTCTTTAGAATTTAGATGCTGAGCTGAACCAAACCTATTTTAAAAGAACAGGTGAATCTAACAGAGCCAAGGTAAGTAACTATCCTGTAAAATAAATTCATCTCTAACACAATAAAAAGATTGATTAAATACAAAGGTGACAGATTTGGTGCTTTGTATATACATTCAAATATCTTTTAAAATTGACCAAAATTTTAAAAGATTTTTTTAATTTGTAGGTATGATTATTTATAAAATGAAAATTTTGGCCAATATTTTTGTACTATCATTAATGGTATTGGATTTTACTTTATTTATTTATTTACTGAGGTGAATTGGAGACGTCAGGACAGCTTACCCATCCTCCCACAGACTGGACTAATGTACAAATAGATCCACTGTAATCGATTGTTCAGAAAACATAAATGCACAGGTCTACACTTGTATAATTGTTTTTCAAAAATAACATTTTCTAAATCCTGACATAGAGAAAATATTTACAGGGCATCTACATTTATAAAGAAAAGCCCAAAGCATAATTGTAAACAGAACACTGAGTAAATCAGTTTGAAACACTTGACAAGATATTTGGAAGCTACTATGAAAATAATTCAGATCTTCCCACATACACTATTAACATATGTATGTTTATATATTTTAAAAATCTGTAAAGAAATTTTTCTAACCCAAAGGATAGTCTATATCCCATCCCAGTTCAATCTTACCCACTTATAACAAGCATTCATAATTGTTTGTGCTTCATAAAGTGTGCTTTCTCAGGGCACCTCCGTGGCTCAGTCGGTTAAGTGTCCGACTTCGGCTGAGGTCATGATCTCAGGGTTCTTGGGTTCAAGTCCCGTGTGGGGCTCTGTGCTGACGGCTAGCTCAGAGCCTGGAGCCTGTTTCAGATTCTGTATCTCCCTCTCTCTGACCCTCCCGTGCTCACTCTTTCTCTCTCTCCTTCTCTCTCTCTCTCTCTCTCTCTCTCTCTCAGAAATAAATAAAACATGAAAAAAAATTTTAAGAATGTGTTTTCTCTAGATTCGTATAATGTTAATATCTTGTTTTCCTGGACATATAATCAAGTTTATCATTCTACTTAATTTAAGTTATATTTTGTTATATTTTTATAAAATATTGAATACACAATCAGAGCAAAATGTATTAATGCCTTTAGGATTACTTACTTGAGTGCATGTTTTCCATTGTTAAAATTAAGAATTAATAGTTTTGGGAAAAATTAAACATAAGACCTGAAGAATATTAATTTATGTTAAATAAAACACCTTACAAGTTTTTCTTTAAATCCCCTTTTCTTTTTTTTAATGTTTATTTTGAGAAAGAGAGTGCTCATATGTAGGGGAGGAGCAGAGAGTGAATCCCTAGCAGGCTCACAAGCTGTGAGATCATGACCTGAGCTGAAATTAAGAGTTGGATGCTTAACTAACTGATCCACCCAGGCGCCCCAAGTCACCTCTTCTTATAGAGAATTTATATCATGGCAAATTTTAGTTTATTCCAAAATTTAAGGAAGAAGACACTGATTTCATGTCAGTAATTTTCAGTGTCAGTAATTTTATTCATTTTTGTTTGACTTTGAAAACTATCTTAAGCAAATGGCTGATGCTCTCTCCTAATTAATAAAATAGCAGGAAGCATGATGAAATTCAATTTCCATGGCATAAAGTTTGCAAAACAAAGTTAAAAAATTACCTTAATTATTACCTACCTATAGGTATGTATGTGTGCATTTGTGAATGGATAGCTCATTTGGAAAATCATTCTTGTGAGGATTTTTTGGTATATTTAAATTTGTAAATGTGATTTAATTTGGAATTATTTATTGTGTAACAATTTTGAATTTTCCTACCCATTTAGATGAAAACGTAATTCATATGTGTTTTTAAAAATATTTAATCAGGTCCCCACTCAGCTTTAGCAGCAAGAAAATAACAATTGCTTTCGAGAAGCCACTTTCCTCTAGCATTATAACCATGTAATCCTTACTTTGGACTAAAGTACTATAAAAATAAGCCCAAACAGGAGCACTCTTCCACTGCAGAGTGATGTTCTGTTAGGTGTATAGCTCTTCCTCCACATCGACCTTATTCCAACCATGGTTCTGCTATCTTCCAGGGCCAGAGGGAGACAGCCAGCTGAAATTAAAAGACTTTGTGGGGGAAAAAAACAAAACACAGGGGATGTGTTTTAATGCCCAACCTGGAAGTAAAACACATGGCAGATGTACCTTTTTTATTTGAGAGAACTTGGCCACAAGGCCACACAGAATATCAACAGCACCGACATGGCTGGCAAATATTTAGCTGTGCTCTCGAGAATAAGAAGGGATGCAGTGATGTAGTGGTTTCTACAATAACCTCCAAACACATTTTCAGGACTCAGCTGAAAAGACAGGCAAAAGGAACCATTCCTGCTTGCATATTCCTGGTGAGATAGAGGTGGTAAATTAGATGTATTTTCTAGTATTTGATCTATTTGAAATGCAACATATCACTATGAAAAATAGAGGTAACAGAAAACAAAACAGAAACAAAACAAAAAACAAACGTAACATACTTACTAGTTCCGCCTGGGTGATTAATACCCCAGGAAGTCCCCAGTCCCAAGGGGGCACATCTAGGCAGAAGCTGTCTCTCTCCTTTTGCTAGAGGCTCCAGATTCCAAAATTAGCAGCCCTAATTTTTCTTGACTGCTAGAGATTAGAGCATTGTAAATTACACCACAGAGTTCCAATAAACCTTAACTGCAAAAAAAGAAAAAATGTCTGACTTCAGTGAAACTTGTTCTCTAGTTGGTGATCCTTCTGGTAAGCCACATTACTAGAGATACGCTCTAGGATTCCTTAAAAGCCCAAGGGTATGGTCCAAGGTTAGAACTCATGGATATTCACATCCAGTCCTGAGTCTGCAGTACTGGCTCTGTGACTGGCTGGCTGTTCCTGCAAGGACTCTAACACTTCACCACATTCAAATAGTCTAGATAAACCTACAGATCCTGAAGGTATTTTTGGATCTTAAATCAAGGCATCTCCTTTCTTACCTGTGAGCGCCTTTCTGTCATCCTTGGAAGCTTTAATGTGAGAGGAATTCTAAACAAAGAAAGTTCTCATCATGTTTCTCCTCCACAGAAAAGATATCAGGGTCATGATCTGTGATACATCCTGTCCCCCATAAAAAGTATCTTCCACACTACTCAGTATTCTCTATTCTTATCATTGCAACCACTTCATAAAACAAAGGGTCCTGAAATAATAGCTTTTGTTAGGCTACAAGTCTGTTGAATTTTTCCCCAGTGCAAAAACAAACAAAAAACCAAACAAAAACAACAATAACAAAACACAACCCTAAACACCTAAAAAACCTAATTCTCCGTAAACCATAGAGAAGGGGCCAGCATGAAAAAGAAACATTATTCAAAGGTAGTTTGCATTCTCCATATACATTAAATATTAGTGACTTCTCTACCAATATTACATAAATATTTTTCCTATCTTCCAAACATTCGATTACTCCTGAATAAACCAAGCTCCCTGACTCTTAAGCGACACAAGACATAGCACCCCGTACTTTACCTTCTACAATAACTGGTTTTCCAATTTTATTACTATCACCTTTCCATAGTCTATATGCTTGAAGAAATACCAGACAATATACCTTGCATTCACCACAATAATTGCAGTGTCTAGTACAGTGCCTGGCATAATGCAGGTACATAACAAATATTTCTTGATTAGATGAATATATCAAAATTTCCCCTGGAGTGAATTATTCCAATTAGTTAAAAGTTCAGGGTCTTGTCATTCCGTACTGTCTTTTTTTCAAAGTGCATGAAGTAGAAATTAGCCCTTTTCTGAATATTGTTAAATATTTAGATAAAAAGAAAAATAAATAATAAGAATGATATATTTTTTTTTTTCATAAGAAACAGTTCTCAATATGTGAAACCATAAAATGAAAAGCACAGCTTGCTTTGGAGACATTACCAGTATCTCCCACAGATCATCTTGAAAAATAGACTGTGAATTATATCTCATCACATTAATTGAGTATTAATTTTAGCTCTCAGTAAATGGTCAAACATAGTTGACATTTAACAGAGATCACAGAAGTAAAGATTGGTATCTTTTAAATAAGTTTCAGACTTATCAGACAAAACATGTTTCTTACATATTACTGTCAGGAAAACTATGATTAAGGCTTTTTCTTCTTATTTTCATTTTTACCATCGTTGTCAGTAAAAACTGAACTCCACAAGTGAATTGGGAGGTAAATTAAGAATAAGCAAGGGTGACACACAAAATCAAATGTTCATTTCACACAAAACATTTGCATCATGGTGAGCCTGGTTGACAGCAATCATGGTTTCTCAGTTTTCTTGATTTTTATTGATTATCATAAGAACGCAGTTGGCTAGCATTTGCATGTAGCTCTCTTTGTCTTCACCTCTTAATCTCCTTTCTAGATAAAGGCACAGAGAGATTAAGAAGAAAGAGAAGCAGGAGGAGGAAGAAAAGAAGAAGAAAGTGAAGAAAGAAAATATATTACATGATGTGATTGTTGATTTTATGTGACAACTTGGCTAGACCATGGTAACCACATATTTGGCAAGATGGGATTCTAGATGTTTCTGTTAAGGTAGTTTTTAAATGAGATCAATATTTAAATGCTTTCCATAATCATGGAAAGCAGAGTATCCGGGGCGCCTGGGTGGCTCAGTTGGTTAAGAGCCAGAGTACAACTCAGGTCATGATCTCGTGGTTCATGGGTTTGAGCCCCCGTGTCAGGCTCTGTGCTGACAGCTAGCTCAGAGCTTGGAGCCTGCTTTGAATTCTGTGTCTCTCTTTCTCTGACCCTTCCCTGCTCACACTGTGTCTGTCTCTCTCTCAGGAATAAATAAAACATTTAAAAAAATTTAAAAAAGAATAAAATAGGGAAAGCAGAGTATCCTTTACAATAGGGGGTGGGCCACACCCAACCTGTTAAAGGCCTTCATTGTAAACAAATGATATCCCAGAATGAAAAGAGAGTTCTACCAGCAGACAGGCTTGAGAATAAAACTGCAGCTCTCATCTCAATTTGTTGTCACTTAAGTAAATGTCTATAGTTCCTTTCTGGGAAGAAATGGAGAAATTATAACAATATGTACTAACTATGATGCTAGAAAAACCCTTCCGCCTACCGATCTTGCTATCTCACCAGTAAATGAACTACAGATCTGAAAACTGGCACAGTTCTTGGGAACCGAGCAAGGGATCATTACTCTTTACCTGGAGTGACCACCCTCATGGTCCTGTTCTCCATTCTTGCCATTTTTCTTATTTTAGATGTTAAACAGTGCCTTAGTGGCTGCCTGCCACTTTTGCCTGTAGGAATAGCATGCTCAATTAACTACCCCTACCACTGCATTTAGGTCATGCACCATGGCTGATTTTCTGACATTAGTGCTCATTCCTATTATCTTTAGTTCCTGCCATCGTATCCATAGATATTAGCTCTGCCAGCTTTGCTACTACCTTTCCTATCATCAATGAGCCTTACAGAGGAGAGCCACCTCTTTCTGTGTTGCTGGTGTCTCTCACCAATGCATTTCTGATGGCCTTGGTGGCCACTGTGGCCCCTCCCATGCTACCCAGCATTCTCTCTTCCTGAAGCTTCTTTATCGTGCCCTCAGCTATGTCTGTGTTGCTCAACACATTAACTAAAGGGACATAGATTTCTTCATTCTTCTAGAGCAGTGAGCTTGCCTCTTTCTCTGGGATCCTTGTCTGAGTGTTAAATCCCCATGTCCTCAGAAGAATTTTTCCTTATCCACTCTTATATTCTGGCTTATTATCACCTGTCCCCAAAATGCAATCCTGAGGTTCCTCCCTGACTCCTGACAGTACTTGTCAGTTAATTTTTACAGCTTCTTTAGTTTATATTTGCTTCTTTATTAGGCTCAACACATTACAGTTGAGTGATATTTTGATTTAATACTAGTTATCAGCCTATGGCCCAAGGGAGAAGAAACGGAGCTCTTGAAGGGAGGTTGTCACAAATTGGTGACACTTAGAGGACACTAAGGCTTTTTCTAGCATAGATAAAGTGCTAGTTTTCACTAGAGAAAAGTGGTGAATTACCTCTATGAACTCTGAGGATTCACAGAGCTCAGGAGGGACAATTTCTTCAGAAGCATCTATTTAGATAATCTATCTAAATGTCCTCACCTCATAGTTCAGGGCCCCAGGTTTTACCAAAAAGACCCTAGTTTATTATCATCTCTCTGCAGGGCATCAATACAGCTCATTAAGAATCAATTAATACCTCATTCCTTGAAGGCATTGGTTCCCCTCAAATCTTTCAAAGCCTAGATCATTGCAACTGCAACGGCAGTCCCCTCCACTGGACCTTTTTTTTTTTTTCTGGTCATCATAGTGAAATCATGAGCAATTAGGACCCCATCTTATGCTAGAACAATCCATATTCCCCCTACCACTGAAGATGGCATCTCCTTTTCTTGACAGGCAGTAAATATATCAGTCTCCAAATGCCACCTGCTACCTTTTTTTTCTAGACCATTGCTGCTACCTAAATAAGTTTGGTTCTCCTAGAGGGAATTGGACGTGAAGGTTTTATTGAGGATATATCTGTAAAAGGTAAAAGAGATGAAGCATTAGGAAAGGAGAAGCCTCAGACTTGCTTGTAGGGATGAAACCTACAAAATGAGACAGAGAGATAAAGAGAGTTGAACAGGAAATGTCTCAGACTGCCATTTACATCTGAGAAAGCTTTGGCCAAGCCTATGGAAATATCAAGCAATGATTTTAGAATCAGGAGTGTCTAGGCTTTACTATATCTACCATCCTCAGTAATTGGTTGGAAGCAAGCTGGGAAGGATGTCCTTGACATGAATATGGTGATGTTACCAGAAGCATAGACCCACAGTAAGAGATCTGAGTAGAGAATTTTCATAGCCACCCTATTGTTGAAACACTGACAAAGACCCTTCAAAGTATTACTTAAAACATAATTATATAAGATTAAAAATATTATTTCAAATTCTTTCCATAAAGTTGTAAGCACATTCTAGAATTAATAAATACAGTGTAAGGGAAAATAGTGAAACCTTCAGTAATGTCACAAAACCTTAGTTTGGGAATTTGAAATTTGGTTACTTATAAATTAATAATTTAATTCTGGATTTTCTGCTAAACTTAATATAATTGCTGAGAAAACGATGTTTACTATGAAGAACAGTTTTTAGGTCATAAAATTTTAAAAAATACAAGCTCTCCTATTAAGAATTAATTTTAATCAGGGCGCCTGGGTGGCTTAGTCGGTTAAGCGTCCGACTTTCGCTTAGGTCATGATCTTGCGGTTCGTGGGTTGGAGCCCCGCGTCGGGCTCTGTGCTAACTGCCAGCACAGAGCCTGGAGCCTGTTTCAGAGTCTGTATCTCCCTTTCTCTCTGACCCTCCCCTGCTCACGCTGTCTCTCTCTCTCTCTCTCTCTCTCTCCTATAAATAAATAAAAATTAAAAAAAAAAAGAATTAATTTTAATCATATGAGCTCTGACCTGAATTTAATGATTGGTCATACTAATGAATTTCTATGTAGATACGATGTACAGCTCAATTAGAATATTAGATTAGCAAAGAGGTACTAACGATACTGTGTGGTTATCATTTCTGAACATACGTTATTCAAATTTTCAGGATATTGAAATATTTTACTAGTCGACACCCGACTGTCATGTTTATATTTTGCACAAAGCAAGCAGATAATTCTCCTGATTTCCCATGACAGAATCTTGAAAGAAAAGGGATGTAAAATATGAGCTACAAATTTCAATACTTGGGGATGACAGTTGTCAGCTGTCTCCATGGAGAAGCTGTGGAATCTGAACATTCCTAACCTTAGGAGATAAAACAAAAGCTAAATTGCATTTTTTCATTTCACTTTTATGTGCCAGTCCTCTTACATTAGTTAAAAATTCACTTTTGTAAGATCTAGATTCCGGAAGCATTCAAACCACATACTTCTCAACATAATGAAAACCTTTTTGTGGGGAGAGTGGAGAGAGGTTGGACTATATGTATGTGTATATACACATATATGTGTGTATATGTATATATATATATGTATATCTTTTGAATTAAATAGAGTTTATAAAAGAAAAAGTAGTGTTATTGTCAAACTCTATACATATTTTTCTGTTTGTTTTTCCAGTTTTTATTGACATATAACTGATAAAGGGCACAAACCTTCAGTTGCAAGATAAATAATTTCTGGGGATCTAAGTACAGCAGGGTGACTATAGTTAATAATACTATATTGCATACTTGAAATTTGCTGAAAGAAAATATTAAGGAGAGATATTAAGTAGGTGAGAACACCACACATACACAAGAGTAACTATATCTATTGTTTTTAAAGTACAAACTTAAATCTATTCTTTGTTTTTCTTTTAAATGTTTATTTATTTACTTTGAGAGAGGGAAGAAGGGCATAGACAGAGGAAGAAGGGAAGATCTCAAGAGGCTCCACTCTGTTGGCATAGAGCCCTACATGGTGCTTCAACTCATGAACCATGAGAACATCATTTGAGCTGAAATCAAGAGTTGATTGCTTAACCTACTGAGCTACCCAGGTGCCCCTATTCTCTGTTTTTAATTTTTTTCTGTCAATATAGATGGTATTAATTTTACCCAATTATTTTGTCCCTCCTTATCTATTTCTTTATCTATTGCCATTGACATATAAAGGTTTTTTTCTTTGGGGAGGAGCTTAGATATTAACTTACTTTAACCAGTGAACTTTGAGCAGGAATGGCATGTGACAATTCTGAACAAAAATGGTTTAAGCCATTGCTTAGGTGTTTGCCAGATTTCATGTTCTTTTTCTCTGCCGAAACAATGACTCACCTCAAATAGGGGTGCACTTTAACTTACACTTAAGATAGATAAAAGAATGAGACAATGTGAGCTAACTCACAGCCCTGATATGCAATGAGAAAGCTGTATAAATATTGCTTGTAAGACATGGGAGCATTAGCAAAAGCTTGTACTGTAACAAAATTCACTAATATACACTTTGCCCTTTTTGTAATTTTTTTTTCTTTTGTGCCTAGTTTTTCTAATTTTTTTTCTGAATCTGCCTACTTTTTCTATTTTTTTCTAAATTGTGAAGTTAATAGATATTATTAGATTCAAATACTTTGCTTATATCTGTCACCAAATATTGCATATTTGTTAATAGGCAGTTGCTCACATATGGAAGATATTTAAGTGGGTCTTTGCTATAGCAACTAGATGGGAAAACAATGAACCTCAGGCTTTAATCACATCATAAAACAAACAAACAAACAAAACTCTCAAAATTGATCATAGTTCTGAATATAGGAGCTAAAACTGTAAAACCCCTAGAGGGGGAAATATGAAAAAATCTTTGTGAGACTGGTTTGGGCAAGGTTTCTTATAATATACTTGTAATTATCTTTGATGCCATAATCTTCACACCCCACAGTTACTGTTTATGTCAAAATATCACTTGCCAAATGTACCAGATCTCAGTTAATAATAGTTGAGAATGATAATGATCAGGATGCCACTGCTAGCCAGGAGATAACTAAAATCAGATAATTGCCATCAGGACACTAAGTTACATCAAAAATGCCATTCTGGGAGTCTGATTTTAGGAACACTTCTGAAATCAACTATCTTGGTCTCTGTTCTCCTAACAAGTAGATAAATGAGGAAAAGATTGTGTGTATAGTTCTATTAGGAACTATAATTCCAGGGAATGGATTGAAGGAAAAAAAAAAAAGGAATTTAAGAAACGGAGGTGAGATAGGGAATACCCGGTGCATTATTGAGCTTTCAGGATTTTGTAACAGTTTGTAAAACCATGTTACACTAGGTTTTATGAACAACTGCATGCCGGGACAGTCTTTCAGGAGAAGAAAATGTGAAGAAGTAGTTTATTTGTCCCAAATTCCCATTTGTCAGGTGTTCATCCCAAGGGGAATGATCTCTTTTGTAATTTAGATTGTGCATATGTGAATGATGTGAATGGATCCTATGATATCTCATTTATCAAGTCTACAGAGAAGCCCTAGTGAAAGAGCCAAGTCATGTGTATATACACATATAAGTACATATATATATGCACATGTGTATACATGTGTAACTACATATATTTATAAATACATATATATATATATATACACATTTTTATATATTTGGTATTTTGCTTCTCGGCTGTAGAGTTCATTGTTTCCTTTGGAGTCCACGTTAATTTTTTTTAAAAACATTTTTATAGATTATTGAGAGACAGAGAGAGACAGAGTGTGAACATGGGAGGGGCAGCTAGTGAAACAGGGTGGTCAAAAAGACCAAAAATGCCAAATAGAAGCGAGGCAAGATTTTACTCACGGCCGGGCCAAAACTGAGCTCCTGATCTCATGGAGAAATGCAGAGAATGGCCACGAACAAAGGTGACAGTGAGCTTATAAGGATCTCAGTAAGGCAGAATGTGTCATTATTTAGTTAACCAATTACATTCTACAGCATACTATGGTAACCAATTGCATTGTGACACTCAGGTGTTAGTTTTGGCAGAGACCTATCAACTTTAACTTCTTTGTCTTGAAATGACCAACCATAATTAGACATTTGAGAAGCTGTGGGGTAGTGACTACGTGATAGACCACCAGGCTAGAATGGTGACATGGTGTTTCTGTAACCTTAAGTACAGGTGTGGGTGTGGTCAGCCAGAACAGGGAAGGACAAGCTTGCCAAGTGGATTTACAGAAGCAGAAATAGCATGTTAGTATTCAACCATGCTTGAGATTAATCTACAACATGAGAAGGGGAGACACAGAATCTGAAGGAGGCTCCAGGCTCTGAGCTGTCAGCACAGAGCCTTAGGCGGGGCTCGAACCCACAAACCCACAAACCCACAAATTGGGAGATCATGACCTGAGCTGAAGTTGGACGCTTAACTGACTGAACCACCCAGGAACCCCTGGAGTCCATGTTAATTTCTAAGCCCATGGTTCTGAACTCCAAAAACTGATTGTTGCTATCAATACAGTAGATTAAGTGTATCCCTTAAAAGTCCCAGAATATTCAGCCACAACTCTATTTAACTGCTGGGGATATTATGAATTTGAACCCCTTTCTATTTTCCATATTTTAATTAATAAATATGGATTACTTTCATAATTTAAAGAACATCATATAAAGATTATTGAGATATATATGTATATTTAATTTTACCAAATTCTAAGGTAAAAGGCAAGAAGAGATGCAGTGGAATTATATTTTATTATTAGCAATCAACCTCAGATTTCATAAATAAAAACATAAATTTTATCAACAGGTTTAAATTTTGTATAATTAAATAAAGCAAGAGATGACAAAAATGTGAAAGTCTATAATGATGATTTTTCTACCATTCTAAGATGATTCTGCCATATACAAATTTATTCACATTTTGTTTCCATTTTTCATCTGTTAACTGTTTCAATACTACACTAATAATTTTAGTTCAGAATTCACAATATGCATTTCAATTTCATTATAACATTTTTATCTATGTTAAATCATAATTCTATTTATTTATTTATTTATTTATTTATTTATTTATTTATTTAAATTATATATATAGAGAGAGCATGCAAGCAAAGGAGAGTGCAGATGGAGAGAGAGAGAGAGTCCCAAGTAGGCTCCATGCTGAATGTGGATTCTGAAGTGGGGCTCAATCCTATGACCTTGGGATCCTAACCTAGTCAAAATCAAGAGTCAGATGCTCAACCTACTGAGTCACCCAGGAGCCCCATTTCTGCGTATTTTAAACAACCAGATATATGCTGAAAAATACATATCTGGAATCAACCAAATTGAATAAAATACTTTGGTATTTCAAATATATTTTTAAATGAAACACATGCCATACAAATATTTATAGTGGTAAACAAAATATTTTAAATAAAAAGTTGTGAATATAAGTTGAGACCATTGACAATTAATGTTCATAGTTCTTCCTCAAATCAAACATTATATATATGCTGTACAGGCCTATTTCTAAAGTTTCCAAACATATTGAAGTATTCTTCAAATTATTATTTTTCTACTTGAATAACTGTAATATCTGAATATAATATAATGATGTAGTATAATTTAATGAATGAAAACTCCTCTCATAGTTTTCTAAAATATAAAGAGATTTCCCTTTTCTTCCATCATTTTCCTTCATTATTTTAAGAGGTATAACTTAGCAATGTCTCTGAATTAAAAAGTATAGAAAAAAAACATTAGGCATAAATCACCAAGATTTACTTCTAAAATGTGTGCCTCTTCCATGACATTCAAGACAAATATTTCCTTGCTTTTGAATATTTTATAGAAGCTGTTACTGAAAGTTCTAGTTCTGAACCTAAGTATACGAATTTGATTTAAAAGTAAGATTGTCATGATTTTTTCTGAAGTATGATACTCTCTGGGAATATTTACCTTAAATCTGATTGATTAAATGGCTCTTAACAGTGTTATTTTGACTCTACAATAATATTTCAAATAAAATTATAAGTGATTAATGTTAAAACTAGATTATATTTTTTAAAAAAAGATCATTTAGGCCTCAAAGTTACTTACACCAAGTATTTGGCTGGTTTCTTTCTTATTCAGTTTTCTCAAAATATAGGACCCCCTCAATCTGTACTTAGTAAAATAAGTACTTATTAAAAGTCACTGTGTTATTCAGTAAGCTTATTATGTTTTCTCTAGCTTTTGTCACTTTATCTTTACAACAATCCTTCAAAATAGTTGGTACTCTCTATTTAAAAAGTTATTTGAGAATAATTTACCAAATATCTCATTGCCAGAAAGTGGGAAAATAACAATTCAAAAGGGCTTCCTGGCTTTATATTAATTGTTTTTTTCAGTAAATCATACTGGTTTTCTCTTAACTGCTTTGAATTACTTAAGTGCTTTAAGCAACTTCATTGTTTTTAGTCTCTGTTTATATTTCTACAAGCTCTTCATTATTTCATTCAACAAATATATGTTAAGCTGAAACTGTTGACATCTGAACAGTTTTGACCTCTCAAAATGACAATTCCATATAGTTATCTTAATATTTGTTGAGTGCTTCCTCTATGGAGGGAATAAAGCACTCTATTATTTATTTTCTCTATAACAATTACTCCTAAACTTAGTGAATCAAAACAATATTTAGTATCTCCTACTTTCTGAGAGTCCAGAATCGCAGGATGACTTAGCTGGGTCCTCTGCTTCGGAGTCTCTCATAGGCTAAAACTGAAATATCAGGGCTTTGGTCTCCTCTGGGAACATGACTGAAGACGGATCTAATTCTAAAAACTCCCTAATGCGATTCAGGATGCTGTTCCTCAATGGTTGTTGGACTAAAGCACTCAGTCCTTTTCTAGTGATTATCCAGAGTCTATTCTCAGTTTCTTACCACGTGGGCCTCTCCAGCTTCTTTCATCAGAACAAAGACCTGGAGAAAAACAAGGATCCAAGGGTCTGAGAGAGGGAGAGAGAAAGAAAAAACTATATGAAACTCACAATAGTTTGTAACTTAATCTCAGAAGTAACATTCTATCACTTTTGTCATATTCAATTCATTAAAAGTAAGTTCCCAAGTGCAATTTACACTTAAGGAAAGGGAATTGCACAAGGGCAAGAAAACAAAAAGATGGGAATCATTGGGAGACATCTTAGAAGTCCCCTTAGTATGACTCCTAAATTAGACAAAACACCTACTCTCCAGGAGTTCACATTTTAGTATTGAAGAAAGATACATCAAAGAAATATATGTACACACATGCACACGTGTAAGCCTACAATAAAACAATACACGTATACAAAGTGGTCCTACAGGCAATTTAAGGAATGGAGATCAAAGGCAAATGTTATTTTATATAGGATATTGAGGAAAATGGGGAGAAGAAATGCAGATTTCTGGAAGGAGAATATTCCAGCAAAGAAAATAGCAATCACTAAGTCCTTGAAATAAATGCAAATTTTGTGTTTGAGGAAGAGACCCTGTGGCTGGGGCAGGATATGAGAGAGGAAAATGAGAGGAAACAGTGGCTGTATTACGTGGGGCTTTTAGCCCGTGCCATGACTTCGGAAGCTCTTCTGGGTGATATATGAGCCTTTTAGAATATCTGCTGTGGAGAAATCGCATGACTTAACCTACAACTGGAAAGGATCATTCTCAATTCCTAACAGATTTGCCCTTAAGTCTGAAAGAGGTCGAAGGTGACTCCAAATATTTTTGCCTGAATACTAGAAGAGGTAGAAATTCTACTTAGTACAACTGTGGAAAGATCAATTTGCACCAAGTCAGTTACAACAGAAAAAAACACTAGATGTAATAATGTTCACGTTGAAGAGAACTTTCTACATGAAGCTCAAATATAAAAGGAGGGTTGGAGAAATACATTTCTGAGTCTTCAGAGTAGAGACTGCCTTTAAAATCATGGCATCAAATGAGATCAGCTGAAGAGCTAGCAAAGATAAGGAAGAGAAGAGGTCTGAGAACTGATAGTGGGAATATTTCAAGTATTTAGTATCTGGAATATTGAAAAGGATTGAGTCATGGATTCTGTGAAGTCATGAGTGGTGAAGGAGAAACAACAGAGTGTTGTGGCAATTGAAGAAACCAAACGGTTAAGGAAGATGGGAAAGGAAAATGGATCCTTATATCGGGTAAAATGAAAGACACTAGTGACTTTGACAAAACCTTGTTCCCAGGAGGTGGGGATGAAAGCCTCTATAGAGTGAGTCAAATAGAAAACTAAAGAAATGGAGATGGGTGTGGATAAATTTCTTTTCAGTTTCAATAAAGAACTGCACAGTGATGACACAGTAAGAATATGGAGTCAGGACAACTAGTATATGATACAGGGTTTAGGATTTTGTCACAGGAAAATAGAAAGCACACAACTCTTTGAAGACTAAATAGATTTCACACAGATAGTTATACACTAACACCGTAACACGGACTGTGAGCAGAAACTGTCCCTCAAAGATGTCAGCTCCTGCCAGGAAGTTTCTCCTCCAGCTTGAACTCTCTCTGGGCTCCAGTAGCATTTTTTATTCTCCTTGTGGCCTCCTGCTTGGTGCCTCAACATCCCATCAGTGATTCTTTACCTATGTCCACACCCCTGTTAATAATCCATGAAAGGTGGCTTATTTGAAGTATATGCGGTGGATCGTTTTCCTGGATGGTTCCCTAGGTGATACAGGGAATGCACAGATTCTTCGCTGGAGCTACTGACTTCAAGATGGCTGATATTTAATGGTTAGAAAGCAACCACCGAGTTATCAATCACTACTTGACAGCAACGAAGCTGGCCTCCAGACTCAGCGAAGCTGGATCCGGCCAACTGTTGCTACTCTTCCATTTGCCTCCATCTATATACTCACCAAGATTCTGACAGAGGGCACTCTGCTGTCAAAAGCTTCCAATTTTTCTGTGACTTTGCTTGCCGGGCAGCAATAGTTAAAAATGCAAGCAGACACACTCTTTTCCCAGGGCTGCTTCCAAATCTCACACGTTGCAGCTGGCTGGCAGAACCTATCTGACGTCTGAAACCTTCATCACAAGGGGGTCTTGGAAATAAACTGTTTAGCGTTCCAAGCTCTTCAGTTCTGAAATTTATACTCGACAGAGGTAGGGATTGATTCTGAGTGTGATCTCATCATTTACTGTACGCACCAATACTTTGTGGTGTTACTATGATAATTATTAAATAAGAACAAAATGAAGAGGAAGAACAGAAAAAGGACAATTATAGGAGCAAGGTCTTTGGACCAAGATGAGACTACTGTGCAAGTATATATTCCATATGTTAATTACATATACAAAAATGCCATAAAATTTAAAAATATTTAATGTTTATTTTTGAGAGAGAGAGAGAGACAGAGTGGGAAGGGGAAGGGGCAGAGAGAGAGGAAATCCTATCTGAAGTAGATTCCGGGCTCTGAGCTGTCCTGACAGAGCCCAATGTGGGGCTTGAACTCACAAACAGTGAGATCCTGACCTGAGCCGAAGTTGGATGCTCAACTGACTAAGCCACCCAGGTGCCCCAGAATGCCATAAAGCGTAAAAGGGAATTATTACTTTTATTTATTTATGTATTTTAGAGAGGGAGAGCAAGCCAGGGAGAGCAGCAAAGGGAGAGAGAGAATCTCAAGCAGGCTCCATGCCCAGTGCAAACCCCAATGCAGGGCTGGATCCCTGACCCTGAGATCGCGACTTAGCCAAAACCAAGAATCGAACACTCAACCAACTTGGCCATCCGGGTGCCACCTTTTTAAACTTTGATCTCTACTTTGAACTTGATCCTCAAGTTCAAATTAGAGTTTGAGTGCAAATTAAAAGTTGAATGATATTTGAATATATTTATAAATATGTCTTTGTAAATTAAGATAATTTGCTTTAAATCTTATATTTTTGATAATAAAATTGTTCTCCCCATTTCCTTCCAGTTATCTTTATAAGATGTATCTTTCTCCGGTTCTCTAAAGACTTCACCGTTCTGTGTTTCCACATGTGAACATTAAAGTACTTTCACATGTTAGCATTAAATGAATTGTTGGCTCATGTTGGCAGGTTTATGTGTCAATTATAGATCCTGGGCCCTTTTCTTTTCCTGTGTGTGTGTATGTATGTATATATGTATGTCAATTTAACACATTTATTAATGTGTTCAGTATTGTAATTAGGGTGTACGTATGTTATTTTGTTTCACATTTTCTGTTTATTTTTAAATATTATTTTTCTCTCTCATTTTCCCACCTTCACTAGATATATTGATATTTGTGTTTTTGTGAAATACAGTTAGCTGAAAATGAAGAAAAAATTCAGGTGTGATGGCATAAACAGAGTGGTAAAACTGAGGTAAGGAAAACAGTGATAATGTCAGGCAAGACATTTTCTATATTTCAACTCCGCCGTGCTTATGGGTACATCTTAGCCCAGGTCTTTGTTGCTCCATATTCTCAATTGGACTGTTATAATAACTGTTTCAATTTTTCTACATTTCAGGCAAAAGAAGGAAATAAATTGAATGAGGCAGGGAGGAAAATCTTTATTAGTGAATCCTTACCTTACACCTTAGGGGCTAGGCATGGTTTCCAATCTATCCCTACATGGCTGAGTTTAGATAGGTAAGTATCTTTAGTTACCTGTATTCTATACCAGTGTTCTTTAAAGGGAGAGGTGAGACTGGGTTTTGAAGAGTCACTATTTAAAGATGTTAATTTATCAGTGTGTGTGTGTGTGTGTGTGTGTGTGGTGTTTATACTTTTTTATTTTAATTTACATTTATGAACAAAAAGGTACTGAGTTACTAACTTTCCTCATAACTACATTCTTGTAAATGCATTTCCTTTAGGACTATTTTATTTCCAAGCTTTTCTTTTTAAGAGGATTTTGTGTAACTTAGAATATTTTCTATACTATTTTCAGGTTTAGATAATTATTTAGCTTGTTTTAAAATTGAAGTTATTTTCCTTCCTTACTTTGAAAAGTATAATCCATTCCCATATCCATTATTGCTGTAGATTTATCTTATTTCAGTCTGATTCTATTTACTTTGGATAACCTGATTTTTGTTCAGAAGCTTAATGATTTTTCTCCTATTTTTTCTTTTTTATTATTATTAATTTTCACTGTAGTATGGCTCAGTGATGTTTCTTATTATTACTAACTAGAAATGCATTAGCTCTTTCATTGTGAGGCTAATATTTTTTCTAAGTATGGGCAATTTCTGGTCATTTCTTAAGTTATTTCCTCGCTGCCATTAATAATTTATAATGTCATTTAGCCTTTTATTATATAGATATTAAATCTAAACACCTTGTCGCCTAAGTGTTCTTAGACACATTGCATCTCTTTTTCCTTTCTATCCTAGGATAATTCTTTGACCTATTATTTTACTTCCCTCACTCATCTTTTTTGTTGATTTCACCATTATATTTTCTCACCTAGTACTTTCTCTTGCTTCATCCTTTGGATTTCTGATTCTGTTTTCTAAATTACTTACACTCTTTGAGAATATATAAAGATTTGTTTTGAATTCTTACTTGTCCTGGGTATATGATTATGCTTTGTTTGTTATAAGTTGTTTAGTTTGTTGTGTTTCTTTTAGGTCAATTGAGTTACTTGGCAACTTTTCTTTTATACGTGTTTTAAAAATTCCAGTTAGTTAACATACATTGTAATATTAGTGTCAGGCATACAATTTAGTGATTCAACACTTGCATACAACCTAGTTTGCTCATCACAAGTGCCCTCCTTAACCCCTATCACCTATTTCACCCATCCCCCAACTCCCTCTTCTCTGATAACCCTCAGTTTGTTCTCTGTAGTTAAAAGTCAGCTTCTTGGTTTGCCTCTCTCTCTTCTCCTCCCACCCCCAATGCTCTTTTGTTTTGTTTCTTAAATTCCACTTATGAGTGAAATCAAACGGTGACATGGTATCTTTAACCATTAAATCCCTATTTCTCTGTGGCTATATACTCTTTCTATTGGTTCTATATAAGAACTAGAATTCAGGTCCCAATTAATGCACCTCCTGAGTATTTAGAGAATGTTTTCATGGATATTAGCCTAGGTTCGGATGCTCTGATGTTATAGTCTGGCTCAGCCACTTTCTGTTTTTTTCTTATACCTATGAATACCAGAATATACTCTCCCTGCACTCTGTTAGAAGAATTGCTCTTTTCAAAAGTTCTTTTGAACTGAAATATCCTAAAAGTAAGAAGAAAAATGCATGTGAACTGATCAGAGAACCTGCCCCTCATACCCCCTCCCATGCATACCAAGCTCTGCAAGTTGGCTTGAAGTGACCATTCTATCTTTTAGATACTATTGCTACTGCCTTTCCATCTGTCAATAGTGAGAGGGTACAAGCACAATGTAGGAATAACAATGACTATAATATCTCCCTTTATTCCTTACCCTTGCTCTTGGAGAAATGAATCACAAAGTCACATAATGAAATCTGACACTTTCTCTCAGCTTCTTGCTTCCTAACTTTATTTTCTTAACTAGGCTCCCATATTAATTGCCCTGAGACTCCTTTGAGATCTCCAAACTTGAGATGTGGAAAGAGAGAAAACAACAATTCAAATGTGCTGTCTTTTTAAGAGGCAGAAAGGTGACCACTGGATAAACTTTCTATAATTTTTAAAATGGCTAGGGGCAAATATAATATGCTAAAACAGTTTTAAACTCAAGGAGAGAATATATGATTATGTGTTTTTAAAATGCATTCCTAAAAATAAAAAATAAAATATACTCCAAGTATTTTAATGTATTGAATACATATATACCCAATAAGCACTAATATTGTCTTAAGTGTGAACATCTGGTATAGCATTGTAGGTTATAGGTATTGTATAAAAATGCATAATGTCTCCATTTTTACCTTAAATCTTCCAACTGTCTCAGCTGGATTGAGAATTAATCAACAAGTGATTGGATACAAAACACTTTGTATTGATTTCTACCACTCAGTATGCCTACTCCAGATTCTCATATCCTGCTCTCTGTATATAATTTTTGTTATTCTTCCAAGCTTCCCTATATCAAAGATAATCAATCTACTGTCTTCTCCATTTTAAGAACCAGGAAAGTAATATTTGGATTCAGTCATCATCATAACTTTGATTAATGCAATTCTAGCTGAGGTAACCTTATTTCAGGTATCTGGCTTATTTGTTTACTTGCTAGCCACATCAAATTTATTGAATCAAATCATAGCCAGATGCTCACTGAAGACTTTTATATCATGCGTAGGAGTTGCAAGCTTCAGTCTCAAAAGTTTATTCCCCTCTGTAGTGCAAGCAGAGACGAGAAAATTCTAATTTCCTATTGATGAAATAGTCATATCTTATTAAAACAAGTTAAATATAGAACCATATGTCTAGCTTTATCCTTTTAATTATCTCAATATACTATGATTTGCTCGTAATTTTTTGAGCCAAAGCACACTATCTAAATGCTAAGAATCCAAAAATTAAAAGCATATCATCCACCTTCCAGGTAGTGGCAAAAATAATTAATTCCATTTACAATGCAATGGGATAGATATAATTAGAATCAATATTAAACCTTACACAACTATATTTTCACCAAGTGTTCTTATCATATGAAATAAACTAGTGTTCCCCTGGTACTATTTTCTCTGTTTCATATAAAACAGGACATAGGAGAAAAAGAGAGGAGTTAAAAAATATTTCCATGAGAAGGAAGACTTTAATATTGGGGGAATGTAAAGAAATGTCAGAAAGTAAGCATGCCACTTAACAGAGAAAATGGCACTAAGAGAGTATTAATGCATTACATATGGTAGAAGCAGTTGGTGAACATATAGTTGTATAGAGTTTGGAGACTGACTATAGTGAAGGGCAGGACTTCTAGAGTAAATCCAGGAAAGTCAAAGTACACTCAAATGAATTTAATGTCCTTTTAGAAAAGCATGTTAACAACTGAGAACTTATTATGACTTAGAAACGTCAGTTTCTGGAGTTTCGAAAATGGGTAGGCTAGTCAAAAGATCCAAGGGAAAGTCAGGAATTCGTGGTAGTTTTAGTAAGAAGTGGGATTTTTTTTTTCAGTCAATTCACATCCAGAAGGAGGGCAAAAGCACCCATGAATATTAATTAACTTCACACAAGACATCAAAAGTGAAGACGGTTCATAGTTAGATGGAAAATGAGGTTAATTTTTGGCATGCTGAAATTGTGCTTGTAAGGCGTCCCAACTGAGATATACTCAGGCAATTAGATGTGGTTTTAGAACTTCAGAAAAACAAAAGAACAGGTGTGTGTTTTATCAGCTCAGATCAAGCGTTGAAGCAAATAGGGTGGATGAGGTCAGTCTGGATGACGTCAGAATTGAAAAGATAAGGGACGGATGGATGACTGAGGTCTCTGGCACACTAATATTTGTGATGAATAGAGAGGTGTTGGCCTGCAGTGGGTAAAAACATGTTCACTCAATATTTTCATCTGATTAAAACAAAACCAAATCAAACTGAAATTCACCTAAGTATGCAATGAGGAGAACTACAATGCAAATCATGCCTGTGGTGTACAATGAGAATTCACAATGTGAATTATGTCTGGAGGTAAAAAAAAAAAAAAAAATTTTTTTTGGAACTATTATCTTCTCCCAAGACAAAAAGGAAAAAAAATATAAACCATCTGTTAACAAAATGAACACTATGAATGAAAGCATACATTATGCCTGAGGTTTATTACAATAATCATTTTTAAAATGATCTACTGGGTTTTCCATGACAAGAGATGACAAAAAAAATTATTTGTTATCTTGAATAGTAAGTGGAGTTTACTCTAAAAAGCAGCAGAAAGCCTATACCAGAATCAATCTAGAAATAAATAATAAATTGGGAAATGGATAATATATACATTAAAAGTAAATTCAAAATACAGTTGATACTATTTTTTAATAAAGGAAAGCTTTTGTATTGTTATTTTTAGTAGACTGTATTATTTAGAGAAGCTTTAGGTTCACAGCAAAATTGAGATTAAGATATAGAGACTCTGTATATACCCACTGTAGATACACATGCATAGCCTACCCCCTTATTAGTGTAACAAGTCTCAGGGGGTCCTGCTGAGTCATCAAGCACTATTGTTTTCTAGTGCAACCAGAGAAGAGAGGAGCCGGGACCCTTAGCCCTGCCCCCTAGCAGTATACATGGGATCCCACAGCCACAGCTACAAAGAAATGGGACAGGAAGTTTGTTTCTCACCCCGTCCAAAGGCAAACTTCCAGGGCTGGGATCTGAGCAGAGATGCATGCAGCTGCATGTCTTGCTGAGTGGATGGCTAATTGCTTTCTCCAAATCTGGAGCTGTTTTAGAAGATCATGTTGGGGGAAGGAAGAGATATTGATCAGCATAACTCACCAAAGTGGCATGATTTGTTACAACCAATGAACCTATAGAATACATCTTTATCACCCAAAGTCCATGGTTTTCATTAGGGTTTCCTCTTGATGTACATTCTATGGTATGCATAAATAAATATGGATAAACCCATAAATTCTATGGGCTTGATATGTATCTGTCATTGTGGTATCATACAGACTATATCCACTGCCCTAAAAATCCCCTGTGCTCTTCCTATCCATCCATCCCTAACCTCTGAAAACCACAGATCTTTTACTGTCCTCAGTTTTTGACTTTCCCAGAATGTTATATAATTGGAAGGTAGCCTTTTCAGAATGGCTTCCTTCACTTAATACACATTTAAGATCCCTCCATGTCTTTTTTAAATTAAATTTTGTTTAATATATATAATATGTAATAATATATATTAATTATTATATATATTATTTTTGAGAGAGAGAGACAAAGAGTGAGCAGGGGAGGGGCACAGAGAGAGGGAGACACAGAATCCGAAGCAGGATCCAGGCTCTGAGCTGTCACCAAAGAGCCTCACACAGAGCTTGAATCCGTGAATCAGAAGATTGTGACCTGAGCCACTCAAGAACCAACTCTTTGGTCTTTTTGATACAGAGGATGGGCAAGGCCCTGAAACCCCTTGCCAAGAGGGTTCTTGGCTTTGCATAAGAAAGAATTCAAGAGCAAACCATTGGAGAAAGGGATACAGATGCATTAAGTATAGAAGTAAGAAAGGGGCTCCTTTACAAAGTAGCAGTCTCTCCTCCTAGCTGGGGAAGAGTACCCCCTTTCTTCGTCTATAATGAAGGATTTTATAAGTTTTTAAAATTACCTAACATTATAGAAAGGAGCTCACTCTCTATCTTTGGGTTTATCATTTGCATTGGGTAGTTATTTTATCCTTTGTCCCAGGGTGAAACTACCCACAGAAGGCGATTTTTAGAATGTCCAGACTTCATGGCTTTTACTGCAGGGGCAATGGAGTCTTGTGTCTTTTGTGAGTCAGATCTTGTGACTCTTTTTATGACCCGCTGACTTTTAAGTTGAGGGTTAGCATAAAACCAAAATGGCTTACTTTGGTCAGCTTACCTCTTGGGTCTTCCTTCCCTCCTCATTTTCATGACTTGATAGCCCATTTCTTTTTAGTGCTGAAAGGGGGAAACCATTTTTAAAATGGACTCTTTTAAGGAGTCCAAGTAGAATTTAGATATAGATAAAAATTAAAGTATTCCGGTTAAAAAAAGAATGAGGACAAGACCTCAGGGCTGCCTATATTCTAGGTGATCTGAGATGTCCATTAAAAATAGTGAATTTAAAAGGAGACAGAAATGGAAATAAAACTAGGTGTGTGTGTATATTATTCAAAGTTTCTGAATAACACGTGCTTTTAAAAAATTAGAGCTGAAAAATTCTCTGCAAAATAATTTCTGCTTCTTTATATTTATGACCTTATTAAGTAATTAATTCAAACATTTATTCTACAAATGTGCACATGCTTATCTAAGTCTTCCTTGGTGATTTAGGCTTATAATCACCAGCTTCCAAAATTATCTCATCAAACTCGTATGTAAATAAACATACAAATTATCCATAGATTATAAACACATACATATTTAGAAATTCTGATGAAAATACCCTTAAACTAATAAGCAACTGAATGTGAAAATTTACATGTACATTATTATTATAAAGAGGAGAAATAATTATGTGTTTATATAAATGTGGCTCCAAAATGTTCCACAAAGAAATCTAAGTACTATGATTTCAAATCTTACTTAATCTTTTTCTCATCATCAGAATTTAAGCTTGATCACACTTACCAGGGTGTGTATCTGTGCTGTTGCTGACATAGTAGATCGAGTTGAGGAGTGATTTACAGGGTTTTATTAAGCTGTTCAAGGCTCTCCTTATAATATATTTATTCATGATGATTTGGATTCTGCACTGTCAGCTGGATGTATTATAATCTATCATTTTGGATCAGCAATGTTTCCAGGTTCAGTTGGATTTTGTGTAGTCTCTCTTTTGAGTTGCCATAAATTAATTTTAAATTTATCTCCTTAGAAAGACTTATGCACTTTCCTGTACTGATTGAATGCACTCAAATATTTGAGGTATTTGGCCTGAACTTCATGTATAACAAAAGGAATTTATATTGATAGATAAGGACTTCAGATTTAGTATTTATGCAACAACTCTAAATTATAAAATTATTAACAATGATGAATTGAAAATTTTTGTGGTGTGTGAAATTAAATTCATTTATTTTTGTTTAACATCATGATTTTCATCAATAACATTTTGAATTAAGTATAGGTATTTGTTACTCGTCTGGTATCATCAGATAATCTTTTATTTCATATAGATACATTCTGTAATAAGCTAAAAGTAATTCTTTGTGTGATAAAGCTTATGTTGTATTCAATATTTACGTTCATAATGCTAAAATTAAAAAGATAATATATTTACACTTGGAATCTAGCAAACATTCTGTAGCATGCTTAATGGCTTTTTACTAATCGAACCATCTCATATGTATCAGTTATTGGCTTGAATTACAAGTCAGGTGGCTCTATATGAATGGATTTTGCATATGATTTATATGGATCCTTCCTCATAAGAAAAGAATTCACTCTTCTTTTATAAGCTGCCTGGGCTGTCCAATAATTGTAGGTTTATTTTGTAGATTTAGTCTATTATTTGTGACTGTATCTAGATCTTCTAAGATCCATTTCATGAACCAGTTAAAATTCATGGGTTTTTAGTCAATACATTTTTCCCCCAAAAGGAAGCCTTTTAAAAGACCATTGAAATAACAGTTCTGTTGTATCTATATCATTGTATTTTTTAAATATCTGAGATGCTGCACATCATATATCATCATGATAATGCAAATTAAAATAACAATAAGATACCACCACACGTCTATTAGAATAACCTAAGTCCAGAACACCAGTGGCACCAAATACTGTTGTGGATATGAAGCAAAAACTCTTATTATTGCTTCTGAGAATTCAAAATGGTGTGGGCAGTTTGATGGTTTCTTATAAAACTAAATAATCTTACCATACAATCTAGCAACCATTCTCCATCGTGTTTACCTAAAGCAGTTGAAAACATGTGCATATAAAAAAACTGCACTAGAATGTTTGTAGCAGTTTTATCCATTACTGTCAAAGTTTGGAAGCAACCAAACTGTCCTTGAATAGGTGAATGGGTAAGTGAACAGTGGTTTATCCTGGTGTTGGACTGTTACTCAGTATTATAGATGCATTGAACTAAAAATCATTATGCTATATTGTGTCTCCAATAGCTATTATACATGGCTCACTGAACCAGTGAAGGAATTATCAATGTACCTCACTATCAAACCCAGTTATCCATTTATGGCATTTGGGCTTCCCATTTTCAAGAACTTGGAATCTGCAGGGATACAAGAACTGTTCATGGCAGGCAGGGAACACTTCATTAGAGGACATAGTGATTCTTTTATCTGGAAGATGTGCAACATTTGGCTACATTGGGTTCTATATGATGGGAGGACAAAGCAGGCAAAGAAAATATAGTTTGCTGTTTATAATACTCAATCCTTATCACCATGTAAAAACTAAGGTTACTATTGTATAAAAAGGGTCAGGAGGATTACTCTGGAATCCAGAGAATTGGGTCTTTTAGTGTTTTCTAGTTAAGCACTAAAATGTCACTGGGTAGCATAAAAATAAAAATCCAAGACATTGTTAGGAAATAAAGAGTTTAGACTCTTTGGAGATTGAAAGCTCTCAGTCTTTCCGCCAAGCAACAATCTAAACCAGCCAAAGAGTTGGTAAAAGACGAGGGATATGTAACTTAGTTTAGTACAGGAAGGATGAGAAATATCCACTATAGTCTTGGGACCACCTGAGGCAGCAAAGACTGTGCTACTATTTCCCAACGACTTGTAAGTTTTCCAGGTGATTGTGAATTACAACCACCCTGAAAAAGATTCTGTGACTGACTGGATGCACATCTAACCTATCCAGAAAGGGTGTACTTAAAAAAAAAATACTGACCTTAGTTTTACTGTGGGAGCTAGTTATAATGTGGACAAATATTAGGACCTGAGTGGTGCAAATAGTGTATATTATCAACAATTTTTAATGTGCCTCTTCAGATTCACATTTCCTTCATTAACCCTTTGTTTTGTGCTCTGCCTTAGCTGATCTCACAGTCCAGAGCTGATGGACTCTGGTGGCCCACCGATTCTGAACCCCATGTCTTCCCTGTAGCCAAGACAACCAGAAGATGCCTCCAAGGTTTTGTTTTCTGAAGGAAACATTAAAGGAGGTGGAACTGCCCTATGGCTTGCTGAGCAAAGAGGTTAAATAATACTTCAAATGGCAGGAGAGTTAACCTTTGTGAAGGATGAATCTTACCCATGGGAATTAGGAGAGATGAAAGAGCCACATTGATAAACCCTTTCTTTTCCTCTACATCCTGTGGACTGATTTGAGATATAGTTCCTGAGCACGAGATTGAAGACATCCTTCTCAGCTGAGTAGTAGGGCTCTTCCTGACTCTGCACAGGGAGAGTCTATCCAAGTATTGTATTGATGTCTCCCTTTCTCCTTCTCTCTACCCTTCTCGTTTCTCTTCATTCTTAGTGTTGTACATTTGTAACCATCATATGAGAATCAGCACTTAATTCTTGCTTCAGGAAGTGTTTTGTTACAATCCCAAACTTGAAAGTCAGTAATTTTATAGAATTATAATTGTTTTCTTTCCATAGAAATGAAACCATTAGTATTTTCAACAATTGGCAATTTCTTCACCGCCTCACAATAGACAGTTATCAAATGCACACATTTTGCCAACCAGTAAATTATAAAAAGATATCTCATTGTAATTGTGATTTAGAGTTTCAGTTTTAGAAGAAATCTGACCATATTTTCATATATTTAAAAGGTGATTACATATATTTGTCTGTGAAATACTTTGCCATCTGAGCTAATGTTCTTCTGGGCTGTTGGTCTTTAATATTTATTTTAAATTTAGATGAGAGTATGCAAAATGGTACCAGACTGAAATTTGACCTGCATTGTATATGGTAAAATTATATTGTAAAAATTGAATTTCAGTATTTACCCACATTTTGTTTAAGAGGCATGCATTCAGTAGGGTACTAGAATCTCTTAAATCTATTTTGTTAATCCCTATTCCTCCAAATGGAACACAACTGAAATCGTTAGAGTGCTTTACTATTTTAACATTCCTCCCTAGCCCTTGGGGATTTGTGGGTTTTATTTTTATTTTTATTACCTTACACATTCTTTGGTACTGTATAAATCGATGTAATGATTATATATTACCCTTACAGTTAAAATAATTTTATTTTAGGGGTGCCTGGGTGGCTGAGTAGATTAAGCGTCTGACTTCGGCTCAGGTCATGATTTCACAGTTTGTGGGTTCAAGTCCCATGCTGGGCTCTGTGCTGACAGCTAGCTCAGAGCCTGGAGCCTGTTTCAGATTCTGTGTCTCACTCTCTCTCTCTCTCTCGGACCCTCCCTTGTTCATGCTGTCTCTCTCTCAGAAATAAAGTAAACATTAAAAAATAATTTATTTTAGCATTTTCAACGTAATCTTCTTGTGTATAGAATCTTCAAATTTTACTGGTTCTTCACTGAATATCAATAAAAAATTTTGCAAATTTTGCTGTTTCCAAGCATAGTCACCTTTTAATACCTTAGCCTTAAAATCTGAGTCCTAATTTAGGACTTTATGTTCACTGTTCTAATATTTTTGTATTTTTAATGCATATTTTCTATATTATTTATTTAATTAATGTAATACTTCAGCAAATATGACATCTGTAACAGGTTGTGTTTTTTAAATCTCTAGTCTGGAAAGTCAGTTGTCATTTCTGGGGTATATTTTATAAAATTTATTTTAGTTTACTACTTCAAAATAGCTTGTTTTGTTTCTGAAACAGGCAACTACATACTTAGAAGGGATTTTGTTTCATTCATCCATTGTTTTATTCCATAGAGACATGTTTGCGTTTTGAATATTGTGTGTGTGTGATAATTTTTAAAAATATTTGACAAAATATCTAACATATAAACATACATTAGATACAGTTTTGTAAACATTCTGATTTGGGAACAGAAATGTATTCTCTATATAGTATACTTAGATGACTTTTACAAAATTATTTGAAAGTTACATAAGGAAATATTTTTATACTAAAGCTGTATTTTTCTTTTTTCAAAGTTTTCAATACAACCACATTATTTCCAGTAAAGAATATATCAAAATTATTTCACTAATTCCTACATGAACATGTATTGCAATGGACTTTAGTATTTCAAGGACAAGAATTTCAGCATGAGAAAAGTGATAATTTAAAATACACAAATTTATAATTTTGGAAAGAAATTGTTTATATAAATTTGAACCCACACGTTTAGGAAAATGTGTTTTATTATTTTATTTAAAATTAATTAAGGTAAAACAAAATAAGAACAGAGATTTGTCATCTAAAAAAACATTTTAATACTCAAACTCAGTAGGCAACAAATAGTGATGAGGCTTTTTTAGTGCAGAGTGATAAATTATCAGAATGAAATACTATTAACTTCAAGTTCACACATAGCAATTAAATGCCATGAACCTCTTTCTGGTGCTTTGCTGTGCTAAAAAAAGCAATTGCTATTTCTTTACTCAGTTTGAGGTTAGTTCTGATTTTTAATTAACATGAAGCCAAGAATTTTCCTTTAAAACACTCTACTCCCAGGAGTGTGCTCTTCCAATTTCTAATGAAAAATAAACATTAGGTTTACTAAGCCTGGTGCTAGGTTTAATTAGGACTCATTTAATTTTTTCTTTCCACAAACTCCTAGGTCAGATATGTGATTTTACGTGTGCTATAGAGGGTTTTCTGACTTGTTTCTACACACATATATCAACCGAGTATTATATTTATTCTATCAATCCTGCCTTATTTTTCCAATTTTATTCAGAAAATAAGAGAGGAGGGAGCAGTGATAAGAGGTTACAAATTACAGAGGGAAATCTAATAGATCAACCAGGTAATTTTCCATTAATGCTTGAGGAAAAGAAAAGAAGTTAAGGTGATACTTTTCTCTAAAGTCTATGAGGGAATAAACAGAAGAGAAGTAAATATTAGATGTTGTCAATGAAAGGCAATCGTTTAGTTTAGTGAGGAAATCTTTTAGTTTTGAAATACCTCTAAAAGTTGAAGTATCCCATGGTGACTTAATGACAACTGACTGCCTAAATTTTGACATTTCTGAATTTTTTAAATTATTTATGTATTTTGATTAATATGTAGTAGAAAATAACATTTTTCCAAAGTATGGGGAAAAAAACTGCCCTCTCTCTCAGTAGAGATTTCCAGTAAAAAAACTGCCCTCTCTCTCAGTAGAGAATTCCAGTAAAGGTAACTACCTGGAAATAGATGTTTTACTCTTAAGTCCTTGTAAAGATTGATCAACTTAATATGCTCTCCACACATGTGTAGTTAAGAACACAGTCCTTTGCTGTAGATATTTAAAGAAGATCAAACATTGGAATTATCACTCCGTTGCTTATAAGCAATCTAATTCTAACAGTAGCTGGAAAGATAATGTATGCCCTTTCAGTTTCATAGTATTTTATTATAAAAAATTTTAATCATACAAGTCAAAGGATATATATACCCATATACCTACCCTTTAGATTTTAGAATTAACATATCTATCTGTCTACTTATACTCTATTCACTTGCCAATGGATTTTATTTTTCTGATGCATTTAAAAAAATTGCAGACATAAATCTACTTCAACCTTAAAGAGTTCAGCAAGCACATCAGCTGCTAGAATTCAGTATTACTTGTATGATTTTTTTTTTTTTTTGGTAAAACTTATATCCAGTGATATGTGCAAACCATGGGTGTATCATTCATGAGATTTTCGCGTAATGCATATGTTGTGTAATTGGCACGTCTGCCAGAGATAAATCATTACCATCTCTTCAGAAAGCTCCCTCAAGCCCTTTCTCAGATTCATATTCTGTAAATTGTTCATAGATGATTTTTTAGGTTTATTTATTTATTTTGAGGAAGGCAGAGACAGCACCGGAATGCGTGGGGCAGAGAGAGAGGGAGAGAATCCCAAGCAGGCTCAACACTGTGAGTGCAAAGCCCTACACAGGCCTCAGACCCACAAAACCATGAGATCATGACCCGAGCTCAACCCAAGACTCGGACACTTAAGCCACCCAGGTGCTTCTATAAATGACTTTGATTACCAATTTTACAGAATACAAATTCAAAATGCACAATACAGAAATTAAAGGCCAGAATTAATCATGTTACAAAATATGCCCATAACACCATCTGGATTAAATGTTTTGATTTTATGAAAGTTACTATTGTTTACATTTTAAAAACTTTCTAGGAATACTCAAGCTTAATTGAAGTTCTGGGTCAAAATTAGTAAGTGATTTTTTTTTCTAAAATTTGTCAAAATTGATGAGTTAAAATAATGTTTTTAAATGCATAAGATTATAGTAATTCATAATTTTCTGTCATGTTAATTTTTTATATAAATGTCACTTTAATTTTCTTTACATTTTTAAGAGCTCTTTATTCTTTCAGTACTTTTTTTGACAAAATTTGTCTATTCCTTCACACAAAATAATTTAAAACAGCTTTAAATTCACAATTTTCAGGGGCGCCTGGGTGGCTTAGTCGGTTAAGCGTCCGACTTTCGCTTAGGTCATGATCTCGCGGTTCGTGGGTTCGAGCCCCGCGTCGGGCTCTGTGCTGACTGCCAGCTCAGAGCCTGGAGCCTGTTTCAGTCTGTGACTCCCTCTCTCTCTGACCCTCCCCTGTTCACGCTGTCTCTCTCTTTCTCTCTCCTAGAAATAAATAAAACATTTAAAAAAAAATTTAAAAAAAATTCACAATTTTCAAAGTTCTTTTTCTCATGGGGCGCCTGGGTAGCTCAGTCGGTTGAGCTTCTGACGTCTGTTCAAGTCATGATCTCACGGTTTGAGCCCCGCGTCGGGCTCTGTGCTGACAGCTAGCTCAGAGCCTGGAGTCTGCTTCTGATTCTGTGTCTCCCTCTCTCTCTAACCCTCCTCTGTTCATGCCATCTCTCTCTCTCAGAAATAAATAAAACATTAAAAAATTAAAAAGAATAAATAAAAGTTCTTTATCATTTACTAATTGTTATTTTCTCTTTTTCTCTTTTAAGTGATTTAGGTACCAACTTTTTTTTTATTAATAAGTTTGATATTGAAGGTGTGCTGTTACACTCTCTAAGATAGAATATAAGATATAAACATCAAGAACCTTCTTTAACTTAATTTTGTACAGTTTAATGTCTAGAATTTCACTGTTACTTTGTTCCATAGATTTTCCTTTTTTTTAAATTTTTTTGTTTATTTTTTTATTTCGGATGAGAGATAGAGACCATGAGCAGGAGAGGGGTCGAAAGAGAGAGAAAAATGAGAGAGAGAGAGAGAGAGAGAGAGAGAGAGAATTCCAAGCAGGCTCCACATTGTCAGCCTGGAACCCTATGCAGGGCTCGAACTCAGGAATCATGAGTTTATGGTCTGACCCAAAGGCAAGAGTCAGATGGTTAACTGACCCAGCCACCCATGCACCCCAGTTTCATAGATTTTCAAATCTGCATTATGGTTTAATTGACTCATACATTATCAAAAGTATTTTTATTAATTTCCAAAGTTGCAGTACTCTTAAAATTTTAAAGCTTCTGTGTTTTGTTTTATTAAATTTTGACTTCATTGCTTTATAATCAAAGAATATAGTTTGATGATAGCAATTATTAGAAAGTTTTTATCAATCCAAAAGATTACCATCTTAAACCAGCTGAGTGAGACATATGGATTTCAGGACATGTAATCAGGACCATGAATGTATCTTCTACATAGTTCTGAGTGGATTCTCCCTATGACCTATTTATTCTTACCTGAAGGTCAGCCCACTTAGTGCATTAAGACAGAACCCAGAGCTCTGGCCAATTGAAATCATACTCTGTTTCTTAAAATATTGCAGTTTAATATGTAACTTTATAATAATTTTTGTATATATTTATATGTATTTATATATATACACATAACGTATATATGTATGTGTATATGTGTGTGTGTGTGTGCACAATACAGAAATAGCCATGTTACAAAATATGCTTGGAACACTGTCTGAGTTAAGTGTTTTGATTTTATGAAACTTACTATTGTTGATTACATTTTAAAAACTGTGTATGTTATGTGTGTGTGTGTGTGTATGTTTATATATCTATGGAATGTCAACCTCTATTATAAATTGGGTCTCCTTTGCTTATTTTAGACAAACATATAGACCCTGATGAGTTTATAAATTCAATTACTCTTACTTCTTGATGTTTACAAAGAAACCATTCTGTTTCTCTGTCTTAGTTCTTACCTCACTCTAGTTTTGGTAGTGTTTGTTTTCTTAACTGTTGCATCATATTTGTGGGTATTTTCTATAATACTTTTTCTTTTTTATATATTTCTTGAGGTTTGTTAGCAAAGGACTCAGAGCCTGTGGACCCTGCTTGGTATTCTCTCTCTCTCTCTCTCTCTCTCTCTCTGTTTCTTTCTCTCTCCCTCCTCCCCATCTTTGCCCCTCCCCTGCTCACACTGTCTTTCTCTCTCTCAAAATAAATAAATAAACTTAAAAAATTAAAAAAAAATCAAAGGAACATCTATGGAACTAACTAACAGTAAAATTCTAGATAACAAACTGCATGGAATTAAGACCCATACTCATATCAAAACTGTCTATGTAATCTATCTCTATAAACCCCACATTTCCCGCCATGTATCAAGACACTTACTAAGTCCTCAGGGGTTAATATTATTTCAGAACCATTTTCCTATAATCCTATGGCCTAACTTGATCCTTTTGTTTTAGTACAAAGCTACCATTAACTGAAATGTACTTTCGGGAAAGCTAAAAGGAAGATTAAAATCACATGCTTCTAATATTTGCATGGTTCCTTTAAGGAAATTTAGTATGTGCTTTATTGAGTGTTCTATTTTTTTTCTTTTAAGTTTCTGTATTTATTTTGAGAGAGAAAAAGAAAGAGAGAGAGAGAGAGAGAGAGAGAGAGAGGACAAGCAGGGGAGAGGCAGAGAGAGGGGGAACAGAGGATCCGAAGCAGGCTGCACACTGACACCAGAGAGACTGATGCAGAGTGTGAATCCATGAGTTGTGAGATCATGACCTGAGCCTAAATTGGATGCTCAACTGACTGTGCCCCCCAAGCACCTCCTTTATTCAGTATTCAAGACCCAGTTCCCTCTGTTGTTACTATCTTATATTAAAATAGAACATTGTGACAACCAATGAACAGATACTGGTATGTCATTATTACTAGCTAGTATCCTTACATTATTTATAAGTTGTTGATGTTTATTAATGTCCTTTTTTTATTTTCCTGTTCCAAGATGGCCTTTCCGTATTACATTTCATTGTCCTATCTCCTTACTCTCCTCTAGCCTGTGAACTTTCTCAACATAAAGTATCTTTTGAGTAGTAATATTGGCTACATGCAACACAAGAAAATGTTGTTCCAGAGGTAATATGCCCAAAAGTCTTACAATTTCTTTATCTAATTTTTAGCAAAGAATTTATTGCACTGCCAGTTAAAATAGTATGTGGACAAATCAAGGCCACCTCTTAGTCAATTAGCTTAGGAACTAATTAAAACAAGCTGTCGACCTACTGCACGCCATCTCGATGCCTGCACATACAGTCATGCCTTTTCTTTTTTAGTGAAACACCTCTCGAACCTGTCAATGCAGCATCTACTATCACACATTTTCCAGATCCCCACTGTTAGTAATATTTATTTAAATACTTTCATTCTTTTGGTGGGAAAGTTTTGTGCTTTCAGGTTGGCTTGTTAAGTCACTCAATGAAACTCATTTAGTCTTGAATTTGTACTGTTCTTTAAGTGAAAGTGAAAAAAAATTTCTGAAAAGCTGCTTTTAACACACTTTCTAATATAGCATTTCCAGTGTCTCCCAGGAATAATACAAGTATTTCCTTTGCTATTTGTTGTGAGCTATTGGAATCCCATCCCTAAATATGAACCAGATTTTCACTACTGTCAGGTTCAATTAACCCAGTCAAACAAGGAAGGATTTTTCCCAGGATACAGCAAACAGTTGTGTGGTCACGTGCTTATACATTAGCTGCCTGTATGTGGTTTTTCAGTTACGTATTGTTGTGTTGCTTACTTCCCTAGAAACTTCCCTGGTGGCTTAATTAAAACCATAGTTACATTTTTTCATGATTCTGTGGTTTGACTGGGGCCCAGCTCAGTGCCCTTATGCTCTTCACAATTGAGTATCTTATGTACCTGCAATCAGGTTGCTTCAAGATGGCTTCCCTCATGTAGCCGATGCCCTGTTGGGAAGCTGGTCAATGGAGCTCAGCAAAATACTGAAGACCTGAGTCTGTCCAAGCCTGTTTTATTATATCCACGTGGTGTCTGAATGGGCTCTTTCCATGGGTTCTCACCAGCAGTGTTGCTGTAATTTTTATTTAATAACTCAGAATTCTCAAGAGTGCAAAAGTAGAAACCCTTATGGCTTCATATGCCATATCATGGAATGGGCACAACATTGCCTCTGCTACTTTGATAAATTGTGGGGCCTGCCTAATTCAACATGTGAGGAAACCACACCAAGATGTAAATATTAGGATATATGGTCCATCATGACTATGTTTGAAAACTAGCTAGTATAAGTGAGAGGAAGATTTTTCCTACTTTCAGATTTCACCCAGCCTTGAAACCTGGAGGACTTTCTAAAAAAGGGAGAGAGTTCCAATTTTGAAATAATAAGGCAAATATCTACTATATTACATAACCCTGCTCCTAAGAATTTCAGATCCCTTTTTTTGTACAGTTTTTCAAGGAAATAGTCCTCTAAGAGTAAGACATTATTTAGAATATAGCTGATTGCTTCTTTTGATATTCAGTTTCTTGTCTACATCCAAGAATTAATCCATTTTCCTGTTAATTTCTGTGATATAATAAAATTATTAATTATTAGGGAAAGTATTTGACCAATTCTAGAACCCGTTATCCCCAACAGATATGCGAATCTCCAAATTCTCCTTTCACATAGTCATTTTTCTGCTCTGACATATATATATGCACACACATATGTGCATATATGACATAAATATACACACACATATATGCATATGTGTGTATACATCTAGATGTATATAGATATATGTATATATACGGTAATGATTTTGTTTCAATATGAATTTGATAAGAAATACAGAAATTAGAACAAACTGATGGTTCCCAGAGGGAAGGTGGGTAAGGGAATGGATTAAATACGTGTTGTCGGGATTAAGGAAGGCACTTATGATGAGCACAGGGTGAAGTATGGAAGTGTTAAATTATTATATGGCACACCTGAAACTAATGTAATAGTGTATGTTAACTAACCAGAATTAAAATAAAAGCATAAAAGAAACTAATTCTTCCCGGAGTACAATCTGTCCTTTGTAAGGTGCTTGAAGGCATAATGAATATTTAAATATTACCTGGAAGGAATCTCTTTTGCACCTTTCTTCAGGTATCAGTGCTAAGCTTTGTAAACATTTCAAGCAAGATCTTGCCGTCCTTCCTAAGTTCCGATACTTTCTAATATTCAGTTGGTCACCAAACAGAAAATAAAGAGAATATCAAAGTACATAACATCTTATGGAGAAAAAAGGAAGTAAAATAAAAGAAATGTAAAATGAAGTAAACAAATATACTGATTTTCCATAAAGCCCAGAGATGGGCTTATATTTTATATTCATATGCTTGAAAAGCATAAAGAAGAAGAAAGCCCTTGACCTTTCAAACAGAGAACTGAGCCTTAATGAATATGAGCAAATCAAGGTCAGGAATCTTCTCATTTAGGTGGGCCTTACCTCTTTCTGGGTTGCAGATGCAATGAAATAGGACCAGGGAAAGGGAATACAGAGGCACTGAGATATGTCTGCTGGGCCAATATTTTTAACACCACAATCAGCTATGCAAAGGCAATTTAGCTTTCTCCATCCAAAATTCATGTTTTTCTTATTTAGTCTCTACCAACATATTAGCGAGAAATATAATTAATATGGAATCCCATCAGGTAAACAATTCAATGCAATGAAAAGTGTTTTTAGAAAATCCCTATGAGTTAAATCCTCGATTTTTCATAATTTAGGAATTACTATATCCAATTATTTATAGGAAAAACTAATTTAAAAAAGACTTAAAGGATTATCCATAATGGTAAATTATGCTGTTGAATTTCCATGATTTCTCCATTCTCACATTAATCTGTTGCAAGATGTGCTTTACAGTTTCCGTCTGTCACTTTCTTATGTCTAAACTTCCACTTGAATGTATCTTTCACAAATATTTCAACTGAAACATTTATCTTGCAGAATGAATGACAGTGAATCTAAGGAGTATTATAAAACCAAAATCAAACTTGATTACAGACTTCAAAATGTCTATATAATAAACAAAGTGAAAAATGTTCTGAGCCAAAACCGATTTATTTCTAGATGAGAAATTTGTTTTACAAATGCACAGGTTTTAATATGCTCATTAAAATGATTGCGAAGTGAACATTTGAAAGGTAAAGTCTAACAACTGATGTCTGACTGTGACTGTCAATTAGAAAAATGGTAATATAGCAAGATAGATGTGTACACAACTAATGACAATATTTGAACAAAACTAAAGTACAATACCTGTCTATCTGTACTCAAAGAATCAAGAAAATGGAAGCAATCAGAATGTGAAATAGGCTAAAAATATAAAAACATGATGGTTTAAAATATTTTAATCAGTTCTGAATAGGTTATCAGACAACTATTGCAGAGCATTTCTTGATTATTTCCCAATCCCTCGATGCCCGTTTTGACAGTGTGTGCTTGACTTCTGCAGCTCCATTTGTGGCTTCCTGTCTCCAATCTTCCAGACGGTAGCAGAGACAATATTTAAATTTTTTTTTAAGTGTTTTTATTTATTTCTAGGAGAGAGAGAGAGACAGCATGAGCAGGGGAGGGTCAGAGAGAGGGGGAGTCACAGACTGAAACAGGCTCCAGGCTCTGAGCTGGCAGTCAGCACAGAGCCCGACGCGGGGCTCGAACCCACGAACCGCAAGATCATAGCCTAAGCGAAAGTCGGACGCTTAACCGACTAAGCCACCCAGGCGCCCCAAGACAATAATATCTCTAGAGAATCAGTTCTGTGGTGTTTGGATGTCATTTCTGGAAGAACAGCCTTCAGCTGATCTATCCTACCTGTTATAGTTGAATTGCATCCCCTCCAAACTTTTATGTTAATGTCCTGAATGTGAGTACCTCAGAATGTGACTATATTTGGAGACAGGGTCTTTAAAGAGATAAAGAATTTAATATGAGGACATTAGGGGGGGGGCTCTACTGCAATCTAACTGATTTCCTCATAAGAAGAGGAGATTATTACAGAATGAAATATACCAGGAGCACACATGCACAGGGGAGCAATCTTAGGGAGAAGCAACACGAGGGATGCCAGATTTGTAAACGATTAATCATTTTTGAGAATGAGAGAGAGAGAGAGAGAGAGAGAGAGAGAGAGATTGTGTGGGTGTGCACTCATGAGCTGAGGAGGGGCAGAGAGAGAGGGGCACAGAGGCCTAGAAGCATTGCTGATGGCAAAGAGCCTGATGCAGGACTTGGACTCATGAATTGCATGATCATGACTTGAGCCGAAGTTGGATGCTCAACTGACTGAACCATCCAGGCTCCTCAAGAGCATTGCCATTTTTAAGCCAAGGAAAGAGACCTCAAGGAATCTAGTTTTGCCAGAACCTTGATCTTTGACTTCTAGCCTCAGTAATTATGAGAAAATACATTTCTGGTTAAGCTGTCCAGTCTGTGGTATTTATTATGGCAGCACCTGCAAACTAATATACTGCTATTCCTAAGACCATTAACCTAAATTCTTCTACTTAACTCTTCCTGATAAAATACATAGACAATTCATTTTCCCTGAATTGAATACTGATTAACAATATATTTCATAGTAATACTAGGTAACAGATCCTTGAAACTAGAAATCTGGGATTGTTTATCTGAACTGGTTGCGTTTGTAAGCAAAGATGAGTCTGTTACTTTAGGAAAGAGAATTGATAGTGTATGACACACAATAGTAAACAATTAGTTAAATTATCACTAAAGTAAGAGACAAGACCCTGGCAGAGTGAATAACCCCTGTGTCCAGTTTGACTAGTTTAGTTTGAATGAGAGCTCAAGTAAAGTGGAAAAAATGGTGGTGTCTCAAAGTACAGAGAGTTGAAAATGGAGAAATGGCAACCTCATGGCTTAAGCCCTTCTCTGAAAGAATGATAAAAACTTAAACAGATATATATCAAAAGAGAATACTGGAATAATATATAAGATGGAAAGTTGTGTAGCATCATTTTTTCATTACATAAATGTATCTTTTTAACTTTTTAAATATCTCATTTATTTCTGAGAGGGACAGAGACAGGGTGAATAGGGGAAGGTCAGAGAGAAAGGGAGACACAGAATCTGAAGCAGGTTCCAGGCTCTGAGCTGGCTGTCAGCACAGAGCCCGACGCGGGGCTCGAACCCACAAACCATGAGATCATGACCTGCGCCGAAGTCGGTCGCTTAACCAACTGAGCTGCTCGGGCATCCCTAGATAAATATATCTTGAGCATTTAAAAAATAAAATGAAATAAAATTTCTAATTCCAGTGAGGAAAAGGTGGTGCTTGGCTATCTCTACCACCATAAAGATTATAAAATTGGATAATATGTATTAAGTAACAGTTTCCTGTCAGTGAGTAACAGGTACCACAAGGTTATAATCCCTGAGAGAAGCAAAATTTATGAAGTGATAGCTAGAGCTCTTGGCTTGTGGCCGGCTTTCCACTGAGGAATCAGGAACCGAGGTCCATATAGAGCAGGGGAGCCTCACTGAACTGAGGACTTTCTATTCCTTCTTATTCTAATGGTTGCCTTCATATCTAATACCCTTTTGCATGTTTCCAGAGAATTCTTTATCTGTCCTTTTATAACACGGCTCACAATTGTTATCCCCTGTGTGACACTGTTCTCTCCTTTTCATCATTTATATTGAGAAATATCAGGGCAAGCACTCAAGGTCAAAAAAAGTTGCTTCAGGGGCGCCTGGGTGGCTTAGTCGGTTAAGTGTCCGACTTTCGCTTAGGTCATGATCTCGCGGTTTGTGGGTTCGAGCCCCGCGTCGGGCTCTGTGCTGACTGCCAGCTCGGAGCCTGGAGCCAATTTCGGAGTCTGTATCTCCCTCTCTCTCTGACCCTCCCCTGCTCACGCTGTCTCTCTCTCTCTCCTAGAAATAAATAAAAAAATATAAAAAAAAAGTTGCTTCAACAGAAATGATACAGCAGTTAAAAATGTCAGCCAATCTTAGCACATACACACATGCCTACACAACCAAATTAATAACTGTCTCATGAATAAGCAAAAAATAATCATCTCAATTATTATGAAAGACACATATACAAATATTGTGGACAAAAATAAACCTAGTGTTTGTATTTTTCAAGGTTTCAAATAAAAAAATAAATGCAGCAAAAATTTAAATTTAATGAAAAAATTCACCATAGGAAAGATACTAGTTGACTGATTTATTTGGAATAGCAAATGTTTGGGGTTCACTTATTCAGGCTATAAATACTTACAGAAAACTGTATCACATCAACTTTCATCATAATTTTATATATCAAAAATGATCAAATACCCTTCCACTTCTGGGAGATGTAAATGTTCCAGAAAGCCTGATTTAATTTCATCCTGTGTGTGTAGCTACAACTTAAATATCTTCAAGTTGTGTAAAGAGTGCTAATAGATAAAGCCCACACATTAGGGAAACAATTTTCCATACAGTTGAAATAGTTTGGTATAAATATATATTCATAATTTTAAAGAAATATTAAAAAGATCTGTATATGCTAATAAGAATTTCAAGCTTAGTATTGCTAAGCAAACATATGATGAATTTCCTAAGATTTGAGTCAACTTGTTAAAAAAAGTTTAGTGTTTATTTTTGAGAGAGAGAGAGAGAGAGAAACAGAGCTTGAGCAGGGGAGGGGCAGAGAGAGAGGGAGACACAGAATCTGAAGTGGGGTCCAGTCTCTGAGCTGTCAGCACAGACCGCAATGCAGGGCTCAAACTCACAAACCATCAGATCATGATCTGAGTTAAAGCTGGATGCTTAACTGACTGAGCCACCCAGGTGCCACAAGACTTGATTTATCTAAACAAAAACAAAAACAAAAACAAAAAACAAAAACCTGGTTTGATTACTTCTCTGTGACAATCCTCATGTTTTTCATTTGTTCTCATAACTTCCCAGCAGAATCCAAGCTAAAAAATTTAAAAGTACAACATTGAAAATATCCAGACTGGGTTATTTGGAATGGCTATAGATTCATTAGCATATTAAATTGTGTAAGAAAATGAATGGGACAATAAAGACTCCAAAACTATCACAGAGAGGAAGTTGGTTTCTCTCGCAGGTTCTATGAGAATTATATATAATGAATCCATTAAGAATTTGTATATGTTAAGTGAACTTCTATTGTTCAGTGGTAAATTAGCTCATTTGTGTCCTTACATTTTATTCAATTTAATGCAATTAAACTTAAGAAAACATCCCCCCCCTCCATTCTCCACTAAGTGCCAGGCTATTAGATGGAGAGAGGAAGGAATAAGCACTGTCATTGTGCTCAAGAACTCACCCTCAAGAGAAATAGACAAAACAAAACAAAACGAAACAAAAAGCTATGTGAATTTTGTCATCTATATTTGATTCCATTTCCCGAACATTGTGGATTACAGTTTACCTACTCAACCTCACTGATCATATGCTGAAACCCTAACACCCAGTGCTCACACCAAGACTGTATTTGGGATTTGGTCATAAGGCCTTTAAAGAGATGACTTATTTAAACTGAGGCTACTAGGAAGGGACCTAATCCAATCTGACTGGTATCCTGATGAGAAGAGGACATTTGGACACAAAAGATACACGAATGATGCACACAGGCACAGAGGAAAGACTCTGTGAGGACACGGCAAGAAGGGAGCTATCTGCAGGCTAATGAGAATGGCTTTAGGAGAAACCAAGCCTGCCAGTTCTGTGATCTTGGACTTCTAGCCTCCAAAATTTTGAGTAAATGAATGTTTGTTATTGTGGCACCTAGTCTGTGGAATTTTATCAATGACAGTCCTAGTGAAAGAATACACCTGATGACAAAATAACTAATGTATACATTTATTTAACATATGCTTGAGAACCTACTCTTCACTGAACTCTTTGTAATATAAAAGCAATGACCAAGAAAGACATTATGTCTAGCGAGAAATTTTAATAACTAATCAGGGCATACAAACACTGAGTAAATAATAACAGTTCTTATGTGTGAAAAATTTGTGTACAGTCTCTTATAAGAGTGGATAACAGGGGACTTAAATAAAGTTTATCATGAGACTTTTCCTTAATGGAGGTATTTAAACTCTATTCAATACTAAAAGTTGCATTTGGGCTAGCTAAGGAAGGTAACAGAGAAGGAAGAAAGTATTCTTTGTAAAAGGAACCTAAGAGGGGAGAAACCATTGAATCTTTATTAAACTGAAGGCTAATTGGAAAAATTGTGCAGACTAACTGAGAAGAAAACGGATAGTAGACGAAGTTTAGAGAAAGGCAGGGGTGGAAATAAGAGAGTTGTGGAGGTCATGTTTCTCCCCAAGATAATCAAGTATTAGGAAAATGTATTTCAATAGAGCAGAGTTGAAATTTTTTCTACTGTGTTTGCTTGTTTGTTTTTATGGGGATTGGGAACGGATTCTCAGCAAGCCAAATGAAGATCTTGTTGGGTAAAGTAATACTACAGAGGAGGAAACTAGTGGTATAACGAAATCCACTTCATCAGGGATACTAAGTAGTACTACAGTTTGCAAAGGTGTGAAATCTCGCCTTTACAGAAATGTTGGCAGAAAGTGTGCTGATGCCCTCCAAATTTCTTTCCTTGTATCTTGAGAGCCTCTTTTACAAAAGCTCATGTTGACGAACTATTGATTATTATGCCTAAAATAAAATCATGGATATTATCTTCTACATTATCAGACATGATAACAACTATTCAGGAAGACCCACAGACATGGTGAATGCTTCCTATTCCATTTTAACATTAAAAGAAAACAAAGCAAAAATCACTTATTTATAGAGACTGTTACAATATACATCACCATCTCCAAACAGGCAGAGTATCTAAAGTGTCCAATATGTTGGGGCGCCTGGGTGGCTTAGTCGGTTAAGCGTCCAACTTTCACTTAGGTCATGATTTTGCGGTTCGTGGGTTCGAGCCCTGCGTCGGGCTCTGTGCTGACTGCCAGCTCAGAGCCTGGAGCCTATTTCAGTCTGTGACTCCCTCTCACTCTGACCCTCCCCTGCTCACGGTGTCTCTCTCTCTCTTTCTTAGAAATAAATTAAAAAACATTAAAAAAATAAAGTGTCCAATATGTTGAATTCAGAAATTAGATTTCAATGTATTCAGTATCAAAATAAAATTGACTCATTATAGTGATGATGTCACGATGTATTTCTTCTCAGATAAATAAGTCAGAAAAGAATTTAAAGATGGTTAATTAATATGGCAGAAACAGGGCTCGGTCCATTAGATAAATATGGGGAATAACTGAATCTGAGGCTTGAGATGCTTGATGGTAAGATTCCATTATTTAAAGCTGAGAATCTGGAGGATAATTCCCTTAAATTTTCAACAAATGATTCTAGAACAATCTATTTGATTGCCAATTCCTAGTATTAAATCTGGATCACTGAAACTGGCAAAGTATAATAGTCCACTATGAAGCTGGGACAGAAAGCTCATGACCCTCAGGGCATCTATTCCTGACTGATAGTGATTGTGGCTCCTAGCTATGTTTACTCCTCTAGGCAAGCATTGTGAGGGTGCTTGGGATAGTTTTGATAACAATCTGTTTGATACAGTTTAATCAGGTATTTTTAGTGCTCCTGAATATTCCATTCGAGTCCATGTTAGGTAGGCCATATTATTTACTAAGGCTTCCGAAGGACCAAGGATTGAAGCTGAGGAGGAGTCTAGTTTTAGCCTCAAATCCTATAAGTGATCTTTCAGGCCTATCATAGTCAATGACAAGATTTTGCCTGGGAGACCTCATGGGTTAGAGGAAAGGAGAAGGGCTGTTCTATCCACAAAAGTCTTGATGGACAGCCAGTTAACTGCAGTTTCCAGAAGAAGTTGCATTCACATCCCTCAGCTATTGTCATACACCTATCTGCATCTCTAGCCTAAGTACCCCCATTCAGGGAACTTCTTAGATTGGGTCTTATCGAAGGCACTTTCTCCACTCAAACTCCGTAATTTCTTAAAAAAGACAATTACGAGAAAATAAACTGCAGAGAAATACTTATCAGGAACATAGAAAAAAATTCTTAATAAAGTATTAAATACATGTAATACAACAATCAATTGAAAGAAATATGCATCTTGGCAAAGTGTGATTTTATTTTAGGTGTGGAAAGATGGTTCAACCTTTAAAAGTTAACCACTCTTATCAACTGTATTTACAGTTAAACAATAAAAATGAAATGATCATATCAACTGAGCAGAAAAATATTTTTTTTAAATGTTTTTATTTATTTCTAGAGAGAGAGAGAGCGTGAGCAGGGGAGGGTCAGAGAGAGAGGGAGTCACAGACTCTGAAACAGGCTCCAGGCTCTGAGCTGGCAGTCAGCACAGAGCCCGACGCGGGGCTCAAACCCATGAACCGTGAGATTATGACCTAAGTGAAAGTCGTGAAAGTCGGACGCTTAACGACTAAGCCACCCAGGCATCCCAAATCTTCTGCTCTTGTGACAAAATCCAACATTCATTCATGATGAAAAAACAAATCTCAGCAAACTGGGAATAGAGAGGAACTGAAACAGCTGGATAAAACACACACACACACACACACACTCACACATCTATAAACTTTTACAGCTAACATTGTACTTAATGGTGTAAAATTAGTTGATTTTCCCCTAACGTTTGCAACGAATGTTATTGGGACAATTGTACATCCAAAACAAGTTAACCTATGTAGATCTCTTACGAGTTATACAAGTTTTAACTCAAAATAGATCAAAGACGTAATTGTAAAATGTAAAATTGTAAACTTTTATAAGAAAACATAGAGTAAATTTTACATATCTTCAGGCTTTCTGGGTGAGTTGTTATTACAATATCAAAAGCGTGTATATGAAAAATTTTGTTTCATTGGAATATACTAAATTAAAAATTTCACAACAGGCTCTATTAAAGAGTGAATAAAGAAGACATACACTACGAGAAAATATTTTTAAAACATTTAAAACATTTAAATATTTTAAAATATTTTACAAAAAAGTCCAAATATATACAAAGAACTCTTTGGTCCAAGTATGCAAAGAACTCTTAAAATTCAACAATAGGTTGCTAAGTGGCTCAGTTGGTTAAGTATCTTACTCTTGATTTTGACTCAGGTCATGATTTCACGGTTTGTGGGATGGAGCTCTGCATTAGACTCCATGATGAGTGTCGAGCCTGCTTGGAATTCTCTCTCTCTCTCTCTCTCTCTCTCTTTCTCTCTCTCTCTCTCCCTCTCTCTTTCAGCCCCTCTCCCTCTCTCAAAATAAATAAATAAACTTTTAAAAAAATCAATATTAAGGAAGCAGACATTCCAGTTAGATGGTAGGACAAATTCTAAACAGACACCTCAGCTCAGAGAATATACAGATGGCACATAAGCATCTGAAACTATGCTCATTACTTGTGATGAAATGTAAATTAAAATGACAATGAGATAATACTATACCATTCTAGGATGCATAAAACCCCAAAAGTGACAATAAACATTTATGAGAAGAATGCAGAAAAAGAGGCATACTCATTAATTACTGGTGGAATTGCAAAATGGGATTGCATATCTTGACAAAGCAAAATATAATCTTACCAGATTACCCAGCAATTGTGCACCTGGGTATATACTAACTAATTTGAAAACTTATGTCCACATAAAACTTGTATGCAAATGACTATAGCAACTCTATTCATAATGGTCAAAAGCCGGAAGCAGCAAAGATGTCCTTCAATAGATGAATGAATTAACTATGGTAGAATCATAAAATGGAGTATTATTCAGCAATAAAAATAAATGAGCTGTCAAGTCATAAAAAGACATGGTTGAATCTTAAATGTATATGGCTAAGAGAAAAAAACAGTCTGAAAGTCAACATACTGTGCGGCTCTGTTTTTACAACATTTAAGTAAAAGGTAAAACAATAAAGACAAACAAATAATACTTGACAGGATTTGAAGAGGGGATGTATGGGAATAGATAATACAGAGGGAACTATTTAGGGCAGTGAAATTACTCTGTATAATGTTATAATAGTGGAAACATGATGTGTTTATCAATACTCATCAAACTTATAGCCTAAAGAATAAACATTAATATATACAAAAGAGTAAAATTCAGGAGGTCAGGTGATCCCATGATGGAATCCAAAATGTGACACAAGAATTTAACTAAATTATAGATCTATAAAGCAACTGTATTGAAAGTGGAGGTTGATAAAATTATTGACGTTAAGTAACTTTGGTAAACAGTGAAGTACATCATGCTAAAACCTAAAGCAACTACATGTAAGACTTTTTCACTAGTTAATAAAGTTATTCTCCATGGAGATATGGTTTAATAATTCTGAAACCACTGTACATGTGTACAGAAATTGAACAATTAAATAAATGGATGGCAGATAGTTGGAGCCAGATTTCTTATTGTTGATGTAAGAATTTTTCAGAAATTAAAATAAAACTTAAAAACAGAAGGCTACAATAATCTAGTTTGAAACATCATATGAATTTATGTTTATATTGATTATATTTGTCTGCTTGTCTCTAAATATGTCGGGACATCTACATTTATATTTCTATTATGTATCTGAATGTCTAATATATGTATGTGTACATATGTGTGTATATATATATAATATATACACATATGTATTTCTATATATATATATATATAATAGCATAGATAGATATAAAAGTGTATATACATGGATTAGTACATATGCATACATTTTTTTTGTTCTGTTGGCTTAAAATATCTAGAAGTAGTGATACCCCAGGTTTAATGAACTCACTTAGCAACACATACTGGTTTCTACTTTGAGTCTCTAACAACAACAAAAAAGGTCAGACAGTGCCTTTGGAGAAATGGCTGATCTTAGGACTTGGGCAAGAGGTAAATAAGATGAGCTTGGCATGCTTTGCATTGTCAAATTGAGGAAGTGTTTCTCAAGGTAGAAGAAACAACAATGGCAGTATGCCAAAGAAGCACAGAACCAATGAAAGAGTTCTCACTAATTAAAGCTAGAAAATCTAAGGAACAAAATAAAATAGAATTGCATTATAATCCTTAATATAAAATATATATCCAGAGGTCCATAGAGTTACAATTATGATTCAATAAATTAGTGGTGTAAAATAGACAAATTTCTTATACATAAAATTTCCAACTAATTTATGTAGATTCATCACCCCTAAGGAGGTGAAGCATGCCTCAGGTATGGGCTGTCCATAATGACTGTTTCCAAAGTGTATAGAATATAAAGGGTGTGAGGGCAAGAAGATTAGTGTGACAGTGGAGAAACATGACAAAAATACTAGGTTATCAAGGTTAGCAATGTTAAGCCATGTTTCTGTCTAATTTTTTCTCTTTTTTCTTTTCCTTTCATTTTTCTTTTCTCTTTCTTTCTTTTCTTTTTTTCTTTCTTTTTTTCTTTTTTCTTTTTCTTTTTTTTTTTTTTGAGAGAGTGAAAGCACACATGTGCAGATGGGGCATGGGCAGTGGGAGAAGGAGAGTGAGAATCTCAAGCAGGCTCCATGCCCAGTGCAGATCCCAACCTGGGGCTCAATCTCATGACCTTGAGATCATGACCTGAGCTGAAATCTAGAATTGGATGCTTAACCAACTGAGCCACCCTGGTGCTTCTCTTGTTTGTCACAAAGCCATGTTTCTAGTACGTACCTTAATGTAATGACAATGGCATTTTATTTCTAGAGTTTTCCTTCCCCAAATCCAAAACTCTAGTTTATTCCTGAGAAAAATATCAGGAAATTTTCTATGGAGGGTCATTGTACCAAATACCTCAGCAGCTTTCTTGAAAATATCAAGGTCAATGAAAACAAGAAAAGTCTGTCACCATTATAGTTGAAAGTATCTTAAGGAGACAAACTATTAAATTAAATATGGTATTCTGGAATGTACCTTAGAATTGAAAAAGGTAGGTGAGTAAGAGCTAAGTAAATAGTTTTTGAAAAAGAATGAATTTCTGTTAATAATAATGCCTCAACATTGGTTAATTAATGTTGACAAATATACTATTCTAATTTAAGATAATAGGGTAATCTGAATATGAGATACATGGGAACTCTTTGTACTATGTTCATATTTCTTTTCTTCTTCTTCCTCCTCTTCCTCATCATTCATCTTCTTTTTTTGTAAATCTAAAAAAAACATGTTCAATAGAACACACATGTTTTAAAGAAATGCTGTTAATTTTAAAATAAGAAGTGTTGATAATTTTATTCAGTTTGTTATTCAGAGATTCATTACATTATAAAACATAGTCCTTCTTACTGAAAATATGCACAATGGAAGCTATGCTAAGGTTATTCCCATAAGTTTCTAGGATCACAACCTGGATTACAAAATTGAGTTAATGTACAGTAGTACGTGGGGGTGAGGAGAGGAAGAAATTGTAGCTGACGGAAAAGACACACACAGATGGTTAAGGAACTGAGAAAAGGAAATTATCATGTCTTCTCTGACTTTATTTCACAAAGCAAGATAAGGGGTTTTGTTTATTTATTTATTTATTTATTTATTTATTGCCATTTCTTTTAGATGTGGTGCTGAGTTATGTTCAAAGTGGGGAGAAGTCCAAAATTTCTTTTTCATAAAAAGGAGAATCTAGGGGCACCTTGTTGGCTCAGTCAGTCAAGCATCCAACTCTTGATTTCAGCTCAGGCCATGATCTCCTTGTGCTGTGGGTTTCAGCCCTGTGTAGGGCTCCATTCTGACAGCAGAAAAGTCCCACTTGAGATGTTCTGTCTCCCTCTTTCACTTCCCCTCCCCTGTGCGTTCTCTCTCTCTCACTTTCTCTCTTTCTTGCTCTCTTTTTCTCAAAAATAAATAAACAAATTTTTTTTCAAAAAAGGGAAGGATAATCTATCTGAAGCTAAATTATAAGTTTTATTCCCAAACCACTTGAATCATTTGGAGAAAATACATCAACCAAGATTTCTTGAGGTTCTACTGATTAATAGCAGGTGAATTTATCATTTCTGTAGCATTTTTGACTTAAATAGTGTGTTAGAATTAGACTGTAACCTTTTTATAACCTTAAAATAAATAATATCTTGGAATTGCTGTATGGTTTATGACTGTTAGTGAGCAGCTGTTACATGATATGGATATGAACCAAGATGACACCTTTTTAGACAATTGAATGGGTGCAAAGGCAAAATCATTATCTCTGCCTCTCTTAGGTCAGTTTCTATCAGCCTTATAATGGCTACAGATCAGTGATGATTTGTTTCTTGAATTTCAGAAAAGACAATTATAGGAAGCTGTTTCTTTTTCTTTTTTTTTTCTTTTCTCCTTTCTTTCTTTCTTTCTTTCTTTCTTTCTTTCTTTCTTTCTTTCTTTCTTTCTTTCTTTCTTTCTTTCTGTATACTGACTGAAATGTGCCTTGAAATATATCTCTGAATATGGTCAGTTGACAATTGCCCATGTGATACATCATTTGATACATATTATTTACTTGAATTTTGCCATCACCAAACATACTCAGCACTTTTGATGATTCAGCCAGCTATCACTGGTCCCAAAGTAGTAGGAACTTTGGAAGCTGGAATGGTATTGACTGGAAGTGGAAAGGATTTTTCTGGAGGCTCACCTTGGGTATAATAAGGATTTGTTAATGTAGATAAGGACACAAGAGGGAGCTATTTTCCAGGAAACTGGCCATGCTCAAGCAGTACACCTTGACAGGAAGAAAGTCTGATCACATTAAGAGTGATCAGGTGAGCTCTTCACTCAGGTTATATGTGTGGGTAAATTCTGGCCAGCTTAAAATTGGCAAGCCAACACTGATAAGTGTGAACAAATACTCTACCTCATTTATCATAACCACATGTCAAACTCTTAGAGGGTTGAAACTTGCACCTGGGAGTCTCAAAATTATGTTATACTGTTGCTTTGAATGCTGCATTGTTTCCTATAATAAATTCTTTGGAAATACTAAGTCAACTTAAAGCAGGCGTGATACCTATTTTGTGTTGGGTCTTTAACTGTGAATCTGAAATCAAACCTCTTGCAACCCATTGAGCAGAGTGGATAGTAGAGGTCCATAAATGGAAATATAGCCATGACTAATGGATTCAGTAGTAATACCAAATTCATATAATCATTTATACTATAATTTATATTGAAGTCTTCCCTTTTTACTTAAGCAAAGCTTTATAGAATGGTAATATATATACTGAAATGTGTGCAGATCATAAATGTACATGTGGATGAATTTTCATAAATTAAACTTCCCTGTGCAGCCAGTATCCAAATAAAGAAATGTAATATTTTTAACATAAAAAAAACTTTTCTTAATGCTTATTTATTTTTGAGAGAGAGAGGAAAAGAGTGGGGGAGGGGCAGAAAGAGAGGGAGACACAGAATCTGAAGCAGGCTCCAGGCTCCGAGCTGTCAGCACAGAGCACAACTCAGGGCTTGAACTCACGTACCATGAGATCATGACCTGAGCCGAAGTCAGACTCTCAACTAACTGAGCCACCCAAACGCCCAATATTGGAAGCTTTCCAGTCATCTCTTTCCAAGATAACCCTTCTTCTGACTACTAAGAGCATCAGTTTGGTCTGCCATTGCTCAAACTTCCTAAAACTGGATGATACAGGTCTTAACCTCCCGTTCTTTTAAGATTTCTACCATTCATCCATGCTGTTGTGTGGAACAATATGTTTCTGCTCATGACTATATAATATTCCATCATATGAATACACCATAATTTATCTGTACATTTGGAGAGCCATTCTTTCAATGTTTCATCTTGGGTTTTCTCAGGAAAAATGATTATTTTCTTTTAATTACACTTTTAAAAGTAAAGAAAAACAAGTTTTATTCTTTTTTAATTTTTTTGATACTTTCATTTATTTTTGAGAGAGAGAGAGAGAGAGAGACAGCGTGAGCAGAGAAAGGTCAGAGAGAGAGGGAGACACAGAATCCGAAGCGGGCTCCAGGCTCTGAGCTGTCAGCACAGAGCCCAATGCAGGGCTCGAACCCACGAACCATGAGGTCATGACCTGAGCCGAAGCCAGATGCTCAACTGAATGAGCCACCCCGGCACTCCACAAATTTTATTCTTGAAGTCTTTCTCTGATAGGTTTTTTTTTTTTTTTTTTTTTGCAGGTCTGTCTTCTTTTTAGAAGCATAAAATAACCTTTATGCTTCAATTTTATTTTTTTTAATTTTTTTAAACTTTTTTTTAATGTTTTATTTATTTCTAGGAGAGAGAGAGACAGCGTGAGCAGGGGAGGGTCAGAGAGAGAGGGAGTCACAGACCGAAACAGGCTCCAGGCTCTGAGCTGGCAGTCAGCACAGAGCCCGACGCGGGGCTCGAACCCACGAACCGCGAGATCATGACCTAAGCGAAAGTCGGACGCTTAACCGACTAAGCCACCCAGGCGCCCCTATGCTTCAATTTTAATTGCTGACTCCTCTTATAGTGACTCAAAGTCAAATTTCTCATTCTTCAGCATAGATATTAGCATTCATCATGTCCCTAGAATGGACATTTGGTCCCTATGATGAAGCCTGTTTCTACATTTTGCTCACCCATTTGTTTTTGTCTTTTATTTTTGTTGTTGTTAATCTTGCCTTTGGAAATTCTCTCATTTCCTGTGAGCTTAAACAACATTTAAAAATAAGGTAATGATAATTTATATAACATGTGGGTATTTTTTTTTTTTTTGAGTTGTACTGTCTTTTCAAACTAGCCAAGAAACTATCAGAAAGACAAATACCTTGCAACTTTTTAGAGTTGAACATTTTACTTCTAGTGACATCAAACTTGTACAGATAAATTCATGGTAAGTTTTATCTCAGGCATAAGATACTGTTAGTAAGTTATTTTAAAAGTATATTACCCTAGTTGTTTTTTTCTTCATTTTATTTGCTTAGATTTACGACAACATGGATACTTTCATATTTAGTATTTTAACAATAACTTTATGTTGACTTAAAAAACTGACAATCTAGGGGCGCCTGGGTGGCTCAATCGGTTAAGCGTCTGACTTCAGCTCAGGTCATGATCTCGTGGTCCATGGGTTCCAGCCCCGCATTGAGTTCTGTACTGACAGCTCAGAGTCTGGAGCCTGCTTCAGATTCTATTTTTCTCTCTCTCTGCCCCACCCCTGTTCATGCTCTGTCTCTCTCTCTCTGTCTCTCAAAAATAAATAAAAATGTTGAAAATAATTTAAAAAAAATTGAAAATCTTACCTACTGTCATAATCAATGTACATATTTTCCATATAGATAACAATATACTTTTTCATACTCTAGAAATACTGTTAGAATCCTATGAGGTCTTGCTGCATATGATACATATATTATTATGCAAGTAGACTACTCTCATTTCAATTGAAGACATTGAAACACACACACACACACACACACACACACACACACGAGGCAGTAAAATGAAATGCCTAATGTTCCTCAAGTAAAACATCTTTATATTCCTTATATATAAAATATATTTTAATATATGTTTTCTTTTCTTTTTAATTGAAGAGATGTTTGACACTTCACATATAAAAATGTAGATAAAAGTGATCCAAATTGTGCCCATTGAATACAAATATACTAATTTCAAATCTTGTGCTTCTATTCCTTTAATACCTCTCAATGTTCTACTTTGATTAAAAAATGCCTCTATAGATTATTAACTCCATTTCATAATGTCATTTCATAGTCTAATCAATGCTAGATTAACATGTCACAACTACTCATAATCATCTGACTAAAATTGCTGGTGACAGAAAAAAATTGGCTAACTACCACTTTTTGACCTCCAGGGCTAACTGATCAAAGTCTTAAACTAAACAGTTTAGGATTTAAGGATTGAAGAAATGATTCACAAAATATACTTTTTTTTTTGCATTTTCTTTCATGCTATCCTTATTTGAATGAGAATACAGACTATAAAAAAGGTATGTCATCAGGAATTCAAATTACATAATGAAAACTTCTTGAACTCTTTAAAATAAATTATTTTAAACACACTTATTGAGGGACACTTGGGTGGTTCAGTCGGCTAAGCGTCCGACTTCAGCTTAGGTCATGATGTCATGGTTCGTGGATTTGAGCCCCGCATGAGGCTCTGTGCTTACAGCTAGTTCAGAGCCTGGAGCCTGCTTCAGATTCTGTGTCTCCCTCTCTCTCTGATCCTCCCCTGCTCATGCTGTCTCTATCTCTCTCTCAAAAATAAATAAAATATTAAAAAAAAACACAAAACACTTATTGTATTCAAGCAGCAAATGAAAATAACTTGCTAAAGCTATGAATAACTCTTGAAACATTTTACTTAGTACTTTGCTTTAGTATTTGTATACTCAGTGCAGAAAAAATACACACATATATAACACATATATATATATACATATATGTGAAGATGTTAAGACTAAAAGATATTAATAAGAGATTTTTATTTTGAAAAGTTGAAACTTTGCTAATTCTAATTAATATAAGTGGCTATGTTCACCATAGTATTTTTTTTTAAATTTTTTTAAATGTTTTATTTATTTTTAGGAGAGAGAGAGAGAGACAGCGTGAGCAGGGGAGGGTCAGAGAGAGAGGGAGTCACAGACTGAAACAGGCTTCAGGCTCTGAGCTGGCAGTCAGCACAGAGCCCGACGCGGGGCTCGAACCCACAATCCGTGAGATCATGACCTAAGCGAAAGTCGGACGCTTAACCGACTAAGCCACCCAGGCGCCCCACCATAGTATTATTTTGAATATAAGATAAATAACCACTTGAGTTTGAAACACATTGATACTCTTTGGAGGTAAAGAATTTGGAGGAAGCAAATAATTAGAAGTGTGTGTGTGTGTGTGTGTGTGTGTGTGTATGTGTGTGTGATTACAAAAAAAAAATAGTTATCAGTAGACAATTTTAGACAATTTTTTGTTATAAGATTTCAAGTAACACACAACATTTACCAGTCAATTACTACAGAGGTATAATTCAAAACAGATATTGACACAATCATGCCAGCTGTTAAAACTCTGGATATGTATACTTCTGTGTACCAGTGGGATATTGTGTTATTTTATAGGGAAACATAAAATGAAATATAAGTAAATAAATAAAATCATATTTATTTCTATATTATACATAATTTTATATAAATGCATAATTTACATATAATATATTAATGAATAAATTTAAATTACATATACGTGATTGATTTTATAATATTAATACATTCCTAAGTTAGAAAAAATGACCCATAATTTGTTCTTTCTACACTTGTTTAGGAATATCTATAAATATTGTCAAGGATCAAAACTTAAAAGTAAATTAACATCAAAAAATTAATAACAGAGCTACCCTATGAGTCAGCAATTGCACTATTAGGTATTTATCCAGAGAATACAAAAATGCTGATTCGAAGGGGCACCTGTACCCCAATGTTTATAGCAGCACTATCAACAATAGCCAAATTTTGGAAAGACCCCAAATGTCCATTGGCTGATGAATGAATCAAGATGTGGTATATGTATGTGTGTATTAGTATACTTATATATATTTATATATTATACATATAATGAAATTTCATTGGTGATCAAAAAGAATGAAAGCTTCCATTTGCCACAATTTGGATGAAACTAAAATGTATTATGCTAAGCAAATAAGTCAGTCAGCGAAAGATAATTATCATATGATAATTATCATATATGATTCCATATATGGAATTTTAAGAAACAAAACAGATGAACACAGGAGAAAGGAAGGGAAAATAAGATGAAAACAAAGAAAGAGGTAAACCATAAGAGACTCTGAAACACAGAGAGTAAACAGGGTTGCTGTGGGGTTTGGGCTAAATGGATGCTGGGCATTAAGGAGAGCAGTCTTTGGGATGAGCACTGGCTGTTATCTGCAAGTGATGAATCACTAAAGTCTACTCCTAAAACCATTATTACACTACATATTAGCTAACTTGTATTTAAATAACATTTTTTTAAAAAAGTAAATTAAAATATACTTCATTAATGTGGTTTAACTTCTGGGAATGACCATTAGGAATTGCCATGTTATATCAATGAAGAAATCATGGCAGAGGAGAGACAGAGGCACAGACAGAGAAATAGACATGCAGACACAAAAAGAGAATTTGATGTTTACTCTTTAGACCTATTGATAACTTTTTACCATCACACTTTTATTCTTCTAATTGAATAGTGTGACTGTTTTATAACAATATATTTGAATCTGCTCTTCAAATGTTAATTCTTTCTTTTCTCTTTCAAATACCTTCTTGAAATGTGTTTACTGGAGTTCTTAGTGGCTTCTCTGTTTTCTAAAGGTTTCAAAGGAATTTTTGGAATTGTGAGGTGCAAAACCGTAGAGTCTTTTGTATAAACAAGAAGCTCTAATATTGATGTATGGACTAAGAAGAGGTAGTTTTTAGTTGTTTCCTTCCTTTATCTTATGCAACTCTTGAGTCACATATAGTCATAATTTTCCCAAAATATTATCTGATATTTTTATGACAGCAAACATTTATTTTCTTATAGTCAATCTTTTAGGTATTTTTCTAAGGTTGATAAGATCCCAAAGCCAGGAATTTTAGCATCATAACTGCTCCCCCACTTTGTATCACAGGCTGTATACATAACAGAAATCATATAGTATCTTATAAAGATGCATTTTCAAAACTATTCTCTGTGAAGATATTTTCAGTTTGGGTGGTGGAGGATAGAGTGCTTTCTATGCATCACCAGAACTCTTAAGTTAGGATAAAGAGTTTCTAGTTATATAAAGTTATTCATTAAATCTCCTGAAATTCAAAAAATAAGGTATATAAAAATGGTAAACTTAAATATAAATCATTTGTTACTTCTATTCACTTATTGCAGTCATTTAAGAATTATTAAACAAAATTTTCACAACAAAAGTTAAATATGTTTCTGATAATGCTGTATGTAATTTGAGAGATTTTGATAAACATATAAATTGAGGCATGGTAAAGATTATAATATTAAAACAGTATTTATTTTTTATGTTTTTTTTGTTTTATTTTGTTTTGTTTTGTTTTAGAGAGAGAGTTAGAGTTGGGGGGTTGGGGAGGGACAGGGGGAGAGAAAGAGAATCTGAAGCAGGCTCCATTCTGAAGCAGTCTGAAGTAGGGCTTGATCCCACAATCTTGGTTTCATGACCAGAGCAGAAATCAAGGGTCAGATGATCAACTGACTGAGTCACTCAGGTACCCCTGAAGCAGTATTGTTAAGAGAGGAAGACAAAACAGTAATAAATTCTTATAATATTTTCATGGTATGTTACATATTATTATATATTATGCATTATTCTTATATATTCATATATGATTCATATATTCTTATATGATTTTACAGCATTTGGACTTATGGATTCTATAATATAACTATATTCTATACATACCTCTATACTCTATCATGAACTTAATACTCAAGTATTATTAGAGAATGAATGACCTATTTAAGGTATGAAGAAAAATACAATTCAATACTCTTAGTCTACTGTTATCTCTACTGAAACACTAGTATTGAGCATATCATAGGAATTTAACATTCATAATCTATGGGTTCAAAAAGATTTTAGTTTTAGGAACAATGTAAGAAAGAAGATACCCATTTATGAGAGAATAAATAATATGTAGTAAATTGAATGATAACAAATATTTTGGAAAATATTTTATTTTTATATTAGCAGTTAACAATATTAGGGTATCATCAGTGTTCCTTTATTTTTTATGTTTGCCATGTGAAATATATATTGTTATGTTAAGTGTTTGAGGGAAATAACTATTGAGCAAATATTAACTTTGTATAAGTTAATTAATTATTTAAAACCAGCCTGTGAAATTTTATCCAATGTATTTGAGACCGGATGTCTTTCAGAATTCAGATTTTTTAGTTAAATAATTTTATACAGTCATATTTCATGCATTACTGACAACTCAAATGGGGTTTGGAGCATTATTCAGCATCACCCACATGTTAATATTTACAATTAATGTGATTTCCAAAAGACTATTAATACTATTAAAGTTCACTTTACCTTTATTTGTAGAATAGTGATTGTTTTTAATTGTAAGATAATTTTAGACCATAATTAAATAAGAGAAACTTAGCATGTCTGACTCCAAGTTGCTTCTATTGCTGTGACCTATAACTTAGAAACTTCCTCTTATCCCAACGTATCGGCAGATTACAGCTAAGATTAGCAAAAACTACTTTTAACCTGAAATCTACTACACCCGAGGAGATAAGGAAGTATGTGCAGAAATGAGTATGCTATGTTTAAGATTCACAGGACCTACTTGACCAGATTCCTACAGGCAAAGATCAACAGGCAAGTTATAGGACCTTACTTGGATGTACACAGACTTCAGCCAACTTTTGACTCCAACCGCTTCTCACTTTCCCTTTCGCTAACAAAAAAAAGTTTGGATTTAATGTCAAGGGGAGACCATTCTTTGGTACAGTAGGCTTCAGTTAGCTGGCTTTCCAAATAAAGGGAGTTTCCTTACCCCAACATTTTGCATCTTAATAGCCTATTGTGCAGGGGAAAGAACAAGCTTGGACTTGGTTACAAATGTGGCAACCCTCTCAAGACCTGGTTATATAACTAGTAGAGCATATATTATTTCTAAAACCAGTATGTATTAAGTCATAGACCAAGATAAATACTTGATACATGCAATAAGTGTTAATTACTCTGGGCGTTTGAGGATCTTTGAAAGAAAAGTAAATCACTTTAATCATCATCATCATGTTAGACTTGAACATATGATGATATGAAAGATACCAGAAGCTGACCAGGGTATCTAGTCCTTATAAAGACCTCTTCAAATGATGTCTGCCTCATTAACCTCGTTCACGTAAATTTCTATCTAAATAGACTAAGACCAAACATTGCATGAGCACATATTTTTGTCATGCCAAAAGATATTTCTTTTCAAATAGTTTACAGTGTCCTGCGCACCATTACTACAATCTTATATATTTCTGTTAAACCTTATCTCAGCAATTTTACCCTCTCTCAAGAAATGCATGAGCAGTGCCTTACAGTCAACGTGTACCATATCTAGGATGTCAGCTCTCTCTAACTTATTTTATACTTTCAGCTGATAAATGCTGACTTACATAGCAGAGTTGGAAGTGATTTTCTCATTAGCAACCCAAATCGTATTAAAGTCTTCATTTTAAAGTTCATTTTCAGACATCATTGAGTGCCAAGGTCTGCACCAGGCATTTGCTAATGGTGGCTTAGCAAACTGTTATTAGCAACTGGGTAAACAGCATTCTTAACAACTTTCATGAATTCTGGAGGCTGAGAAATCTGTTCATTGTAGTAAGCACACAATAAAACAATTAATCAATCAGTCAGAGTGATTATATGTGTTATTCATGGAGGATAAGAATCCTTGTTCCCAATGTTCTGTTACAGACTTACATTGGTTGGTAGTAAGTACTGAAACCACCATATCTTTCACATCTGGAAAGTAACGTGTGGGGAAGTTTTTCTGAAAAATTAAATTTTACACTTTTATTCCCACCCATCTTGCCTATAATCAGCTTGTGCTACAATGCAAAGTAAATATTAAAGAGGTCAGAAAATATTTTACTTATTACCTGTGTTTCTGTTTTTTAAAATAAGTATGCTTATATATCTAAATTGCATACACCTTCAAATATCTCAGGTGTTGGCTTTTTCTTCATGAACTACAACTTTTTAATTTATGTGCCATCAGTATTTGCAAACCAACAACAATTATACTATGTTTAGTATCCTTCAATATTTTATGATGTTTGCTCAGAAATAATTATATGTTTTGAAGGATACAATCTTACCAGAATTGTTTCACTAGTGCTATAAATTTAGATTTTTTTTTCCAGGACTAAGATTTCTATTATATATTTAATGAAGATTTTTATGACATATTCAATGATAAATTTTTCAATGTAATTTGAATAATAATCAGAAGTTTTTCACAATAAATATTGTTTTTATACCCTATGATTATTTTAAAGTTTCTATATTCAGACTCTTGAATGTTCACACTCATTTCAAAGTTTGAGATATCATGGCATAATCTATATCATTTCATGACGACCTGTCTATTCAGTGGCATGTCACTTCCTCACTGAGTGCTCTCTCAGGTAACACAATGTCAAGATCTTCATTGTTGGCCTCGTTGGGTGTTTTTCTATTTTTTCCTTGGTTCTTGGTCATTGTTATCACTGTAAACTTCAATAACTTTGCTTTGATTCCTCAAGCTGTACCCACGATGTCTGCATCTCATATAATTCAATGAAACACTGCAGAAATGTTGAACAGCACAATTTTTTAAGAAGCTATTTCATATATATTAATGTGGACAGCTATGATCTTGTCATCTGATTTTAGCCATGCAAGTATTTTTATACATTTTTTACATTATTACATTTTAGATTTTCACAGAATAATTAAGCATAATAAGAGCAACAGTAAACTAAACATCAGTAACTAGCATAGGCATTTGCTCTTGGAAGGAATTCTGAGATCTGAAATTTCCTTCATGACACTTCAAATAATTTTGGACACAAACACATTGAGAAATAAAACAAAAACAAAAACAAAACAAAACAAAAAACCCTCTCTGTTCCCAAAGCTTTTCCAATGTCTTGGGCTTGTATCAAAATTCTGTGCTGATAAGTATAAATTATATGAAGTATTCAATGCCATAAAGTATGCAGAAGTAACTTAATTGTATTTGGCAGATAAAAATAAAAAGAAAACATATCCATTGAATTTGAATAATTAAGGTAATTCTGTTGGTGGATTACAAAGAGCTTAAAGTTCATCTACTTTAAAGTGTTTTAAGTGTTACTTCTTCATTAACTAAACATTGAACTTAATAAATAAATAAAATAATGCATTTATATACTAAATTACATTTCATAGTTATAGGCATTGATATTCTCTCATCTGATTCCCATAAAATCACTGTGAAGTAAATTAGATAAATATTACTATCATATTCTTATGGGTGAAGACCCAATGTTTGAAGCATTAGATAAACTGGCAAAGCATGAAGTAAAGGTTTGATTTATACTTTTTTAAAATATGATATTCTATCACACTCTCTGCAGCCTTTATTGTATTTAGTTTATAAAAAATAATTTTATTTATGTATTTAATTTTAAAATTTTTTTCAAAATTTATTTTGAGAGATAGAGAGAGAGAATGAGCACATAAGCAAACAAGACACAAAGAGAGGGAGAGAGAGAATCCTAAGCAGTCTGTGTACTGTCAGTGCAGAGCCTGATGTGGGGCTCAATCTCATGAACCATCAGATCATGACCTGAGCCAAAATCAAGAGTCAGACGTTTAACCTACTGAGCCATCCAGGTATCCTAAAAATTGATTTTATAATTAAATAAATGAATGTGACTTATAAAGTATTATAGAAGACCTGTTAGACAATTCATTGTATTATCTTACATTTCAGAAAAAAAATGCATACTGGTCTGCCTGGAAATTGCCTACATCCTGCCATGGAGTTGTGTAAGATATTTAATACCTACATATAAAATCCATTCATATTTTTATCCTAACACAAAATAAATATTATACTGTACATAGGTTGCATCAGAAACGCACATGAGAGTCTTATATTAATCACTTATTGGTTTATAGATTATTCAATTAATTCTCTTAAAAGTCTTTCTGTTATAAAGTTGGGGATCTCATGTACAGCATGATGAATTTAGTTAACAAGACTTTATTACATATTTGAAAGTAGGTTGGAGAATAGATCTTAAATGTTCTTAGCACAAAAAAAATGAAATGATAAGAGGTGAATGGAAGTGTTAGCTAATTCTACAATGATAATTATATTGGAATATATAAATGTATTAAATCAACAAGTTGTACATCTTAAACCTACACAGTGTTGAAGTGCCTGGGTGACTCAGTTGGTTAAGGGTCCAACTCTTGGTTTTTAGCTCAGGTCATGAACTCACAGTTTCATGAGTTCAAGCCTTGATTCAGGGCTCTGCACTGCATTACCAGCTTACCAGTGTGGAGTCTACTTGGGATTCTCTCTCTCTCTCTCTCTCTCTCTCTGTCTCTCTCTGTCTCATTCTCTGCCCCTCCCCCACTCTCTCTCTGTCTCTCTCTTTTTCTCTCTCTCCCTCCCTCTCATTCACTATAAGTAAATAAAGTTAAACACACACACACCCCTACACAGTGTTATATATTATAATATCTCAAAAAAGCTGGGAAAAAGACATTGAATAAATATATTTGTGTACTGAATTATCTGCTTTTGATTGAGAAATAAACATGTAGACATGGTTTCCATCATTAAGGGATCACATACTTTTCTAGAAAATAGACATACAGATTATTCCAATGAGTAATATAATTCCTCATAAAATATAAAACAAACTATTCAAAATTGAATACCTTAAATGTAAACACTAAATTTAAATTAAAAATTTAAATACTTTTGCAAAGGTGTGACTCTCCAAACCAAAAGCTATCTCTGTCCTCACAACTACACCATTTTGTTTCTATAATATCTAGATTGTTACTACTTTTCCTGAGCAACTAAAATATTTAGAATCTAGTTATGCCATATTCTATGACCTATATGTGTATTGCAATACTATGTAATTATTAAAAGCATGTTTTCAGTCAACATTTGAAGTATGCAAATATATAATGAATATAATGCCAAGTAACAGCATTGGGCGTAAATTATTTGTTTAAAATGAATGTAATTTTATTTAATTAGTTACATGCCTACACAAACACATAAACTCTCAGAAATACAGCCTGGAAAGGAAAGCATCAAACTGATGCTTTCATAATGATGCTGCATAATGGAAATACTAGCATTTGTATTTTCCAAATTCTCAATAATGGCTTTATAAAGACCTCACTGAATGCAAAAATATGTAAATATATAAAATTTTACATGAAGCATTGGATCCATCCTCTGCACTAAAATTTAATAGATAATACATAAAATTAGGTCAATCCAGAAGATTCATTTTAACATAACAGAAATAAAGGAATTAAAGTTTGTAATTTTCTATTAAAAGGGAAGTGGTGATTGATTAATATTGGAACTAATGTTATTGACCTTTAATTTATTATATAAATATAAATTTAATTACTTTGGTATATATATGTATATATGAATGTAGCTCTTAATAAATGTATTTCCATGATTTTTTTCATGTATAATGTCTCATGCTTTCTGCCCATAAGACTAAAATAGGAAAAAAATTTAAATAAAGTCACTGAGCTGTTAATAATGCAAAGTGGGAGCCTTATAATACTGCATGCTCAATGCTTTTAATTTAAAATGAAAGAAGCATCTTTGAAGCACTTATTTATAAACTGGAAAAGATGAATGCAATTAAAATAAATTGGCTGGCATGGGTTAATTATCTTTTTCTTATATTTCTCGAATCTTTTCTTTAAGCACAGGTTATAATTTAAGTCAATATAATTTTCTATAGAAGTATCCATATGAGAACCAAAGTTTGACTAGACATTATTTACTCATGTCATTTTCAGACCGTTGGACCACTTTTCACAAATCATTAATATAGTTCCCCATTATGCTCTTCAAAACCCTAATTTAAATAATCCTATTTCTGTCTGGTAGACATTGAATCATGAATATGGAATGACTTCACCTGACTTCACTTGAAATTCACTTAATTTTCAACTCTGTTAGATGTGAGGTGAGTAGAAAATAATTTAGTTCAAAATTGCAGTACAAGGTACGCTTGTGTCCTAAGGAGAAGCTCTTTACTCAGTGTCTTAAATTGAGCTGTGATTCGTTTCATAACTTTATTTAAGAGTGATTGCATCCAAACCATCTCATGTTTTCTCTCTTTGTATTTGTGTCATTGTTTATTAATCTCATGATTTTTTGTGACATCAAAGGTTGGACAAGTCCCTGTACCTTGACTTAAGTCAAGTAAAGTTCAAGACATTGACCTGAGTGAGAATTCCCTTCCCCACTCTCCTCTCCTGTTGTCTCCTCTGAATCTAAACCATGTATAGGTGTTTTGGTCCTTATCATTCCATTCTTGTGACAATAGAGATATGTAATAAATGAGTTTCCCATTTTTAATACATACTTTATTTTTAATATATATGTTATTAATTTTGTAATGTTTATATTTTGAGAGACAGCACACAAGTGGGGGGAGGGGCAGAGAGAGACACACACAATGAATCCTAAGCAGGCTCCCGGACTGAACTGTCAGCACAGAGCCCCATGTGGTGCTTGAACTCACAAACCTTGAGATCATGACCTGACCCCAAATCGGACGCTTAACTGACTGAGCCACCCAGGAGCACCAAATATATTTATTATTTTTGAAGGGATATATGTATATCTGGATACACTATTCCTGTGCTGATAGTTGTATTAATAGATATAGTAGTTTATTATATATATAGTAGTTGTATTAATAGGATACTATTAATTAATTAATATTATATAATGTTATACTATATATATATATATAATAAACTACTATATAATAGTTTCTTACTATTGGACTGCATAATATTGCTTCCAGGAATTTACCCTAGAGCATGCCCGCACATATGTGCACAGGTTTATATAAGATTATAACCAGTGCAAATTTATTTATAAAAGTGATAATATGAATATTCTGAGCAATAGGAAAATGGCTGACCTAGATGATTTTATATCCATATTTTAGCTAATTTTTAAGAAGGAGATAAAATATAGATTTTATCAATAATCTCTTCTTACTAATAAAAGCAATTTTATAAAACATGTTTATATTCAGATTTCAATGATGTTAATATAGCACAAATAAAAGAAAAGTGTAAGTTTGTGGGTGGGCTTGTAGGAATGTGTCTTTTGTTCAAAATATATAGATACTGACATTGCGTATTTAAATCACTGGGGGAAATAACTCTTCCTCCATGTTTATGTTCTATATTATGTTCTTTGACTATCTATGGTTACAATATAACAAAAATGTTTTGATGGCCATGCTAGGCACAGGATCCTCTGAATCATGACAAATATTTAAATAAAGTAGTTGGCTTGTGGGGTGCCTGGGTGGATCAGTCGGTTGGGTGTCCAACTTCCATTGGACTCTGTGCTGATAGATCAGAGCCTGGAGCCAGCTTTGGATTCTGGGTCTCCCTCTCTCTCTGCCCCTCCTCACCCCCTTTCTCAAAAATAAATAAACATTAAAAAATAATTTAAAAAAAGAAGTGTTTAAAGTAGTTGGCTTGTGATCCATTCACTCGCAGTACTGAAAGGACAATGCACAGTTGAAAAGAAAAGAAGGTATTTGCTAAGAAAACAAAAAAATTGCTACATGTGGAAGACCCTTAGATAATCCTGGCTAAGTTATTTATAGCAGATAAACATAGGATCTAAGGATTTATAGGCATGGACATCCAGAGAATATCATGTAAAACAAAGAATTCCTCCAGATACCAGTTGGAATGCCTCATTACTTAACTGCCCCTTCTGCTGTGTGAGGTCACCAGCCACAAGGAAGCAACTGGAAACAAAATCTATTATTCTGACTAGAAAATGTTACCATCCAAGGTGTTAACTGACCAGGAAAACAGTTCTTAATGACCCAGGCTTCACTCTGCTTTGTCTGACTTCCTTCATTTTTGAAGTAAAGTAAATACTTTAGTACTTTATTTACTAATAAAGACAATACTATCAAGTTTGACTAACACCTAGACTTGAAAGTCTTATTTGATTATCTGATTCTTTGTGTTAGATCATTGATCCATAGAAGTATAGTATGTAAAAAAAAAAAAGGCTTATGATTTATGTAAGTTTTGTGGTTGTTATACAGTAATAGATAACCTGTAAAATGAAGAAAATAGATTTAATCTCCATTGAAAAATATATTAAGGAAAAAACTCACAACTTCTAATTTAATTTGGATCTGAAAACAAATTTGACTTTATGTAAATAACAAAATATGATTTCATATTTTAACAGCACATGTTTGAGTAATTTTCAAAAAAAATTGAAAACCTAGGCATGGCTGCAAAATATACTCCGTGGTGTAATGAAGTTATTCACATTTATTGAGACACATAGAATTATTGAGTATCAATAATAGAATTAGATTACTGAGTATCAATAATAGAATTAGAATCTATATAGAATAATAGAATTATTGTTGGCTGCACTAAAGTTGGGGCAAATTTGGTACATGGTGGGCACTGTGTGCCTGGTGCTTTCAAAAAGAAGACGGATACAACATTTTAACAGGGTTCTAGCAGCTATGCTAAAATATTAGCAGTCTGGCAATAATCTCAGCATAGCACACCCCCCAAGGCATTTTACCCACCTCCTGCTGAGGGTGGTGCTGAGCCTACATATACACTTGACGCCCTGCATTAGAAGCATCTTATTTCAATGAAGAATAGGAGGTAATGACCTTCTGCTATTATTTTCTGTCCAAATGGACACCTAGCTAGAAAAAAAAACATATAAATAAGTCTAATTTTAATAAACAATATTAATCTTTGACCACAATCCAATTTCTCATGAAAATTGCCATTGTGTATTCATAGAGAAAAAGTTACTTTAGAAATATGTTCTACTATTTTATTAAAAATACATATAGGGTTGGCTGCAGTGAGCCAAGATTCCTCTTTCAGGACTTGGTCTTTCAATGACCCAGCTGCTGGGGATGTTGCTTGCTGACAGCTCAAAACTGAGTCCTTTCCTGGGAATAATAACCTTTAGCAGAGGGAGGTTCATGGACCAAAAACATGCACCTTCCAGGGTAGGAGCCTTATGCCCAATGGTGGGTCAAAGTTAGATTATCAAGACATGGTCCCCTTGACTCACATAAATTGATCCTCTGCTGGTAGGCACATACAAAGTAAGATTGTTATGTCTTCTTAGAGAACTGGCCCCTTTATGTAGTACCTCCTTTATTCCTGAAAACTTGTATTGTATTGCTAGGTCTGAAAATAATATAGCTACTCCATCTTTCTTTGATTACTGCAGGCACAAAATAATTTTCTCCTTGCATTTACTTTTAATCTATATGTGTCTTTATTTTTAAATTGAGCTTCCTATAGGCAACATACAGTTAGGTCTTCTCTTCAGAAAATCAATCTTTTAATTGGTGCATTAAAAAAATAATGGGTGCATTTAGACTGTTGACATTCACAATGATTGTTGACATAATTGGATTCATATCTACCATATTCGTTACTGTTTTCTATTTGTTGTCTTTTGTTCCTGTTTTTATCTTCCACATTTTTTCCATCTTTGTGGTTTTAACTATTATTAAGATTATATTTTCTCTCTTAGCATATAAGACACTTTTTAAAAAAATTGGTTTTTTTCTGGTAGCTACCTTGGGGTTTATAATATACATTTACAGGTAATTCAAGTCCTCTTTCAAATAATACTTTATCACTTTACAGATAGTGTATCTTACCCTAACAAAATTATCCTATTCTTCCCACCCTGTTTGAAATTTCTATCATTGCTGCCATTCATTTTACTTATATATAAGCAACATAAGCATCATATGTATATGACATGTAGATAAGTATACATTATTGATGCATTAGTGATATTATCATTTTGGACAAATTGTTATCTGTTAGATAAGTTATGATAAAAATAAGTTTTTATATTACTTTTACTTATTCCTTCTTTGGCACTCTGTAGATCTGATTTTTTGATCATAGTATTTTTCTTCTCTCTAAAAATCTTTTTTTAACATTTTTTTGCAAGGCAGATCTGAAAACAAATCCCCCAATTTGTATGTGTCCAAAAGTGTCCTCATTTCTCCCTCAGGTAGATGTTTTCATTGGGTACAAATTTCTAGGTTGGTACTTTTTGCTCTCTCAACATTTAAATATTTTTTAAAAATCTCTCAACGTTTACATATTTTACTCCAGTGTATTTTGACTTACATGGTTTCTGAGGAGATTCAGATATCATCCTTACATTTGGTCTTCTATAGGCAATGTGTTTTTTCCCCTAGCTCTGGCTTCTTTCAGGAATTTTTCTTTGTTTTGAAAATGATATGCTGTGGGGTGTGTGTGTGTGTGTGTGTGTGTGTGGCATTTATTATATTCCCCAAGATTACTTATCTCTAGTTTAATGTCTGATGTTAATCTTAAAAAAAAAAAAAAAAGAAAACTGTTAAAACCACAAAGATAGAAAAAGTGCAGAACACAAAAACAGGAACAAAAGATAACAGATGGAAAACATTAACCAATATAATAGATATGAACCTTTGTATTTTCCAGTCTTTTATTTATTGATTTTGCTTCTTCCTTTCTTCTCCTATGGGTGTTCCCATTATACATAGTACACCTTTTGTAGTTTTCCCACAGCCCCTGGATAGTCTGTTTTCTTTTTTCACTGTTTGTTCTCTGTTTTTCAGTTTTTGAGGATTCTGTTGATACATTCTCTAGTGCAGAGTATTTTTCATCAGCTGTGTCCAGACTGCTAATAATCATAAAAGACATTCTTTATGTCTGTTATAGTGGTTTTGATTTCTAGCATTTTTTTGTTCTTTATTTAAATTAGCATCTCTCTGCTTACATTGCCCATCTGTCTCGTGCGCAGTCTACTTGTTCCATTAGAACCCTCTGCCATTTTAAATTCCTGGACAGATGATTACAATTAGCCTTGCCACCATGTCTGGTTTTGATGCTTGCTCTATCTCATCAAACTGCATGTTTTGCCTTTTGGCATGCCTTGTAATTTTTTCTTGATGGGAAGACATGATACGTGGGGTAAGGAAATTGTCCAAAATTAGTCTTCAGTAATCTGATATGAAGTGTGGTGAGAAAGAAAGCATTCTATGGGCTATAATTAAGTCTCTTTCTTTCAGTGAGCCCATGCTTCTGAACGGTGAACTTAGCAGGTGTTTCTCCTTTATTTTCTCCCTACTTTAACGGGCTAGAGAGAGCTGAAATTTGGCCTTTCCCTTCACCAGGTGAGTTAGGCTCTGATAATAACTTAGCAGGTTCGGCCCTGGTTAACTAATTCACCTGAAGCAGGGCTTATTAAGAAGAGCAGACTCTATTTCAGAATGGCTCATTTTCCCTTCCCCTGAACCAAAGTCTTCAGGAGTTTTTCTCCAGAATTTACTGTGAAAACCTGGTTGTGATAAACTGGAGACTTCCAAAGTCTTGACATGTGGAGTGGAAAATGTCAAAATTTCAGAAATAGCAGATTTGAAACTAATGAATTACAGAAGTTTAATAGTCAATGGGTGGAGGTTTGTTGCGCACACAGCGCAAAGGCGGTTCATGAACTGGGAGCATTCAGACAAAAACCGGCAATGCGGATCAGAGGCCTATTTGTTCTAAAGGGGCATATATAGAGAAGGGGGTGACTATTTATTCCTCACAGTGATTGGTTACAATATTAGAATTTTATTAAATGATAGAGAGTTGGTTAGTGGTTACCTCATATCGATTTTGGAAAACTGTTTTAAGTTTTGCTTATGGTTTCTTGAGGCATAAGCAAGAGGTGACCCAGGTCCAGTCAGTCTTCCAATATAAGCTAAATTAAGCTTTGATTTTGTGCCTAAACTAGTTTTGTCTACTCAGGGAACTTTCAAGGCTTGTTTCCATTTGGTTTTTATTTTAACAGAGATTAGAAGCCTCATAGACCTATTTTAACTGAGCTTTAAAAGTCATACATATTTATACATTATGAATTGCTATTCATAAAATATCAGTTTGTTTTATACATTTCCTGTGATTTAATTCATTAATTTAGACAAATTTTACATAAGTTTATCATAATATTGGAAAATACATTTTTGCAACTAAATATTAAATATATATTTATATATAAATATATTTATATATATCAGTTCTAATATATAGAACTGTATATACTTCTTGCTCTGGGTAGGAAATCAAATCCAAGAAGAGTTAAAACTAGTTGAAAATTCTTGACATCTTCATCTTTAAATTCTAAATTTACCTTGATATACAAGTCTTAGAACCATTCCAAATAGGATTAAAGATGGAATTTCTGTTCCCAAAATTAAGCCTTATACTTTGTTTTAGGTATTAAAATCAGTATAAAAATAAATTAATTTTAAAGGTTTATTTGAAAAATAATTTCTAACATAGCAAAAATCCATCATCATATGTAGCGTTCATTTAATTATAACTTTCATATTCTTCTCTAGGTGCTCAGTTATAAAGTTGGTAGCATTTTGTACAAAGTAACTCTCCTTTTAAAGATACATAAAGACAGGTCAACCTCTCTCAAGGCACATATGAGAAAAATTTGACCACTTTCTTAAGTTAGAGATGAAAGGACCCAATTATGTTTGATGTCAGTCTTCAGTGGAATCCTAAGGCAATAGAAGCATCCCTCTCCTGAGATGCTATATTTGCAGCTCATTCTGAGTCTTGCAAAAGGATGGGTTTCAAGATCCACGACTCCAAATAAATAGGATGTCTGGAAGGCCATTCTTCATTTAAATGCATTTTAAATTACATGGAGTTCCAATATGTGAGCAGCTACGTGACTCTTATGTTTATGTTCTCTTTATTTCCTTCCCTCTCCTTACATTTCTCACTCCTATTTCTCATGTAAAATGACTTAAAAATTTGAATTTCAGAATTTTTCTTCTATGGTATAAACAGGTATATGTTAAGATATCATTGCATTAACTTTCAATGTAACATGTCTGTCTTCATTGCATTAACCTTTGAAGTATAATCACGTATTTGCATAATTGTGTCCAATGTAATATGAATTCCTTAAGATAATTTCTTACTATTTATTAAGCCACAATAATAAAAGTAATTTTGTAGAATAGAAAGGTAAGCTGTTCATATGAATAACAGATGACAATCTAAACAGCTATAGTTCAATATTTTTTAAACCTGTTGAATGTGTAATACAGGTATTATGTCATATAGTCAAATTCAAAACATAGAAGTCAGCTCATAGAGACATGCTAAATTTTGAGTATTATTATTTGAATTTTCTTTTGCTCACAAGTTTTATTGGCTATCAATATCAAAGATAACTTAAGGGAAATGTTATCCCTTGAATGTTTTGCATAAAACACAGTTGAGTTCCTTTTTGCACTTTGGAAGTCCACCCAAACACTCTTCATATCATTTCTTTACCAATTTTCTTCATTAAAAATGAAAAAAAAAAGTAATAAACCTAATAACGCAAACATCGGTTTTAATAAAACTCTCAAAACTTGTGGGACCACAGGAAATATTTCACAGCTGTTTTCCCTCTTCTTGGGTTTTCAGTTTTCTTCTGAATTCCATCTCACATTCAGTTGAACTCTGTTTCCTCTTTTACTTTTACTTCTTTTGTCTCTGGCTTGAAAAGTTCCCAATGTAATTAAGTCAAGGTTCTCATCTGAACCAGATCCTCTATGTTTTTAAGACTCTATATTCATTTTAGGTATAAACTGGTGAAGATATATCTATCAATCTATCTATATGTATGTATATAGTTGGTCTTACCTTTGAGAAAGAGATGAAAATTGGTAGTTCTTTGCAAATTTGTCCCCAAAAGCTTTTTTTAATCAGATAAGGATAGTATGTAATAATATATGTATTATATATGGTATATATAATACTATGCTATACTATATATATAAAATTATTATCCATACATATATATAATAAGGATAATAATCTAATCATTGAACTGAATATCTCTGATTGGTTATCTTAAACCATTGTCTATCTCTTTCTCATTTTTTTCTTTAGCTATATAATCTTGAGGCCTGAGTTGGGCCAGACTTGTAATTCTGTTCTGTTCCTTTAATATTATAGGAGTTTCCTGCAATCAACTTTTACCCAATTTACAGAGGAGATATATTTTTCTCAAGGCTGATCAGATCAGGATGAGCCTTTCACAGATTTTAAGTGGCTCAATGGTGTACAGTTGTGTTAGTTTCTAAAGGGGCATCATCAGAGTTTAAATCTGTGGCTTGGAAAGAATAACAAGTACCCCATCTGTGGCTTCCCATGATTTTTCCACATTGAGCATGAGCATTCAACTCTATGGCTCAGATCCTCATAGGCTGAGTATCAATAGCCAAAGGTAAATCTACTCTCATTTAATTCATATTTCCAGACTCTGCTTCCTACCTGGGAAAAGATGCTTGTTTCTATCAAATTTATTTTCAGAGTCAGAACTTTTCATACTTCGGGCCCTATGCCATTTTAATCCTCTTCACTAGAGTTGAATTCTCCTCCAAAGATAGTTTGAGGGGGAAAAAATGGCATGTTCTTCATTACTGAAATAGAAACAGGGACATATGTTACTGTGCCATTTTTTTTTTTAAATTTTTAATGTTTTATTTATTTCTAGGAGAGAGAGAGAGACAGTGTGAGCAGGGGAGGGTCAGAGAGAGAGGGAGTCACAGACTGAAACAGGCTCCAGGCTCCGAGCTGGCAGTCAGCACAGAGCCCGACGCGGGGCTCGAACCCACGAACCGCGAGATCATGACCTAAGCGAAAGTCGGACGCTTAACCGACTAAGCCACCCAGGCGCCCCACTGTGTCATTTTTTTAAAAAAAATATTTAATCTCATGAGCATTGCTCTAATTCTATTAGAGCAATAACTTGATTGAGTAATTATAATCATATAGAATCCCATTTGTTAAAATTGTCTTCAAACTGGTAACAAATTAGTAGGTTTATTCTGACAAGGACAGTTTATCTCTTTTAGGAGAGATTGGCAGGTTATGATCATAAAACTGTTTTTTTTTTTTTTAAAGCAGGTGTGTCACCATATAACATTATTACAGTGCCATTGACTATATTCTCTATGCTGTACTTTTTACCACTCTGACATCATTATGAGCATCATGTAATGTGTAAATTTGTCTGATTGGTATGTTGTGTACCTGAAACTAATAAACATTATGTGTTAGCTATACTTTAGTTGAGGGGAAGAAAGGAGGTATGGTGCTATAAACTAATTTCTTACTTTGTGTCTTTTGTGCCTCTTTTGTAGGTTGCTTGTTTTATCTAAGTTATTGAATTTAATGATGTAAACTGTTCATACTTCCTCCTATCCTTTTGAAAACATCTGTAGAATTGGTAGGAAAGTAACCTCTCATTTATGATCCTGGTAAATTGTTTCCCCTTTTATTTCTGATTAGTGTGCTTAGAGATTTATCAGTTGTATTGATTTACTGAACAAAGTCAACTTCTCCTTTCATTGATTTTCTTTATTTTATTTCTTTCATTGCTTTATGCTCTGATATTTCCTTTAATTTGCTTATTTGAGGCTTAATTTCTTTTCTTTTTTAAAGAAAATGTATTTATTTATTTTGAGAGAGAGCATGAGCAGGGGAGGGGCAGAGCGAGGGCAGAGCAAGAGAGTGAAAAAAATACCTAACCGGCTCTGTGCTAACAGCATGGAGCCAGATACACAGGGCGTGATGACATGAGCCAGGAGATCATGACTTGAGCTGAAACTAAGAGTCCAATGCTTAACCTACTGAGACAGGCACCCCTTAATTTCTCTTCTTATTTGTTTCTTAAGGTGAAAATAGAGTTGATTTATTGAATAATTTCTCTTTAAATGTAGCAGTATGTAGTGCTACAAATTTCCTCTAATATTTAGGTTGCATTCATCATATCTGATATGCTCTATTTTTGTTTTAATTAAGATGAAAATAATATCTATTTGCTATGACTTCAGATCACCTTGAAATTTCAGGAAAATTTTGATCTTGATCTTCAAGTATGTCTCCACTTGTCTTGCCATTTAAATTTCCATGTATATTTTAGATACAGGTTTCAAGTCCCACTTAAAAATATCCTCCTAGTAATTTAATTGGCACTGTTTTCCATCTAAACATCAAATTCAGAGATAATTGAATTTGTTTACATATTCTTTCAACACACATCCATCACTAAAGTTGTCCCATGGTTTGTAATAAATATCGTTTTATCATATTCTGCATAGCACATTGAGAATCTCTGGACTTTATAATGATCTCATCTGGTTGTGTTAAGGTTCACTGTTTGTAATGTAAAGTTTGGTGGCTATTGGCAAGTATATAGTATCATCTATTGACAGTTATAGAATCATGCCCATAGTTTCATTCTCTGGTCTTAGCCCATTCAATTGTCTCTCTCCCTCAAAATCTTAATAGCCACTGAACATTGTAGTATATCTATGGTTTTGCCTTTTCCAGAATATAGTTGGAATTATAGAGTACGTAGCTTCTTAGACTGACTTTATTCACCTAACAATACACATTTAAAATGGTTTAATAAGTTATTTTTTAAAAATCACTAATTGAAGTTTATTTATCCATTTACCTATTGAATGATATTTTGGTTGCTTTTAGTTTGTAACAGTTGTGAAGAAAGCAGCCCTAAAATCTTAGATGCCGGTTGTTTTGTGGACACAAGTTTCTAAGTCAATTAGGTGGATACATAGAATAGTGATTGATGGACTGTATACTAAAACTATGGTGTGTAAGAAACTGCCAAATAGTCTTCCAAGGCGACTCTACCTTTGGGGATCTCCACAAGCAATGAATGAGAATTACTATTACTCCATATCCTCAACCGGTGTTTGGTAATATCCTTTTAATGTTTTTGTTATTTTGTTTTAACTAGTCTAATGGGTGTCTAGTGGTATCTTCTTGCTTTAATTTTTAGGCATTCTAGCACCATATCTTAAAGGATTTTTTTTTAAATCATTTTTTTTTCATGTTTTATTTATTTCTAGGAGAGAGAGAGAGAGAGAGAGAGAGAGACAGTGTGAGCAGGGGAGGGTCAGAGAGAGAGGGAGTCACAGACTGAAACAGGCTCCAGGCTCTGAGCTGGCAGTCAGCACAGAGCCCGACGCGGGGCTCGAACCCACGAACCGCGAGATCATGACCTAAGCGAAAGTCGGACTCTTAACCGACTAAGCCACCCAGGCTCCCCTCTTAAAGGATTTTTTAATGTTTGTTTATTTTAGAGACAGAGAGAGAGACTATGAATGGAAGAGGGGCAGAGAGAGAGGGAGACACAGAATCTGAAGCAGGTTCTAGGCTCTGAGCTGTCAGCACAGAGCCTGATGGGGGGCTTGAACTTGGAGCCCGACAGAGGGCTTGAACTCACAAACCATGAGATCATGACCTGAGTCAAAGTCAAAGTTTGACAACCAACTGAGCAACCCAAGCCCCCCTTTAGTCATTTGTTTGAGGATCCCTGTACCACCATAAAGATATCACAAAAGAGACTGGTAGTACATATACAATTCCTGTCAAAACTTGCTACATCCTGTATTTCCCTATAAAAACCCCCAAGCCTCTTCCTCTGAGAGGGCTTGCATTTTTGAAGGCCTTAGCCTACCTCAGCCTCTTTTGCCCAACAAAGCAATAAAGCTATTGTCCCTCTTTATTCCTGACTCTGTCTTTGCATTATATTTTGGCTCCAAATCATGGAGGTTGGTTTTTGATAAACATAGTAGCATGAGCATGAGCATCAGTGAAAATAAAAGCAGAATACTGCTTTACCACCCTTCAGACTTAATAACTCTAGCAGATTTAAATACATATGGCTGGAAAAAAAATAATACCAATATGATTGAACTATAATAGTTTTTTTTTTACATTTTGATAAATATCTCATTGAAGATAAATATAATTTATTTCATTCTGCAAATGATTCTATGAGGTTGGTATCAAAGTTAACTCCTTTCAATATATGAAAAAATACATTTTGAACGTTAATGCAATTATTTCAATATTATAGCTAATTAATGGAGGAGCTGCTTTAAGAAACTTAAAACTAAATGACCATTGTGTGTTCTCTATAAGTTGTAAAGACAAAGTAGATAATTTTAATGGGCCCATAAAACATGACAAGTGAGCATATTACAGTACAATACTTTAAAATTCTATCTAATCAAAGCTGAGGTTTTCTTCATGATGCAACTTTTGGCCAAGTTTAATTAAATTCAAGTTTATTACACTCCTAGTCCTAAAAACCGATTATATGGAATAGCCTTAAATACTATGGGCCTGGTGAAATTCAAATGAGAAATTAGACTGAGAAAAATACTTAGAACATTGAAATAATTAGAACATGTGTGGGGAAAAAAAAGTCTAGGCTAATCATCAGACTACTTATTAGCTGAATATTTTTATTTTAAATCAGGAAATAGAAAAATATCAAACTCTTTACTGGAGATAATAGATCATATCCCTTTGGTGACATTATAACAATTTCAGCAAACATTCCACAAATTACTGTTCATTTTCTTGGTGGCTAATAAGCAAAATATAAACATGTTTTGAGAAAAGTGGTCTTTTTTTTTTTACATGTATTTATTTTTGAGGGACAGAGAGAGACAGAGCACAAGTCGGGGAGGGAAAGAGAGAGGAGACACAGAATCCGAAGCAGGCTCCAGGCTGTCAGCTCAGAGTCCGTTGCAAGGCTCCAACGCACAAACCTTGAGATCATGACCTGAACCGAAGTGAGATGCTTAACCCACTGAACCACCCAGGTGCTGCGAGAAAAGCTTCTTTTTTATTTATTTATTTATTTATTTATTTTTATTTTGAGATCGAGAGATAGCACAAGCAGGAGAGGGGAAGAGAGAGAGGGAGAGGGAGCGAGGGAGAGGGAGCGAGGGAGAGAATCCCAAGCAAGCTCCTCAATTTCAGCACATAGCCCAAAGCGGGGCTCGAACCCACAAACCAGGAGATCATGAGCTGAGCCGAAACCGAGAGTCAGATGCTTAATTGACTGGGTCGCCCAGATGCTCCTAGGATGAAGTTTTCAATGTAGAATTCAAACTTGAAGCACACTGACTCAGCGTTTTCCAGATCTAATGCAGCTGTCTCCCCTTCTGTCATCGGAATTCCATGACAAACCTCACCATCTCACTGTACTTCTCCTGGTGCATGTCATAGATTGCAAATTCCCACAGGCAACCCAAGTGTCAGAAATTTTTGGTCATCCCAGGATAAGCCTGAACTTTATGAACCTAGTCATTATTATTTACTAGGAGGAAAACACAACTATATATAACCATAGTGACACAAAGTATAGGTATGTTTTAATGCAGCTGTGTAAATTTCAACCTACAGCACATTAATTATATTTGAACATTAATTTTTTAAAAACTGAAACCCAGTCATTTTTAAAAAATTTTAAATATAAAGTATATAAATAAAAGTCAGGACAGATAATTTTGATGATTGAAATGTTATCTTTTATGTCACATCCATGAAAATATTTTTGACCATGAAATATCTTCTGTAGATAGAAGGGCTACCTCTGTCCTTGAAAATACTAAATAAAACTGACAGGTGTACAAGTGGGAGCATATTTTAAAAATATAACAGCACTACTTTATTGAGTAATACTGAGTTGAAAAACTAAAATAGTTATGGTTACTGATATCTAAGATTTGGATGATTTGCAGCAGCCCATAAATGTGTGATGCTGTTTGTTCTATTTATAAAATGTACCATTTGGCTCCCTCTCTTCATGGTTTTTATATCTCTTATGGCCACACTTTTATAAAGCAATTTTTATGAAAGCTGTTTAAAGGTCTTTAACTCTTTTTCCCTATCATAAACCCTTTAAAGATAGCAACACATGCATGGAGTTTTATAGAAGAATCCACAGTGAATATTACCATTTTTTTCCTATTCAATACATTGTAGTAAATTCCCAGAGATGTATATACTCAATTTTAAAAACTAGTTTGTTTTCTTTAAAATTTTTTTTTAAATATCTATTTTATTTTTGACAGAGAGAAAGAGTGTGAGTTGGGGAAGGTCAGAGAGGGAGGTGCAGAATCTGGAGCAGGCTCCAGGCTCTGAGCTGTCAGCACAGAATCTGACGTGGGTCTGGAACTCACAGACTGTGAGATCATGACCTGAGCTGAAATCAGATGCTTTACCGACTGAGCCACCAAGGTGCCCACAAAACTAGTTTGTTTTCATATTTAAGCTTTTGAATATAAAATATACACATTGATTTTGGGCATATGACTGACAAAAATGGTTTTCTGTACCAAAAGAATGTCATCTTAGATATAAATCTCTAATACTGTTTTTCTTGAATTCTCTTTAATAGAATTAAATTAAAATAGAATTTAAATAGAATTAACTTCCTGATAAAGGAAGTTAAAGTCAAAGAAAAACATTATATAATAAGTATTGTGCAATTATTCTTCTCCCCCCTTGTTTGTACACAGCACAATCCTTTTTTTATACAAAAGAGGTAAATTCTTAACTTTTTTCCCACAAATATTATAGTTTAAAAAATGAGAGAACTCTCCTTTTTAAGAAATCCTTCCCCTTCTAGAAAACAATAGCATCAAGAGACAAATTTGCCTAGGTACCTCTAAGAGTTTAAGTAGCTCATTCTCATTTTGAATCCTTTCTTGTATTAGATGCCTGCAACTGAGAATCAATTCCCCTATGGATGGAAAGCCTGACTGAAAAAAAAAAAAAAAAAAAGTTAACAAAACCAAAGAAATTAAAAGTTTAGGAAAACACAAGTAGAAGGTTTTTCTTTTAATCCATTCTCTGTTGAGAGTGTGTGTCACACATCTTAGGAACAATGGAGGATCCAAGTTATGCTAATATACCTTTTCTTACTACTCTCACACTACAGTGAAAACCCAGGTTATTTCATCCATCAAACCAATTATATTAAGAAATTTGGAACAATAAAATTAATTTATGTTTGAATGGCAAAGAGTTGAAGAGAAAATACTGTCAGTTTCAAACTGATGGCTCCATTTTTTTTTTTTTTTCACTCAAATGAGAGGTCATAGATAGCTCTTGCCTTTCGGAATCTTATACAAGTTTGTCTGGTTTTTTTCTTTTTAATTTTTTTGAATGTTTATTTTTGAAGGAGAGTTAGGGACAGAGCGTGAGGAGGGAAGGAGCAGAGAGAAAGGGAGACACAGACTCCAAAGTGGGCTACAGGCTCTTAGCTGTCAGCACAGAGCCTGACACAGGGCTTGAACTCCCAAACCGCAAGATCATGACCTGAGCTGAGGTAAGATGCTTAACTGACTGAGCTACCCAGGTGCCCCCATGCAAGTTTTCTTTTAACCCATGAAGAGAACATAATTAAAATCTTTGGAGAAATTAGTAAAGGATTTTGGGAGGATGCAGCCAGGAAGATGTTTTCCTAGGTTGTAATTTCTGATGCAGTAGTTATGAAAACTACCTGTTAAAGTATGAGAGGGTTGGTTTTCTTTTATGTTTTAAATAATAAGTGATTATATTTAAAGTTAGTTGCTAGTTTTGAAATATTCTACCTTTTAGGCAATAAACAAGTACAAGACTTATATCCAAAAGATCAATACTATGTAACCACGGTCTTCCTTCCAGAACAGGAAAACAGGGAAAAAAAAACAAACAAAAAACCCAACATCCACTCAATTGTTCACCTTACCATAATATTTCTATAACTGCAGTGATGCATTTCCTCTACTGAGGATGGCATTTTCTCCCTATTTATGTACATACTAATTGTTTAAGAATACTGTCTTTCTTCTGGGGTTTAGCAATATGATCAGGATATTTTAAACATATATTTTATGAGTTTATTTTGAGAGAAAGCAAGCATGAGTAGGGGAGGGGCAGAAACAGAGGGCGAGAGAGAATCCCAAGCAGGTTCTTCACTGTGAGCACAGAGCCTGATGCAAGCTTGAGCTCACAAAACTTGAGATCATGACCTTAGCTGAAATTGTCAACTGCTTAACCAGCCGAGCCACCCAAACACCACAACACATGAATTCTTTTAACATTAAGCAATGAAATTACAATATTAGAGAGGACATGGTATGATGTCACCCAAAGTATTTTGAATATTTTAAAATATGAGTTAAGTTTTTATTAAATGACACTCTGAAAGTATTCTGGGGATGTTGCACAGTTGACTAGAAAAATAACATAACATAACCTAATCATCTCAGTGGAAAATGTAATTATTTGTGTTTAAGTTTCCAAATATTTCTTCCCAGAGTGTTCTATGTTTCAGTTTTTATCACAGTGCAGTGAAGACTACTCTTATTTCATATATACAAATTTTGGATAATTACAAAGAATATTAAAGTCCTATTCCAAACATCTTGCCAAAAAGAGAACTCTAGATGCTAATTACAGGGTAGATCCTTTCTTCATAAGAATATCTGCAAACAAGAAATTTTAGATAATGACTTAGATTACAAAGAAAACATATGTTTGAAAAAAAGCATGTGGTCGATATTACTTGGATTTCTCTACCAGTAAATTTCTCGTCTTTTTCTTCCCATTAAATTTATCAGAAAGTTGACTAAACATTTTATAAGGAATGCAAAATTCTCCCTTAAATGAGATTGCAAATTTATCCAACATAGTATGTCCCAGATCAGATTTGTAACAACTTTTTGTATGCAACCCTGTAAATGAGTTTTGCAAATCTGCAGGAATCATTAAAGAATTGTAGACTTTTAAGCTGTGATTAAATTTCACTCAGTGTGGGGGCTCCTGCATGGCCCAGTTGGGCATCCTACTTTGGCTCTGGTTATGATCTCATAGTTCATGAGTTCAAGCCCCACATCAAGCTCTCTGCTGTCAGTGTGGAGCCTATTTCAGATCCTCCATCTTCACCTTCACTGCTGGTGCTCTATTTCACAAACAAATAAACTTAAAAACAATTCATGTGAGCACAACCTTCCCCTCTAATGAATAGGTCTGGGATGCCGAGTCCTGGTACTGGACAGTTAATAGTTAATGCCTATACAGATACAAAATCTATCTATCGCACGGATGGTATTGTCAGTTTTACAACTCTGTTCAAATATTGTAGATAAATCATAAGTAAGAATTTCTTGGCATTTTAAATAATTATACTTCTAGATATGTTAAAATCAAATAATAGTAATATGATTATTTGGGATAGGATAATGGTGCCCATTTGAAAATGAAAAATTTAAATACCAAGAAACTCAGACTTGAATATATACAAATACATATTTCTATTTGTATACCAGTTTTTGTGTCAAAATACTTCTTTAACATTCTAATTTACATAGTTTGATGGTCTCCATTTCAGAGTTGTTGTATTACACTTACTTATATTTAAGACGTCAGCTTCTGTTTCTAGAATGGCACAGAAAATTGAGGAAAGGGAATGATCTTGGCGTGTGATAATTAGCTTGACCTGCTCAATGCTACAGATATGTAGTTATTTACATATGCAAATATAAGTTTATATATTAACATAAAAGACTGATTTCATTCCTTTACAAATTTTCCTTCTATACATATACCTGGAAGTTGGCCACAAAAATAAAAGGAGTATTAAAATAATATTTTTAAAATTTTTTTCACTTGCAATGTTGACCCAGTGCACCCTTTGAATTTTTATTTTCTAGAGTACATACACTTCTAATAAGCTGACTTCTCAAGTGATAAAATTTGGATCATACTATAAAAGAATAGTAGTATTAAAATCAACAGTACCTTATGACTTCTATTAACTCATGATTTTTGAAAATCTTTAATAAAATAAAGGGAAACTATATGCCAAGGGTTACCTAATGTAGGACATTTCAGATGTTACTTAAGAGTGACATTTCATAAAAAATACTCTATCGCTACTTTTGTACTATTTTTAAGTTTCATTTTAAGCTATTAGAATAAATCATAGCTAAAATACGGAACTGTTTTTCATAGTTTAACAATCTTTCTAACAATCTTTCCAACATTTGCCCTTCATTTTAAGCTAATTAGAAAGTAAAAATAGAGGAACATTTTAATACTTATAAATATTTAAATGTTAAAATATTGATATACCTTTCTAATTATTTAGAAATAAAATGAGCCAGATATATGCAATTATAATAAATTCAGGAAGATCAATCATAGTTTTATGGTGCTTTCCTGCTAGTTGAATGGAACAGCATTAAAATATCTATCATGTTAAGTATTTTCCTTAGCACTAAAAATAAATGAGTTAGCAAAACATGAAAAGACAAAGAAGAATCTTAAATGCATATTACTAAGTGAAACAAGCCAATTTGAAAAGGCTGTATACTGCATGGTTCTAACTGCATGATATTTCCAAAAAGGTAAAACTATGGACACATAAGTAGAAAATTCCAGAAGAAAAACTAGGAGGTACATGTTTTAATTTGGCTAATATAAATATAAGGACCAGTAAATGAAAATGTTTGGAAATGTTATTCAAAAACTATATGGATGAAAGACATACTGGAGAACCATAATTGCCAATCTGCCGAGTTTTCATTCTACTTCACAGTCAATGGCAAATTACTTGAAGATTTGGGGTGTTGTGCCCGAATCTCGAGTCCCAGAGACCTCCAAGGAGCTTGCACCGATGGCAAATACAAAAGGGTCTTTATTACAAGCTCGAGCAGGGGCTCACCAGCCTACCGGTGTAGTGGCAACAAGGTGAAGTGAAGAACAATAGGGTTAAAAACAGGGTTTTTAAGGAGTAAGGGCAGCCCGAGGTTGCTCTTAATGGAGGGCTTGATTTTAGGCTCTTCAGGGGCACGAGTAGTCTGGTAGATTTTGGCTTCCAGAATATGGATCTCATTATATTTAACATGAATGAATGAGATTACTATTTCATGATAGTACATTAATAATGAGATGATAGGGGGCGCCTGGGTGGCTCATTCGGTTAAGTGTCTGACTTCTCAGGTCATGATCTCACAGCTCTGCTCTGTGGGTTCAAGCCCCACATCCGGCTCTGTGCTGACAGCTCAGAGCCTGGAGCCTGTTTCAGATTCTGTGTCACCTTGTCTCTCTGCTCCTTCTCTCCTGATGCTCACTCCCATTCTCAGAAATAAATAATAAGAACATAAAAACACTTGATTGAGAAGTTACTTTAGCCTGATCTATTTCATTGCAGTGGTATGGATGAACACTGTTTTCTTTTCGTGCACATCACCTTTGTTGTGACTTCTTTTCTAGATTTAGAAAGTTAAGCTTGAGTGGTACCTGGGTGGCTCAGTGGGTTAAGCTTCTGACTTTGGCTCAGTTCACAATCTTCCAGTTAATGGGTTCCAACCCCATATTGGGCTCTGTGCTGACAGCTCAGTCTGGAGCCTGCTTTGGATTCTGTCTCCCTCTCTCTCTGCCCCTTTTCCACTTGGACTGTTTCTCTCTCTCAAAAATAAATAAACATTAAAAATATATATTTTTTTTAAACAAAGTTAAGCTAGAAGCTAAGCACAACCATTTCCTTTGTTCAGGAATCTCAAATACTTTACCTTTTTTGTGTGTTTGTTTTCTTTTCTTTGTTCATTTTGGTTTTTGCTTCTCAACCTACAGTGAATTGAAAGTCAACCTTACTTCTCCACTGAAGCTATCCTCCCATAGCCATCAGCAATGTCTATTGTGTTCACTTCAGATAAACCCTTTAGATGATGACTTGCATTGGCTCTTAAAAAGTATTTGAAAGAGGCATCTGGGTGGCTCATGTGGTTGAGTATCAAAACTTGGCTCAGATCATGATCTTACAGCTATCAAGTCCTGGAGTCCTGCATCAGACTGTGTTGAAAGCTCAGAGCCTGGAGCCTACTTCAGATTCTGTGTCTCCATCTCTCACTCTGCCCCTCCCCTACTTGTGCTCTGTCTCTCTCTCAAAAATAAATAAACATTAAAAAAATTAAAAATTAACATTCTAGATAACATTATCCTGTGTAGTACTTTTTTTCCCTTGTGACATTCTTCTTACTTAGTAACTGCTCAGTTTTAGAAATTTTTGTGATCATTGTTTTATATGGATGATAAATGTTGACATTCCTTGTTTCCTGAATTTTCTGTCTTATGTTCTCATTTTTTATGTCATTGTGCTGTGTAATCTTCTTTGATGTTTTTGATTATAATGAACACTTGATAATATGCAAATATTCAACATAGATACTTTAGATCTCATACCTCTATTTCCATAGCATTCCTGGATGATTTAGATTTCCCACTGACCCCAAAACCCTGCTCTCAAAGCTTTTATTCTTCTACTATTCCTTTTCCATGTGAATCATATCCACACCATTCACTCATTAAGTTATAAACCCACCTTTCCTACATTAATAAATCACCTTCCTTAGTTGGTAATCCAGTTTAATTGGATTTAATTCCTATTGTTTGATAGGACGTTCTCTGTATAGTATTATAATGAACATCAGTCATCAGAGTACATGTTGCCACTTTGACAATTAAAACCGATATGACAGAATACAAATATAAAACTACTGCTCAGATTTCTTTTTTAATTCAAAAATAGGAAAATGCCTAAGGGGAGCAGGAAATTGTGCCTTTGCTCTAATAATATATTAGAATAGAAGATAAGAAATAAATCTACCTAGGGAATCTAGAATTTGGGTTATGGGCTAGGTAGAAGGTGAGAGAGGGAAAAATATAGATCAATTCCTCTGGGGAGGTGTTTTATCTTTTTAAGTTTGTTTTATTCATTCTTTCATTCATTTTTCATTCATTCATTCATTTATTGAGAGAGAGAGCAAGCAAGCAGTGGAGGGGCAGAGAGAAAGGAAGAGAGAATCCCAAGTAGCCCAACCTGGGGCTTGATCTCATGAACCACAAGAGAATGACCTAAGCCAAAATCAAGGGTCAGATATTTAACTGACTGAGCCACCTTTAGGGGTCAGACATCCTATAGGAAAGTGTTTTTATGACTGTGTATACATGTATTATGGGTATTGAAGATATAGCATTGCCTTTCATATGAACACAGCATATCACCTGATATGGGAGGCATGTTTACTGGGATTTTCCATTAATAGATTTAAATCATAGTCTGGACTGGTCAGCAGAAGCATGAAAAGTGCCCAAGAATTTGGTGAGTTTTATTGAATGGTTCTAGTGGACCCCAATAGGGTCATTTTATTAAGTGGTTCTTTATTGGACCTGATTCATAAACACTCTTAGCCAAATATGGAGCAGAGATCTTCACAATGATGATGAAGTCCATCCCTGCTAGTTAACCCTATGGGTTTAATTCTCATGCATAAAGTGGATTTCTCTTGGGTTTTGTTTTTCGATAGCAGAGAAACAATTTAAAAGGCTGTGTGTGCACTTAGAAGAATGATCTCTGAGTTGGAATTAATTGATATGTCCCCCAAAATAAAAAGTAGTATTTACTTGACCTTTAAAAAAGAAAACTTTCTTTTCTACATACACATTTTAAAGAAATTTTAAGGAATTGAGAAAGACTAAGTGAACAAAAATGAGATTAATAAGAATAAAAGTATTTTTATGCCATATATTTTTAGGTTATTTTAAACCTGAACTGATTGCATGTTGTCATAGCTTGCATAAGGCAAAGATTTTTTAAAATAGGCTTGTTTTAAAAGGACTACCATTATAGGCAAATTTCATTGAATTTATGAATTGTAAAATGTAAAATATAATGATACACACGTCCTTTAATGGTTTCTTAAGCTCCAAAGAGTTAAGTACATTATAAACATTAAATCACTTTGCTTGAGCTGAGGCCTTTACTAGCATTTAAACATTGCTCTTAAGTATGAGAAGGACCAGTTTTACTGAAGGGTGTAAACCTTGTATTCTGTGAAAGAAAGACATTTCATAAAAATAGGAGCTAAAGGATTGATTTTGTTCATAGAATAACAATATTCAGTTCCTCCAGTGTTTCATTTTCTAATGCAAATAACCATACTCTCATTTCTTTAATATATTAAAATGCAAAAGCATTAATAAATGATTTTCTTAATGTAAACATTTTAATTTGCAAAATTATCAGATATATTTAGATGTTATATGTTGTTTTTAAAATAATTGTTGTTAAAAACCTCAGTACTGAACCCCAATACTATATCTAACCCATATTACTCATAGAAGCAAAAATTAATAAATTAAATAATCAAATAATTTAATAATAAAATAATAAATATATAAATAAAAGAAAATTAATAATAAACAACCTTAATCTCTGTTACCTGGAAATATTTTTATCCATAAAGATCATATTCAAAGAAAGCAGTTTTTAAACAAAATCCAACTTAATAAAGACATTAAGATTATAATTTTGCCTCTTGTGAATAGAAAAGGAAAATACTAGAAAATCAAGAAATATTATTATGCTGAATAGCACAAAAAAGATCAAGCTAATGCCTGAGATTTTAGTGCACCTATAATGATATAAAATTAATTATTGGAGCTGAAAATAGGATTTAGCCAATTTTTAATGTTATTTAATAATACTAAAATTTTTAAGTTTATTTTATTTGCTTAAAGAGAGAGAGAGAGTAAAGGAAAGGAAGAGACAGAGTTAGAGAGAGGATCCCAGGCAGGCTCCACTCTGTTGGCATGGACTCTGACATGGGGCTCACTCCCAGGAACTGAACACAAATCGATATCCAACTGATTGAGTCATCCAGGTGGCCCATAGGAATAAATTGTTGAGTTCATCATGTTTAGCTAAAAATATATTCTTACTTGAAATAGAGTTGGCTGGCAATACTGAAAAGCAGAGTGGAAGAGAGAGAAAATATGTGAAACGTATAAAATATCACAAGTAATCATTGTTTTCAAAGAAAGATACTTTAGTTAATATATTCAGACATAGATTTTCCCCCTTTTTTCAAAACTAGTTATTTCAGAACTGTCAATAATCTCTCAAAAGTTATTTTGTTGGCTTTAAGACACCGAAATATTTGCTGTTATATTCCACACACAAATGTATTTGAACACAGCATGATCAAGAAATAGTTATTCAAAAAGTTTAAATAATTATACTATTCATGTATCTAGAATTTTGGCATAATGTGTGACTGAAAATATGCAAATATTTTAACTTAAAGAAGTGTTCGTGGGGAGCAGGTGGCTCAGTCGGTTAAGTGTCCAACTTCAACTCAGGTCGTGATCTCACTGTTTGTGAGTTCGAGCCCTGAACCAGGCTCTGTGCTTACAGCTCAGAGCCTGGAGCCTGCTTCAGATTCTGTGTCTCTCTCTTTCTGCCCCTCCCCTGCTCATGATCTCTATCTCTGTCTCTCTCTCTTTCTCAAAGAATAAACATTGAAAAATTAAAAAGAAGGAAATGTTAATGAAGAATGCAACTTATCTATACAGTTTCCTCTTTGTTTTTGAGGAAGTATCTATTTTCCTTTTAATTGATTCTCTATAGATAATAGTTCTTGAGGGGCACCTGGGTGGCTCAGTTGGTCCGACTTCAGCTCAGGTTATGATCTCACAGTTCCTGAGTTCAAGCCCCATGTGGGGCTCTGTGCTGACAGCTCGGAGCCTGGAGCCTGCTTCTGATTCTGTGTCTCCCTCTCTCTCTGATCCTCCCCTGCTCACGCTATCTCTATCTCTCTCTCAAAAATAAATAAAACATTAAAACTTAAAAAAATAGTTCTTTAACTTAAGTGCATACATTATAACAGATAAAATGGTTCCGATTATTGATTTTTCTGTCATAAGGTTGATCAGTTATTGCAAGTTGCTGAACATAATATTTGATTTGATAATTAGCTGTTTAATTAATGACCTTATTTTGTTTCTGAATGCAATTAATGGATTTTTTACTTCCATTTTTCTCATTTACTTAATCATTTCTGAACATAAATACTTACCCAATTAATTTTGGTTGCACATGTAATGGGATAATACTATTCTGACATATGTGGACCAAAACATTTTCACCACAAATACCATTAATCTATTGGAAATTGCTTTAAAAAATCTTTGGCGTTGAAGGGGAACTGTTTTGGGGGGGAAAAGACCTCAAAAATAAAGCAAAATGAAGGATATGTGAAGTGTAATGAATATTTAAATACCCACTAAATGAGAGAGAAATATTAGACAAGATGGCATGGTATCCTAATATCTTTTAAAAGTCTATACACTAATGTATAATGTGCAAATAGATGCAACTAGCATGAAATTCACTGAAGGGAATTTCATGGTTGATATTGCTGGGGAAACAAAAGCAAATGACCGTCCCTTACAGCGTCAAGATGGGATGAACAGACGTGGTGTATCTGATAGCAGAATAGAACAGGAGTCTCAGTATGTATCATGACAGTGTGTCCTCTTTCAACATCCATGTGGTTGACATTTAGGAAATGATAGAGGGCACCAAGGTGAGAATAAGAGCTAGAATGGGAAATCATTAAATCAGAAGTTTGCAGAAACGGTTCCTTCATTTGATCAAGATTGAAGCAACTGGTTACGAAAGTCTTAACCCTGCAACTTTTATAACAAAACGGCTATTTTGGTAATACAAGAAAAGTTATAAGAAAGCAAATGCATGCTGACTGAAAAGCATATGCTGATTTTAAAATAAACCAAAGTGACATATAGGCAAGGTATACTTGGGACACGTGTTTTACTTCCCTTGATTACAATCTCAGGGAATGATAATAAGAGAGCGCGGATGATGATAACCATCATGGTTCACAATTAGAACTGAGCCTGAACATAGAGTGCTGTCTTTATAGGCAAGTGCTTCCTAAGTAGCAACCTTTCCCCAATATTATTTCTACAATATGTCGTTGAACTGGCTTTAATACTTTAAAACCAAAAGCTCTCTTATATTTTCTATTTTTGTAACCATGTTGTTCCTATACATATATTTGATAATGATGATCATGATTTATCTACATAATGATCCTCCCATTACAGAGTATATTCTTTCATTTATTTTATTAATATTCTTATGGAAATTGTTAACTAAAATTCATTCTTCTAGAGATTTTAGGAAATATCTTACAAGGACATCCAATGCAACATCTTTTAAAATTATTTCATTAAACTGGAGCACCTGGGTGGCTCAGTAGGTTAAGTGGCCGACGCTTACCTCACAGTTTGTGAGAACGGAGCCCCACAGACTGCTCTGTGCTGACAATGAGGAGCCTGCTTGGGATTCTCTCTCTCCCTCATTCTCTGACCCTACCCTGCTGGAGCGTGTGAGGGCTCTCTCTTTCTCTCCAAAAATAAATTAAGAAAACTTTTAAAAAATGAAATTAGTTCGTTAAATAGAGAAGTTTTGTCATAATTCAATCTTCTAAGAATATTGCTAGGAGGAAAGGTGGATTCCACTTACCCTCATTATTCCACATGCCCTGGGAAGAAGAAGACCAGTCAAAGTAGAGGGTAACACTACTGAATTACTGTGAACATTTAGGACAATTTACTATTTTTCTTTTCCTAATGCTTTCCTTTCTCCTAACACCTGCAAATCACAGTTGTCTCTGAAGTTAACTGTGTCTTCCCCTCAGGTGTCCCCCAGGATCTAGATCTACATCTGGAAAATAAAGAAAATGCTGTATTTGCTTTGGGTATCCATCACACTATGCCCTCATGCTTAACAGTTTACCAATTAGAGTGAACCTGTTACTATTCATTGCTCTTCACTTGGCTGCTTGTGTCATTCTCAACCTGGAAGGAAGGATAAATAACTTTCAGTTGTAGGGTGACTGGGTGGCTCAGTCAGTTAATCAATTAAGTGTCCGACTTCAGCTAAGGTTATGATCTCATGGTCTATGAATTCAAGCCCCACATCGGGCTCTGTGCTGACAGCTCAGAGCCTGGAGCCTGCTTCAGATTCTGTGTCTCCCTCTCTCTCTGAAAAATAAATATTAAACAATAAAAAATAACTTTCAGTCTCAACATTACAACAATCACAAGCACTTTTGTGGGCACGGGTAGACACACACACACACACACACACACACACACACACACACACGAGGGGAGAAATGTTTTTCTTCCTCAGTGCCATCTGTGTCAATAAACAGTACTTTGTGTGGCTCAGATTTAGGACAAAGATGAATAATTGAGGAGAAATGCCACAGAAAGTGCAAGAAAGTAAGCAGAGCGGCATAAAGAAAAGGGGAAGGACAGTTGGGATCCCAGCTGGAATTGCAATACAGAAAGTAAAATGTCCTCGTTCATTCATCTCTCCTGAGAACTATAATCCAGATTAGGTAGAGTGTATTTTACTGGATGTCTGATTTTTAAAAAATTTTTAATGTTTTATTCGGAGGGAGAGACAGACAGACAGCGTGAGCAGGGGAGGGACAGAGAGAGAGGGAGATACAGAATCCGAAACAGGAGGCAGGCTCTGAGCTGTCAGCACAGAGCCCAATGCGGGGCTTGAACCCACAAACCACAAGATCATGACCTGAGCTGAAGTCAGATGCTCAACCGACTGAGCCACCCAGGCGCCCCAGCCTGATTATTTTTAATGTAATTTCAAGGAGATAAGACAAACCAGTCTTTTTGCCAGATTCGGTTCTATTTAACATGAGAGTCATGGGACCATTTTTGACATAAAGATATTTCTGCCTGTTAGACCTAGTAAAACTCTTTTATCTTCTAAAGTAATGGAGTTAAAATATATAGTCCTTCTCTTGGGTTTCCTTCCCTCAAAGAGTAGCCAGGGTTAAAAAGTCATTTCAAACCTAGCAAAAGTGTGAACCAGACAGCAAATTCATTTTAATAAACTTCCTTTTTTTTTTTTTTTTTTTTTTTTTTTTTTTTTTTTTTTTTTTTTTTTTTTTTTTTTACTTTTCATGGAACTGAAAGTGTATTTAATTCAGGGTGATGTTGACCACATGAGGGTGAAGTCAGGGAAAGGGCCATAAGCGTGATGTGTGCAATGCTCCCCCTTAATCACCAGAGGAAGGAAAAGGTTAAAATGGTCAGAGAGGAACACACAGAACGGATGGATTTTGGAGGCTATTTTCTGAAAAACCCTATTTCTGGGAAAGAACTATTACAGGAAGGTGGAGCAGGAGATTTTCTTCACTTAGAGGAAAAGCTGACATTTGCCCCTATAATTCAGTGTTGTGTCAATGTACCTATGAGGTTACAATTGTGTTATGAATCTTCTCTGCTTTAGGATTGTGGGGCTTAATGGGAACATATGAGGAGGGAATTTGTTGTTGTTGTTGTTTAATTTACCTTTTTTTTTTTTTTTTTTTTTAGGATCGACCCTAGGTCAATGCTGATTTCAGTGGTCCTCCATACTAAAGAAAGGAGGCAAATGCAGTCTCCTAAATATTTTGGCAAATGTAGACTTGATTCAAGTTTTTAATCAATTCAGGGGTTCGTCACTGTCCCACCTTTAGCCAGCTTTTAGTTAGGAATGACACAATCCATGATCATTAGCCAAGTAATTGAATAAATTACAATAAAAGTGCACATTTCTTTCTCAACAATCCTTGAGAGCTACGGATTGTTATCTATCACTGGGCTTTACTGACTAATCATAGAAGTGAATAATATATATAATCTCAGATAACTATAAAAAGGGAAAAATCTCTCCCCCAATAATTTTATATCCTATTAGAGAATTAGAGAGGGATAAGAGAGTCATATTCATATAATTATAAGATTCTGATTTACCGATGAAATAATATTTTTTTGAGGAAGAAAATCATGAAGGTGGTTTTGTTTTGCTTTGGGGCATGTGTGTGTGTGTGTGTGTGTGTGTGTGTGTGTGTGTCTTTTCTTCCTGGAATGCAACAGAAAACTTTTCAGTATAAAGGTATTTACGAGGATTCTCTCCTTGAGTAAACTGTAGTCAGGCACCTCTGAACCTTCATCTTGACCGAGTCTCAACTTGGATTATATAGATTTAACCAAACAGGGACATAGTTTCTAACAGCCCAAGTCTGTATGCTTGGAGTGAGCCTCCCCTGCCTGGGAAAACTTAAGCATTCCCAAATAATGTACCATCTTTGCCTGTGCTGGCTAACAACTGATGGTAAGGGCCCCTGTCTCCCCTTAATGAATGAGTATAAACTAATGCCTGTAACTACTGGTTAGCAAATCCAGATAGGTTTCAGATGGACCACACCCTCCTTCTGGCTTTTGGTAATTTTTTTCCTTTCCTGACACTACTCTAGGTTCCACTGAGCCCTGTTCCCACCGGCCCACTGTTTGTTTGTTTGTTTGTTTGTTTGTTGGCATGTAACATTGTGTAAGTTTAAGGTGTACACCCTGTTGATTTGATTACCATTGTAGATTTGGTTTCATCTTTCACATTAGATAGCTATCATTTTTGAAAAAATGTTTATTCTTGAGAGAGAGAGAAAGAGAGAGAGCAAGTAGGGGAGGAGCAGAAGCAGAGGGATACAGAGAATCCCAAGCAGGCTCCATACCATCAGCACAAAACCGGACACTGGGCTTGAACCCACAAACTGAGATCATGACCTGAACTGAAATCAAGAGCCAGATGATGCAGGAATTTTGAATTATAGAGTGCTGTTGACTATAATCACCACTGTGTACATTAGATCTCCAGAACGTATTTATCTTCCAGTTGCAAGTTTAGCTTTTAACAGCATTTCCCCAATTCCTCCACCCTCTGGTCTTGGTAAGTACTATTCTACTGTTTGACTTATTCTTTAAAATGCGCAGTCTTCTATGCACAAATCAAAATGGACTCAGCTCTTTCTCCTACTGTCAGTAGTTACTGAATGAAATCTGCTTTTACCACTTTAGCTAATGTCCAGCTGTATTTATCTTTTGACAGTATCCATTATCCAGAACCCTTCATAATGCACAGAAAATTAAAGAAATAACAGTCTCTCCAATAGACACAATAAATGGGTAGATTTTCACCACTCTCCCCATTCTGATGCCATCAGTCATGAATCATTGACATCACTGTCTCCAGGTGGTGTTGCTTTTGGCTCACTTATATTGTGCTTTTAATGTTGACTTATTATAATACAACTTGTGTTAATGCAGCATTTTACAACTGGCTTAGAATAATTTTTAAAGTCCTGAATGGAGTGAATACCATTTCAGAACCCTATTTCCAAATTGAGCATACTCCTTTGATAAATGAGCTATATTAGGTTGTACTCCTATCAAAAATTATTCATTGTTGGGGGACCTGGGTGGCTCAGTCAGTTAGCATTCAACTTCAGCTCAGGTCATGATGTCCTGGTTCATGAGTTCGAGTCCAGCATCAGGCTGTGTGCTAACATCTTAGAGCCTGGAGCCTGCTTTGATTCTGTGTCTTCCTCTCTCTCTGCTCCTTTCTCTCTCTTGTTCCTGCTCTCACTCTCTCTCCCCTCCAAAAATAAATGAACATTAAAATTTTTTTTTTAAATTCACTGTTCTTCTTTGAGAAAGTATACTTCTATTCCAAGAATTTCAGGATTGCCATGTATCTTACTTAGCCAATTAACTATGAGCATAAATGTGACAATTCTAAGGATAAACTTTAAGCACCAGGGAAGAGTTTGTGATGAATGGAGTTTCTCTCTGAGAACCCAGTAGCATGGATTCTTAAGGAAAGACAAGGTGAGATTGACCAGAGATAGAATATAGGATAGCTGAAAAATACATCCTAGTTATTGTAAGCCAAAAAGATGTGGAAGTTGTTTGTTATGTAGGTATAACCTAGCTTACCCTAACATACAAGCTAAATTCATGGTTAGGATGATCTACGTGTCTTTGCCCGGACACAAGTAATAACGCAAAGAGAATATGGATATACACATAAGAGAGCCCTGAGATTACTGTCAGAAAATACTATCTCTGAATGCAATGTAGTTAAATTAATTAAACAAAAAGGGTAAATTTGTCTCCCTGTTACTTCATTTAATTCATTTCAGCTTTATTTTTATTCTATTTTTTTAATTCACTCAACATGTGCTTAAATGTCTTCTAGGGGGTCCTCCTTAAATAAAATCAATTTCATTTCCCGTTGCTGGCTATAAAAGTTTCTTCTATGACGATGTTCTTCTAGGCAATTTATGTAGATTGGCATAATAGTTACTCTTGATATATTTTGTTATGTAAATTAAAACTACATATTATTGAACTTTTGAAACTTTCTTATTTTAATACATACATATCTATTCTATTCATTTTAACCACTATATTGTAGTCATTAGTAGGTACATTTCAATTTATTTGATTTTTCATATTGATGCACATCCATTTATCTCTAATTATTCACTATTAGAATCAATGTTACAATGTATATTCTTACCCTTTCTTCCTACACGATTGTGCATGACAGGAGCTAGTAATAGGATTACCTCTTCATTCTCTATTACTTTCCTCTTTTCCTCCAAAATGACTATAGCAATTTACACTGCCACAAGCAGAAAGGGATATAACTTATTTCACAGCCATCTTTTCAAACATGTAATACTTTTATATCTATTATTTAACAAATTTAAGAGTAAAAATTAATCTTCAGGTTATCGGTTGGCTCAGTTGGTTGAGCATCAGACTTTGGCTCAGGTCATGATTTCCGGTTCGTGAGTTCAAGCTGCACATCTGGCTCACTGGTCTCAGTGCAGAGCCTATTTCGGATCCTCTGTATCCCTCTCTCTGACTGCCCCCCCCCATCATACTCTCTTTCTCTCTCAAAAAATAAAAATTAAAAAAATAAATTAATCTTATTTTTATTTGTATTGCCCAATAAGTAGTGGTTTTGAGAGTTTCTTAATGCTTTTCTTGGCATTGTGTTTCTATTTCTGTGATTTTACTTCATGTATTAATTTTGTATTTTTCTAGTCATCATTTTCCTTTATTCACAATTTATTTTGTTAGTGAGCTCTGATGATTATTAATTAGTCTTCGTAGCAAATTATTTTCATAGATCAACGCAAGACTCCTTGTTTTGTTTTGTTTTCTTTGTTCCCCTGGGCCTTCATACTACTGAGTTTGAAATATGCTTTGATATGTGTGGTCCTCATAAGAGACATTTTGAGCATTTATGTGTTCTGATAAACATAAACAGTCTCTGTTGTCTTTCATGTTCTATAGAACTACAATTTTAAAGATGAGTACAATTTTAAAGATTTCTGGACTGACTATATGTATCTTATTGTTTCTAGATGCTATAGGATTCTAGGCTATACATATACCATGTTTTCTTGAAACAAGACAGTTTCTTATGCCATTCTTGTGCATGACATATATGGCCCAGACTTAATGTCATTACATCTGTCACACTGCTATCCAGAGAAGCTATGTGTCAACTAGTAGTGCTCAGCTGGTTCGACTTTCAGACCTTCTCAGTGATTTACATTCTTTGGCTCTCTTTTGCCAACACTTCATATTTTATGATGTTAACTATTATGATGGTCTATGGTATCATGATATTAACTTATGCTCTTGTAGTTTTTCTTTACATGGCATTTCTTTGATTGCATTTTATTTCTTGATTTCTCTGAAGAAGAGATTTCTTCACCAAACACATTTCTGGCATCTTCCTACCCTATTATCTTCTTAACTTGGGAAAGTAAAGTCTCTTATTTATTAAATTTGGGGAAGATGTAAAAAGGAAATTTGAACCCATCAAGTTGGGAAAGAGAGTGTTGGAGGGTAAGCTCCGCCCTAATCCTGTACTGGGCTTGCAGTCATCAAACTGATATTTTTAACTTCACCTACGACTCCACAGTTTCCTATTAAAGATTGGTTAGGAAGACAGCTTCTGATAACTGTAAGTTCTTCACATCCTCCATAACAGAGCAAAAATTAAAATAAAAGCAAATAGTGGAATTCAGGAGAGCTCATGTTTGTGCAGAGAATTTGGTAGAGAACACAGCATGGTGCTACTGATGCTTGACAGAATTTTTTTTTCCTTAAGTATTCTGAAAAGCTTATTTTAGGCTAAGTAAATTATTAAATTTGTGATTTCCCCCCCCCCCCACACACACACACATTGAGGGTTTAACCTAACCACAGGATGATTGGGTCTTGGTGGCTCATTTCAGGTCAAAGAAGTATTGTCCACATTTGATTGTCTCTTTATACAGAGGCAGAAACATAAATTAAGGTACAATGGCCATAGGGATCTTACAAGCCAAGTGTCCCCTAAGGTAGGAAGAATCTCAAGGTATGGGTTATCATACCTCATTACTCATCCACAGCTTTTTCTGAACATGCTTGACAGGCATAAAACTTTATTACAAAGAAAAGAGCCCTTATGTGCCTTTCAGTATCAATGAGCAAAATGATATCCGATGTTATTACAAAACAGCTGAATTCTTGTGTTACAGAGTTAAAGAGAGGTTCTTGTTTGCAAAATACACATGCCAAACTAAGAGAATAAAGGGGAATCATGACGAACTGCTATTAAAGCGAACATTAGAGAAAGAACAGAAGATTTTGTTAGCACATGGAAACCACCCTTCAAGGCTGGTAACAGCTGTACCAAGTGCTTATAGAAAACCTACACGAGATGAAGATCGGTATAAAATCATTAAGGCAATATTAGATGTTGTCAAGCTAATAGTTACTACAGTTGCCACCATTAATATATTGTTTGGACTTTGAATGATGCTGGAGGAATTATATAAGAAAGCCTCTTACATAGGTACAAATAGATGAAAGATACTAGAAAGGGTTCAGGCAGGATACTTATAAAATGTATGCCTGGCAGAATCAACGGAAAAATGTTATATTGGTGTAATTATTAACAGAGAAAAAGGTCTGAAAGATTTGGTTGAATAATGGATACTTCTAGGAGCAACATGAGGGCTTGATTTCATATTTCTATGATGAGAGGCACCAAAATATCAAATGTACAAGAAAATGCTAGAAAAACACATATCTGGATCAGATATAAAAGGTAAAAAGAAAGAAGTCCTTCAATCCCTACAACCTCTGAGAAACCTGAGACAGAAGCTCCAGAAACATCTATCACAGCCTCAGCTCAGCAATCTATTGAGGACAATTCTACAATTCTAGTACAAATAAATGTGAGGCTAAGGAAGGAACATTCCTTGGCTTTACAGACATAGCAGTCTACAGACAGGCAGTAGGAACATCACCAGGGCACAAGACTCAAATATGTTATCTCAACAGATGGTCGGGGGGATACCACCAATTGGAACCACTGTAGAGAAGACCTGGGTATCAGACACTTATAGTATAAGAGAGTATAAAATATTGTCAGGTTTTGATAAGGAAAGATAGGAAAGGAAAGCCCCTGAAGAAGGAGCTGGTGACAGTACTAATTTTAAAAATGTGCTGGGATGCCTGGATGGCTTAGTCGGTTAAGCGTCAGACTTTCGCTTAGGTCATGATCTCGCGGTTCGTGGGTTCGAGTCCCGCGTCGGGCTCTGTGCTGACTGCCAGCTCAGAGCCTGGAGCCTGTTTCAGAGTCTGTGTCTCCCTCTCTCTCTGACCCTCCCCTGCTCACGCTGTCTCTCTCTCCTAGAAATAAATTAAAAAAATATTTTAAAAAATGTGCTAGATGGCACGTGGCTCCTACTCAACTCAGAGAAAATAGTTTGCTGACAGCATCATTACTTTTTTGTGTGTAATATTTTCTTCAGTATCTATCCATCTATCATCCGTCTATCATCCGTCTATCATCCGTCTATATCTATCATCTATCTCATCTCTGTCATCTCTCTGTCATCTATAATCTATCTATCGTCTATCCACACATAATTTTATTTCTCAGAGATAAGCCCACTATATGCAACTCTATCCTTACCAGTATCAGAATTCATTGGATGTATCCTTTGCTATTAGCAAGAATCTGACATGGATGAGAACAGGAATATTGAAATTTTGAGGTTTCAATACATTCTCATTCCATTGCTGGGGAGGATATATCTGAATGGCAGAAAATAATAGGAAAGACTCTGGGAGATTGCAAGGTGACATTTTAAAATTGAAGAGGTAGGAATCACAATTTTTTTACATTGTAAGATTATATGTGGGGTTTCTTGGTTTCTTCCAAAATGTTGAGACATGTCTTCATTAAGATGGAGAAAAGCAAAACATCAACACAAAAAACCTAATTACCTAGTCAGTAAATTTAATGGAAGTTGTGACTTGACAACTCACCAATTCAAACTTTCCACTTAGTTTCATCTGATGCAACCCAGCTGCTCCATAATAAACAGTGCTTTAGTACAGTTATAAATGCCCTGAGGCTTCAACCATCGCCTTAAGGAATATATTTATGAAATTTACCTTTATTTCTTTTTGTAAGCTATTCAACACTATCGGAAGAATTCCTTCACCTCACAGTCCTTAAATATTTTATATCCTGCAAACTGAGCGGTGAGAGTGGTCAGTCTCTTAAATCTTTGCTGCCATTACACATTTTTCCAGGTGATCACATGTTATAACTTATTTTTTCCTACTGCAGGCCAAGGTGCTTGAAAATCACCCAGCAAGACTAGCAGAATTTAAAATGCTTTCATCATTTTTCCTTTTTTTAAAAAAATGAAGCATAATTGACGTATAGCATTAGTTGCTGGTATACAACATAATGATTTAAAGTTTGTATATGATATGAAGTGATCATGATAGTAAAGCCAGTTAACATCAGTCACAACACATAATTTTTTTTTTTTTTTTTTTTTTTTATACTTGTGATGAGAACTGTTAAGCTTTCTCTGTGCAGCACCTGGGTAGCTCAGTCAGTTAAGCATGCAACTTCGGCTCAGGTCATGGTCTTACAGTTCATGGGTTCGAGCCTCATGTCGGGCTCTGTGTTGACAGCTCAGAGCCTGGAGCCTGCTTCAGATTCTGCGTCTCCCTCTCTCTCTGACCCTCCTCTGCTCACGCTGTCTCTCTCTCTTTCTCAGAAATAAATAAAAACATTAAAAAAAAAGATTTCTCTTTGCAACTTTGAAGTATACAACAAAGCATTATTTACCATATTTGCCACAGTGCCTATTACTTCTCTAGGACTTATTTTATAACTTGAAGTTTGTACCTTTTGACCTCCTCACCCATTTCAACCCCCTCCCCCCACCACCACCTCTGACAATCACCGATCTATTTTCTGTATCTATGAACTTGGTAAAATGTTTTCATCTTTAACATGGCCAATCAATAATGCATTGTTTCCATTTCCCTGAATGATTGCCCACAATTCCTTCTATTGACAACTTTTGAAGTAGTTGACATTTATTTGAAAGGCACAGACAACAACTAGGTGATCTAAGCACAGAGCTGTTGGTTAGCTCATGGAAATTTATAGGATACTAGATATGGAAGAACCGAGACTACACAGAAGCAGAAACGGCAGTCAAAACCATGCCACAGAAACTGCAGAGACCTTACTTCTTATTAAAGAAGCAAACAAACAGCTATTCATTGGTGCTTCCTTTGGCAGTATAAAGCAGTAGATGCTTTCCCTCCTAGAAAACTCACATTGCTAACACAGCTGCCCCAGCCAACAGAATGTGTTCTCCACTTATTCTGAATCCTTCTCATTGATTCCTACTTCATGGGTATTTCCAGTGGGTTGTCATTATGTGACCTGTCCATACACTAAGTGAGACACTAAGCATGTTGGAGAGCTTCCTTCAGATTATGCTGCAACAGACATATAGCCTTAATTTATCAAGATGATATGTATCTTATTTCACGCACCTGTTTTATGTTAACTGAGATTCTACTTTTATGTTAACTGAGGTTCTCCTTTCAGGACCTAGGGTGAGGAGCAGAATGGTGTCATGTCTATGAAAACTTCTGCTCTGACATTACATACAATCACTTCTGCTAACATTTCACTGTTGGAAGCAAGATACATGGCCAAGTATGATTTCAATGGAACAGGAGACTGAACTCTTGCCTTAAAGAGGCACTTAAAATAACTTGGCAAAAGGCAAAGGTATAAAATCCTCTTGTAATGAGCACAGTGGATAATTAGAAGCATTAATAAATTATTGTATTTTCCCTCTACAGGGTGAGGTGAGCTGCCTCTTTCCTATTTTGGTAGAAATTCACAAAACATAGGAAAAGTTTTCAGATGGGTGGCAGGTACATTATAGACATTAGTCACTATAGTTTCTGTGACACATCCTTTAATGATGCACAGTGTTTTAATTTGGCCTCCTTTTAATACCTCTAGGACTATTAGTCACAAAGGCAGCATCTCCAGAGGACAGCAGGCTTATCATTTCCACCTGTTCAGATAATACATTAATAGGCATGATGAAGGTTACATACTAAGGGCTCTATCCTATTCCCCTTAGAAATTTCTCATTTTTAGAATTTATATGGAAGTACCCCCATGGATTTGGCAAAAGGTTCTCTAGTACTACAAAAGATGTCTAATTAGAGACAGATTAGATATGATCTGATTAAAAAATATGGTCTAAATATAGCCCATGCTTGTGACTGAAATTAAGATAATATACTGTTTGAAAAACTGGCAGAATTTCTTGAATAGACTATCAAAAAAACTGGGATCAGAGGACTACTATTAATTGTTTGGGGAATAATTATATGCTTTGTTGAAATTTAGCAATACACTCCAAGAAAAAATATTTAGGAAACTAAATGAGTATTCTTCAGAGGGAATTCAGTAAATTCCATCAAAGTTGGTTCTACCCAAGGAGAGGGTTTATCTCTGTAGGGATGATATGGATTGGCTTTCACATTTCCCCATTGATATTATACAGATGACAGGTCAATATGCCCAGACAAATACCAGCCAGGATAACTTTCGTCTGGATTGGGAAACTGGGGAATGCGTATGACAAGCAATTTTAATAGTAAAATTGTTTTCTTTTTTATTATGTTGATGAAATTCTAAAATTCTATTTTGCAGTTTCCCCTTAAAATTCAAAAACAAAACCATAAAACCCATTGTATCCTAGGGAAAAAAAATAGATGAAGTTTGTTATAAAATAATTTGAAAAATGAAGAGATTGATAATTATGAAAAAAAGTTAAAAGATAGTAAAGTAATCTGACAAAAATCTCAAAGTCAGTTTTTTCCCCCGAATGGAAGACAGGAGAATATAGGATGATTTGCTTCAAAATATACTGATATGTAAAGTAAAGAGCAGTTAAACAACACGAAGTGGTGCACCTAAAGACAACTTAGCAGAACAAAAAGCAAGCCAAGAGATATTTAAATGAAACAAAAAGTGTCTTTATAGAGTAATGGGAAAACACATGAATATTCAATAATTGCAATTTGATAAATTTGATCAGTACTTGGGGAAAAATTCAAATTGGAAAAATTATGTAGAAAATCAGATGGATAACAACAACAAGAAAAAAACAATAACTGAACTTATCAGCCAGTATCCTGCCAGGCGATGGAAATGACATCAGAAAAGGGAGCACAAATTTTCATTTAAAAAATGTATATTTTAGTCAAAGGTTGACAGAACTTCATGGAATATAGAAGTTGGAATTTCACAAGATAGTTACTAGTTCTAAGGCTGATGGAGAGTGAAGAATAGCACTGGAAAGTCAAGGCAAGGGAACCAGTTCACACAGTCAGCCATGTGAGGAGAAGGGCAAGCCCCATCTGGTTATGTAGGAAGTCCACTGCCTGATGATGGAGACATAAGCTGTAGGACATGAACTACGGTAGTTTTGAGGAGCTGCCCACCCCCAGCTGATGGAGAGCCTTACTTGTAAGTGCCAATCACAGTGATCTGTCAGGGCCACTGCAAAGAATGCCACCCATGTCCCCACCTATCCCAGCTGAGTCTCTGGCTATTGTGTAGAAAAACAGCCCATTTCAAGGAGGAAAGAAAAAAAAAGTTTTTTCCTGGTCTCTGATCTTACAGTGTCCTTCCAGCACCCTCTATTGGCAAAGCCAAAGATCAAGGCAGCTGATTAAGGGAGAAAATTCTAGAGTATATCTTTATTATTACTATATTTTCCTTACAAGTTCATAAGTTTGAAATTATTTGTAAAATACACTTGGGTTTATTTTCATAAATTGTCTAACGAATATGTGAACAGATGTTCGCTTTACTTAGAAAAGAATGAAAATCTAAGATATTATTTATGATTATCATTTTTTTTTAAATTCTATTACAGAGCTTATTGTGACCCCAGGGAGAAATGAGATTGCACATATAACTATTTAGAATTAAAATGGCACATAAATTTGAGAACAAAATTTAAAGTATAACTATTATTTGAATCCGCCATTCTACATTTAACAATACATCCCAAAGAATCACACATCTATGTAAAATTATAGGAACAAATATTTCATGAGAAATACTTCACAATATCTAAAAATAGAAGATAACCTAAATATGTATCAAGTAAGAATATTAAGTAGAATATGAAATACATATGCTCTGGAATACTATGAATAAAATCAATGATATACATGTATTAACAAGCAAGGAAAAAAGTCAACAAAAAGATGAAATGACCAGTTAAATAAAAGCAAAGAACATTCTCACAATAAAAATTATGGATATATTGCAAGTAAGGTTTAGAAGAATTCATTCTGATCTATTAAACTGGTTACATACAGAGATCAGCTGGAGCCATGCCTTTTTACTTTATAACTGATTATTCTGTGATTATCATTTATTATATTTTAAATATTAAGCTATAATGCAATAAAAACCACACATACAATTAAGACACGCATATAAAATAACATGTAAAACTACTGGATGAAGCTGTAAAGTTTAAATGTATTATGTTCAATATGTAAATATCATATTTAAATTTTTTAAAATTTCTCTATTTTTGAGAGAGAGACAGAGACAGAGTACGAGAGGGGAAGGGGCAGAGAGAGAGGGAGACACAGAATCCGAAGCAGGCTTCAGGCTCCATGCTGTCAGCACAGAGCCCAATGCCAGGCTGGAACTCATGAACCATGAGATCATGACCCGAGCCAAAATTGGATGCTTAACCAACTGAGCCACCCAGGTGTCCCTATAAATAGTATATTTTAAACAAAAAAGAGTTTGAGTACTTTTTATCCTGTTTACGCACATAAGAATTACTTTGCAGTAATAATAAAATAGGCTGAAAGTCATGCCAATAAGTCAAAAATGACCCAAAAATTGATTAGTAGAGTTTAATACGTGTGTTTATTACTGGCAGAAAATGCAGGTCTGTTTTTTGTATTTAGCTATAATAGTATAATAATAGGTTTAAAAAGATGAGGAAACCCATACTAGTTAATATTGATCTAATTTTAAGATTGGTATGTAATGCTTCAGATTCTATGTCTCCATCTCTCTCTGCTCCTCCCACACTCATGCTCTGTCTCTTTCTCTCTCTCTCTCAAAAAGAAAATAAATATTTAGAAACAATTTTTAAATTAAAAAAAGATTTGGAGATAAAAAATGACTGATATAAAATTGATGTTCATATGAGTCACCTTGTAAAAATCGATATAGAACTTTTAATATAATGCCAAGAAACACAAAAATCAAAATACTGCAGTCTCACAGAAGTAAACTTAGTAAAAATAATACATTTAGACTGTGAATTATAAAATCTAGTACAATTTCACTTTGTGTAACATTTTTAATGAAATCTCTTCCCAAAATGCATTAGAAAATAGAATTAAGCTCATTACACATTTTCTAAGGAAAAACAAGCATCAAACTTGATGAGTGAAAATAAAAATCAACAGGAAAGGATCTGTTCTTTTGTAATGAGCTGAATTTTAATCATTTCCTCAGCTTTCCACGAATGAATTGTTTTGGATTCTGCATTCTCCTGTACATTGTCCTATTCCTAGTCTTTAATTTGCACTAATTTTTTTCTTTACATTGTCCTTCCAACTTTTTTGAATTTATTTTACTTTTGTTTTTTAAAATTAATTTATTTTCAAGTTAGTTAACATACAGTGTAGTCTTAGGATCAGGAGTAGAACCCAGTGATTCATCTCTTACTTATGAAACCCAGTGCTCTTCCCAACAAATGCCGTCCTTAATGCCTATCACCCATTTAACCACGCCTCTACCCGGGCTCCCACCAGTAACCCTCAGTTTGTTCTCTGTAGCTGTCTTTTATGGTTTGCCTTCTTCTTTGTTTTTATCTCATTTTTTCCTTCCCTTCTGCTGTGTTCATCTGTTGAGCTTCCTTCCAATTTACTTTTGTTTATTTTTTAACCGTTATACTGCCTATACTGTTAACCTTTAACCATTACCTTTATACTATTGTATATTCAGTCTTCACAGCTTGTTTAACTTTTGTTACCACCTTCTCTCCCCTAACTGGTTTCGTGGGTTTAGTTTTGCCCACAAATTAGACTTACTCAGTCTTAAACAATAGCCATGAACCAGAGGGGGATTACATTTGCGTTTAAGGGAAATAACTCCCCACATTTCAAATTTTAAATGCCACATGTGACTTCTGGCTACTATAGAGGACAGTCTAAATTTATGAAAGTTTCCCACATTGCAGAAAGTTTTCTTCAACAGTACTAGTGTATACCTTTTATTGTCATTCTTTTGGCTGAATTTATGTTTTCCCTTTGCTTAAGAAATCTGTCCTCGTTTCATATTGCCGTATCTTACATTTTGAACACAGGAAGCAGTACATTATAAAGAAAAGAGCAAAGGTTTGAGAAGAGAAAGCACTGACTTTGGGTTTATACTGAATTTGTAAATTGGAGGTGATGGGAATTATTTTTTTTTATTTTTTAATCTTAATTTATTTTATTTTATTATTTCTAGGAGAGAGAGAGAGAGAGAGACAGGGTGAGCAGGGGAGGGTCAGAGAGAGAGGGAGTCACAGACTCTGAAACAGGCTCCAGGCTCCGAGCTGGCAGTCAGCACAGAGCCTGATGCGGGGCTCGAACCCACGAACCGCGAGAATATGACCTAAGCGGAAGTCGGATGCTTAACGGACTAAGCCACCCAGGCGCCCCTAATCTTAATTTTTGACAGAGGGACAGAGAGACAGAGTGCGAGTAAAAGAGGGGCAGAGAGAGAGGGAGACACAGAATCCGAAGCAGGCTCCAGGCTCTGAGCTGTCAGCACGGAGCCCGACACAAGGCTCAAACTCACAAAATGTGAGATCATGACCTGAGCTGAAGTTAGACCCTTAACTGACAGAGCCTCATGCACCCCAGGAATTTACTTTTAAATGTAATTGTAATAATTACTTGAAATATGCTATATAATGTGCTAGTATTTCTTTTGTCCCTTTTCTACATTTGACATTCTCATCCTCTTAAAAACATTGAAATGAGTAATATTTACAGCATCTTGAAAAAATGACCAGATGCCTACTATCACTCAGAATATCGATGCATCTTCCTTTTTCAAAATAGAAACTGCTTTTAAGTGTAACAATATGATATTTATTGTGTATAATACAGGTGGAGTTATTATGCATCAAATCAGCAGTGTTTATGGGGATAATTAGGTAAGAAAATACTTTTGCCACAATATTAAAAAAAGCTTTGACATACAATTACAGATCTTGTGTACTAATTGTGTTTATCATAACATAAAACATAGAAAAGGAAAAGTCTATGAAAATAAGCTGCTGGCATTATATGTTTTCCTTCTTTAGTTCATTCATGTATTCAACATTTTTAAGTATTTCTCACATGAACATTTTATTTTCATCCTAAAAACTAAAACAAGCTAAAACCAAAGCCTTTTATTGACTCAATGTTATATGGATAAAGCATATGAAAGCAATGCTATAATATTTAAAACTCAGAATTTGCAGTGATATAAACCTTTTTTTCAATTATATAAACCTGTATTCTCTTGGTTGTACAGTCCTGGATCTATGGCCTCAATCAAGTTAAGGCACTTTAATGCCATCTTAGTTATGAAATTATAGTACTTACTACAAGCCATTGTATTGATAAGAAGTATAGGGGTGCCTGGATGGCTCAGTCATTTAAGCATCTGACTTCAGCTCAGGTCATGATCTGGTTGTCCAATCTGTGGGTTTGAGCCCTGCATAGGGTTCTGGGCTGACAGCTTAGAGCTTGGAGCCTGCTTCAAATTCTTTATTTCTCTCTCTCTCTCTCTCTGTCTCTCCTTTTTTTTTTTAAAAAAAAATCTTTTAATGTTTTATTTATTTCTGAGAGAGAGAGACAGAGAGTGAGCGAGCAGGGGAGGGTCAGAGAGAAAGGGAGACACAGAATCTGAGCCTCCAGGCTCTGAGCTAGCTGTCAGCACAGAGCCTGACGCAGGGCTTAAACCCACGAACTGTGAGATCATGACCCAAGCTGAAGTCGAACGCTTTAACGAACTGAGCCACCCAGGCTCTCAAAAATAAAAATTAAAAAAAAAAAAAAAATCAAAGTTTTTTTTTTGTTTGTTTTAAAGAAGTATGTACCTAACATATCCCTTGGAACAAAATAGTCTTCTTAATAGTAATCAGCTAATAGCCACATTACAGTCAGTCTCCTTTATGTAGCTTCTTAATTGAATTATCATTATGTATACATTTAGCTTTCCTATAATATTTTGTGAATTGGTGGTACTCAACATATATTAATAATAAATAAAAATCTTTTAAAAGCATAACTGACTCAAAGTTCAATTGATTTACTCTAATTTTGAAATGGCAAACAGGACAACTCAAATTTCAGCTGGAATTTGACATTATTGTATCAATTCTAACTCTGAAGTTACTTTTACATTGATTGTAAACATTTAAATAAGTGCTCCTTTACAAATCAAATATTTATTTGAGTTATCATTGAATTTTACGTCTAATGAGCATAATGGAAGAACAGTGCTACCAAAAGTAAATTTCTGCATTTGAGAATCTAGAAATCCCTCCTTTATAGCAGAACCATCAAGAAAGCTGGGCTGGTGAATTTTGGAGATCAGCGAATCAAATCTCATGTAAGAAGGAAGGAATAAAATACTCTTCTTCATACTTGCCCAGTATTAATATTCTATATCTAGTAATTTGTTAGCATATAGAACAAAGTTGAACCAAACACTGATGATAAATACAAAGAAATAAAACCGATTCTTGTTCATGAGTATCTAATGATCTACTTAGAATGTGTACATATGTATTTATATGTACTATATATTCATGAATATATATTAAAACTATAGAACAAACAATAGATTAAATGATAATACCTGGAATTATTATTTGTACTTATTGGAGTTGTACCATTGGAATTATCAACTTAGAGGCTCTTGAAGGTCAAAGGACAAATTTGGCAACTTCTATTTCAAATAGATGAGATTTCATGAGAAATAACAGGACATTATTTTAACTTTCTAGAGCACTTAAACATCTTTTAATGTTCATTCATTTTTGAGAGACAGAGATACAGCACGATGGGGAGGGGAAGAGAAATAGTGAGACAGAATCCAAAACAGGTTCCAGGCTCTGAGCTGTCAACACAAAGCCCAATGTGGGGCTTGAATCCATGAACCTTGAGATCATGACCTAAGCCAAAGTCGGATGCTCAACCAACTGAGCCACCCAGGCACCCCTAGAGCATTTTGTTAAATGTTATATTCTTGCATGTTATATGAATAATGCATTCCAATCCCTCTAAGTGTAATTTTGACCATTAATGAATCATTATTGATAACAACTTTCATCCTATTCCAAGTGAAATCCTGTTTAATATGTTTGAGAAAACAAAAAATGAATGCATCCCTGAAATGATACATTCTCTGGTTATGTTGTTGTTGGAGAGGGTTGGGGGTGGGATGGTTAGTGGCAGAGTTGTAGGAAATACAGAAGATTTAGGAGATTATCTGATATTTTTGAATAAATAAAAACCCACACTTTAAAAAGTCAGTTTTTATTGCTTATTCCTCAGCAGAACTTGCAAGAGTGTGCCCATCCGTCCTAGACTCATTATAAAACCTTCTAACCAGCGACACAGGATTTTTTCTTACATTTTTAAAATCTAACATGTGATCATTTCTCCCACGTTCACTCCTTGGATTTTTAAACTAGTAACAGTAGTAATAACAGATTATTTGTACTATGTATATTCTGTATACTTGGCATGTTACTCACTGTTTTCTCTGAACTTTACTGAAAATAAGCATATGAAGTAAATATGACTGTTACTCATTTTTTGCTAAGTTATGTGCAGTTCTGCACTATCTTCAGTATTTTGGTGGTTTACCAAATAGTTTTCTATTTTGTTCATGCTATGTACTGTCTGTGGTTCTATCTATTATAACCTCTTTAATCTGAATAACTTCTTTAATCGGCTTATGGGTCAATTTCTATCTGAGACATGGCTTCCTTATGCAAAAGTAGGGAAAGGCAAAACTTCATGATCTTCATAGAGTTTCTGCTATGGAGTGGTGCATGCTGTTCCATTTATATTTGATTGGCCAAGACAATTGACCTGATTAATCCTGATGTCAAAGTGGTAGAGGTGTGTATTCCTTCCATGTAGAGGGACATTGCAAGACAATGACACTAGGAGGTATTGTATGAGTCTCTTGTGGAAAAGAGAAAATATTTAAAAGAATAATAAAATTGACCACTGACACATTTCCTGTTTCACTGAAAGAAGATAAATAATTTGATCAATGTTATATAGTTATTCAGGGGTGTAGCTAGAGTTCACCTCAAGCAATGTCGTTCCAACATCTGAGTTATTACATCCTACACTATTTTGTGCTATGTTACTTTATTCAAATGTACATAATCTTATATCCCAGAGACAAGACCCTAATTACTTACTACATTTGCATTTAACTAATGAGCAAGCAGAAAGGATCTTACCTTCTGCTGGTTCAGATTTCCTAAGTGATTCAAACTGAATATTCAATTATGATAAGCAGAGAGTATGGCCAGGCAGGTCTGTAAGAAAGAATCTGCATTTCAAAATACATATAGTATGTTATATATCTGGAACTATCATTCCAAAAATCAAATTACAACAGCATCACTCCCAAGAAGCAAGTAATGGAGACTCATTTGGTCTTTCAGAGAAATATGTAGCCTAATGAGCTGAAATACAAGGGACTGAAAATTCCTGCAGCATAGTATATCTATAATTGCTACATTTTGTATTAGTTTATTGCTTCAAATCAGCAGGTTGTCTTGTAATAACCTACTTAACAGAAAATATTAAATGCATGCATTAATGTTCTAGCTGTGGCTTTTACCACAGGACAAGGAAGTGCCATGTGTTTTAAAATATAAATAGAATATTTCATTTTATAATTCAATAATCTAGGTCTTTAGCGATAATCACATGATAAGCCATTTACTCAATGCCTGAAAATAGAATGTAAAGTGTAATAGCCAGTGAGAAAGCATCATTATTCTATAGAAAGTCTACATGTTATGTACCAATAGGGAAATCAGACAATAGAATTGTACATGTTCTAATATCCCTTGGTAACTTGAGAATTATGAACAATTGATTATTCTTTAGTTGTTTTAATGATTAAGGTAAGATCATGCTTTAATAGGAAGGTGAAACTTTTGAAATCTACAAGGTAATGATAGGAAAAATTTTATGAGGGGCACCTGGGTGGTTGGTTGAGCATCTGGCTTCCACTAAGGCCATGATCTCACATCCATGGGTTCAAATCTTGCATCGGGCTATGTGCTTACAGCCCAGAGCCTTCTTTAGATTCTGTGTCTCCCTGTCTCTCTGCCCCTCACCTGCTCATGCTCTCTCTCTCACTGTTTCTCAGAAAATGAAAAGTTTAAAAAAAGGTAAGCAAAATTTTATGAAATTAAATAAAATGAAACTACTTTTTAGCAAGCCACAATATGCAAACATGAGTAGTGGGTTGAATAATGTCCTTCAAAGATATCAGGTCCTAATATTTAGAACCTGTAAATATCTACTTAGGGAAAAACGGTGGATGATCTCAAGTGGTAGGTCCTAAAGGCAATCACATCTATCTTTACAAGAGGGAGGCAGAAGGAGATTTGAATATACACAGAGGAGAAGGCTTTGCAAATGAGGACTCAGAGACTGGAGGAATATGGCAAACCCAATGAATGTTGGCTGCCACTAGAACATGGAAGAAGCAAGCAACAAAGATTTCTGTAGAGCCTTTGGACAAATAAAGCCCTGTCAACCTTGATTCTGGCTCAGTGATACTGATGTTGGACTTCTGGCCTCCAGAACTGTGAGAAAATAAACTTGTGTTCTTCTAAGCCACCAGGCTTGTAGTGGTTTGTTATAAAAGCCATAGGAAACTGACATAGATTTTGATACAGGGATGTGGGATATTGTATGATACATGCCTAAAAATGTTGATGGGCTTTGGTATTGTAAAATGGGTAAAGGAAGAATTTTGAGGCACATGATAGAAAATACCCAGATTTTCATAATCACATTGTTGGTAGAAATGTGAATTAAAACCATCCCTGGCAGATACTCAGAAGGAAATAAGAAAACTATCATTGGACACTGAATAAAATACAATTTTTGCTACATAGCTGCAGAAAAATTAGTTAAATTGTGCCTTATAGTTGTTTGGGAAAGCAGAGCATGCAAGCAAGGAACTTGGATATTTAGCTGAAAATATTTCCAGTAAAGCATTCAAGGTGTAGCCTGCTTGTAGCAAAATGCAACCAGATAGAGATAAATGAAAGAAGAAACTTTGAAGGGAAGAGGATCCAACACTTGGTAATTTGAGAAACTCAACCTATTCCATTGATGACAAAATAGGATACAATTAGAATAAAAACTAGGGAAGCATGATTTGGAGACAAGGCCTAGAGTGTGGCTGGGCACCCTTTTAATAGTGCTGAGGAGATTACATACCTGATGCAGAGATTCACTCTGCTGTCTCAGGAGAAGCCTAGAATAGAAATGGGATTATCCAGAAAAGATCTGAGGCAGAGACTTTATCTAAAGGTATGAAAACCTGTGATAGTCCCAGGGAACCCACAGGTGTTTTAGAAATACTAGGCAATCATAAATACTGCCAGCTTGGGGGCGCCTGGGTGGCTCAGTCAGTTATGCATCCGACTTCGGCTCAGGTCATGGTCTTGCGGTTTGTATGCTCAAGCACTGCGTCAGGCTCTGTGCTGACAGCTCAGAACCTGGAGTCTCCTTCATATTCTGTGTCTCCCCCACTCTCTGCCCCTCCAATGCTCATGCTCTGTCTTTCTCTGTCTCTCAGTAATAAATAAAAATGTTTAAAAAATTAAAACAAATACTTCCAGCTTGGATGGAAATGGATAGACTCAGGACAAAATGAAGAAAGGCCTTTCAACTACAAATACTCCACAGGAAGGAAACAGTGTTATAACACTACTGAGCAGCACACATATGTTGCCCCTCAATTTAAAGGAAAGTGATTCTGAGGGTAGGAACCTGGGCCCAGAGGCCAAAGCGATTGGCTCAGAAGAAGGGGCATAAGGCTCAAGCACAGCAGTGGAAGTTGAGGCTGTGGTGCAGATGGTAGAATCTTTAGCCACAGAGGAATATTTCCAGGTCTTAAAACCTAATGGAATCTGCCTTGATTTATCCTTAAATTTTTTAGAATTTATGAATCCTTTCTTCATTTCTCCTTTTTGGAATGGGATGCCTATAACTACACTATGCCGGTCCCATAATTGTATGTTGGGAACAAATAACCTTTTTAAGTTTCAAAGGTATATTTGCTGGAATCCAGTTCTGGCTGGACCCAGGGGTCCCTGAAGGATGGATGGTGTCAGTGAGGGAGGGAGTGAGAGAGCCTCGAGATTCTTTCTGATCACCAGGCAGGCATCTCTGCCCTGTCGGTTTTGGTGTCTTTATTTATAGGTCAAACGTTAACATGGCATCAGAAAATGGAACTTTTACAATGGATAGTTCTCTGTGATAAGATATTTTTGGAAAATGTACAGAAACAGGTTTTCCAGAAGTATTTTTGCAGAACTTCTCCAATTATAGTGAGGCTGAGTAACTAAGAAAATAACAGGGGGTTCACATTTTAATAACACTAAGATTAAGTCATAGGTTTGTAGATACTCTTATCCATCCTCATCACAGCTGCCAGGGGAAGGGAAGGTGTTTGTGGAATGTAGGCCTTAGGGAAGGGTCTGCTATACATCACCAGTTAGCAAAGGTTTATGTTGTAACTTATGTTCTGCCCTTATCTGTTCCTTCTCTCTAAGTTAGGCTCTTTGTCTCTGGGCAAGACTTGATTTTCCAGTTATATTCTTTATGGCACCAGAGAGCCAACCATACCTTCAAAGAGTTTAGCTCATTTCCAATACACAGAATAGCCTCTTTGAGCGCATTTACCTTTGTGTCTAGTTTTATGATTTCTTGAATAGTTAGGACATGAGAGATATTTTTGGTTAGCTGATTTACATGTTGAGCTGTATGAACCTCTTACATTAACACAACAGGAGAAATAGAATTGTACATGTAAAGGTCAATCTTTTATGAGTAAGGGTCATTAGCCTGTTCATAGCTCAAGGGAAAGTATGGAGGGAAACAGGACCTGCTGGAGACATGATGTCTGTTCCCATAATCAAAAGTTGTTCCCACAATAAGTTCCTTCACAAGGTGCAATTATCATAGCAGGTCCAGAAGAAGGGGACAAGTCACTCCCTATACTGATCAACAAGGTACCTTGGGGGTTAGTGCTCAAGCAGAAATAATTGAGTGGGGGTGGATATTGGTCGTCATCTGATTGGCAAGAGACCGTGCAAACTTGCTTTAGCCTCACCAGGAGTTTTCTCGACTAGTGGGTTCAGAATTGTTCCCAACAATATTGAAGGTAATTTTGCCTCTGAATGGTTTGATCACAGGGTCTTATACACACTTGACTTAAACGTGTGAGATGAAGAGTTTTAGGATTTTTCTTCATTTTTTAAATATTTGTTTATTTTTGAGAGAGAGACAGAGGGGGGGGAGAGGCAGAAAAGGAGGGAGACAGAGGATCTGAAGTTGGTTCTGTGCTGACAGCAGAGAACTTGATGTGGGGCTCGAACTCAGAAACTGTGAGATCATGACCTGAGCTGAAGTTGGATGCTTGACTGACTGAGCCACCCAGGAACCCCAAGATTTCAAATTTTCAACTGGTGGCATTTAGATGACAGTTTAGAGTTGTGTAGATGAATGTGTAGAGACTTTTGGGGATATTGGGATGGGGTAAATATATTTTGCATGTGTTACAGTCATGAATCCTTGAGGGCCAGGAAGAACACTATAGTAGGTTGAGCAATGTCCCAAAGATAGAGAAACCTAACTGCTTGAGCATATACCCATGACATATATGTTATCTTATGTGAGAAACAAAGGCCTTGGTGAGGTCTTTGCAGAACTGGCTAAAATAAACACTTCGTCATAAGGTCATTATCCAAGATCATCTGGGTGATGCCCAAATGCAGTCACATACACCTCTAGAAGAGGGAGCGGAGGAAGATTCCACACAGACACAAAGAAGGCAGTATGATTGTGGAGGGTGACGAGGTGCAGATCAAGGAATGCTAGCACATCAGAACCCGGAAGCGGCAAAGACGGTTTCGGCTCTGAGCCTTCTAAGCGACCGTGACCCCTCCAACGTACTTTGATTTTAGTCCCATGATACTAATGTCCAACTTTTGGTCTTCAAAATACTGACAGAATAAGTGCTTATTATTCAAGCTACCAAGTTGGTGGTAAATTTGTTACAGCAATCATAGGAAGTTCATAGAGTATGAAAGATGCTATCTGCTATCTGAATTATATTAATATTTTTATTTTTATTTATTTTTATTTTTTTAATGTTTTTTTTTTTTTTTTTTTTTTTTTTTTTTTTTTTTTTAATGTTTTTTTTTTTTTTTTTATTTCTAGGAGAGAGAGAGAGACAGCGTGAGCAGGGGAGGGTCAGAGAGAGAGGGAGTCACAGACTGAAACAGGCTCCAGGCTCTGAGCTGGCAGTCAGCACAGAGCCCGACGCGGGGCTCGAACCCACGAACCGCGAGATCATGACCTAAGCGAAAGTCGGACGCTTAACCGACTAAGCCACCCAGGCGCCCCAATATTTTTAAATAAACAGGATGCTATATACAAATTGCCTGAATTTAATTTAGTGTTGTGAATATATCATTTGTCTAATTAGTTGGACCTATTTCATTAGTAAAAACAAATGCTTGTCTGAATAAAAGGCTTTAATGTAGAATACGGACTTCATTATGAAATTTTAGAGGAGAAAAGAAGGAAAAATAGAGTAGATAAACAATTTGAATGAATATAGTTGTATAATTTGGGGCATAATGCATCTTTGTACATGAGAGCCAGTTTCTTTTCAAGTCCATTATTCCCTGACTACCTCATGACAGTTGTGAGGACAAAATGTACATTGCAAATATATAGAGCGAATATACATTAAAACAGTTTCAGTCCTAAAGTGACATGTAAATACTATTCTATTGGTAGTTTTCTAGAGTCTGATAGAATAACCCATCACCTGCATCCCTGCAACCCTTCCCAAATGTTCCTTACTTTTCCAGGCTTTGATTTTGCTGAGAATTATCCAGAGCTCTATTTTCACGTGAGTTTTCAAACTGAACACAACTGCAAATATTTACAACCTGAAATTATATTCTTTCTTATGGGGTTGTGATAGTGTCTTCAAGTCAGATACTCCCAAAATTTATATTCTCATCTCTGGTAATTATAGGTGAAGATGATTACGTGCATGATGAAGATTGGTGTGTGTGTGTGTGTGTGTGAAGAGTGTGTAGTGTAGTGAAGTACAGCTTACAGCCCTGGGATAGGATGACCTTTACAAAGGCTATTAAAAATCTCCTACTCGGGGTGCCTGGTGGCTTAGTTGGTTAAGCATTTGACTTTAGCTCAGAGTTGGTGGGTTTGAGCCCTGCGTCAGGCTCTGTACTGACAGCTCAGAGCCTGGAGCCTGCCTTAGATTCTGTATCTCCCTCTCTTTCTGCCCCTCTCCCACTCATGCTCTGTCCCTGTCTCTCAAAAATAAACAAAAAACTTAAAAATCTCATAGTCCTATGTTAGTTTTAAGCTAATATTTAACAAAGACTGTATATATTTAACTTATCCATTAGTCTTTGTATAGTGGAAATACAAAATATATCTTTTGTTTACATTGTCCTATATTTATCTAAGGACCAGTACATATCTAACGAATTGTGCTTATCTTACTCTTCCTATAAATAAATAAAGGTTTCCATTTAAAATCTTCTTAGTGGTACATCTAAAGCTCCCAACTTCATAATGTCCCTGTAGCTTCATTTTCTACTCAAGTCACATAGAATATGCCATTTCCTGAGATAATTGGTCTTTTACAGCTCCATGCGTTGGAAGGTTTGCTCTCTATTTCTGAAATAAATTTACTCTAATCTTTGTATAAACCTTCACATCCTTCAAGTTGAAAAATTAACATTCTATACATAATTTCTCATCCCACCAGGAAAATTTAGTGGTGCTGCATGCTTTGTGTCCACTGCCCTTTATATATCTTCATTACAGCATTTACTAAGTAATAGTGTCATATATTTAAATGCCTGCTTCAGTAGATGAAAATGCTCATGGAAAGTATCTTTGATAAAATCATTATGTTGTTAACCTTTGATAATCTTTGGAATAATATAATTTATATAATTACATGTACACATTTCAGAAAAAGATATAAGGTGAAAGAAATTATTTTTCAGAGAAAAAATCATTTTAGACAAAAAAGATATAAACATGGATCCATAAATTAAAATTTTATTTTTAAAATTTTCAGAAGCTTCTGTTTTCCTTCAAATAGAATCCAACAAGACCAAACTGTTTTTATCCTTAGACATCATTTTAACTTGAATAACTCCAAGTGGGGTTTTCTAATTCAACTGCAATACAAATTCTTTTAATAAAATTAAAACATTCTCTACTTAAGATACTTATTTTTTTGACTTGAAGTGAAATAGTACTTAATGAAATCTATTATTATTTATATTTATAAGCCAAGGGAGTAGCCAAAAATTGTTATAATTAATTAACTTGACTGTACCTAGTAACTTTTACTAGTAGTTTACTTTTATAGAAATTAACTATGCTGGAATAACAACTACTATTGATATTATCATTAATTTCCATTGTTTTATTTTATTTTTTTAACTAAAAATATTTTAAGTTCTTATTTAAATTCCAGGTAGTTAACATAGAGTGTAATATTGGTTTCAAGAAGACACATAGTTTCTTAGCATTCAGAAAAATATTAGAAAATGATCAAATCCATTAATTTAGAGGGAGCAAAACTGAGACATAGTAGAATTGTCAATGTATGTGCAGATTAAAACAGAAAAAAATATACCCTATATAATCAATCCTATATTTTACTTCTTAGTATAATTTGTGTTGGCATCAAACTTCCTTCCAATCAATTTGACATGCTTTGCAAACATTTTCTTAATATCATTTAAAACATCGCTAATAGGTTTTAGCTGAGAATTGTAACTATATTGTAGAAAATTGGCATGGGATAGTCTTCTATTGTAACTTTCTTTTTTTGATAATGGTTCCCTAAAGATTATCAGTACCAGTAGTGAAAAAGGCTTTAAATAAGAGTGTGTATATACATTCAGTATTTGGGATTACTTTGTGAAGTATAAAACCATCCTTGTTTTCCTAAAAGATGGTGAGATTTAAAATATAATTTTCAACATGGAATTTAGGACCTATTTTTTAAGCCCACATACAAAGACAGAAATGTCAAGGTTTCTGAAGTCAGTGAGAAGAAAATGATGGTGTTTATTTACTTCCATAGCCTCCTGAAACAAATTGGGAGTCTTGTTTGTTTCTTATTCAGCAAAGCAACTCCAGGTTCTGGTCAATGTTTTTTTAACTACCTCTCAAGGGAAATATCAGAAAGGTCACCATGGAAAGAAATGTTTCTCAATATCCATATTACATCCAATAGCCTGTGTGATCCAGAAATGAGAATATAGAGAGATAAAGATCAGAGAACACAATCTTGCCTTCTGATGCAACCCAGGAAGGGAAAACTATCAGGAAACTGAGTGGTTAAAAGTGCTGGAGCATTGAAATAGAATATGCTCACCTGATACTATTTCCCAACAAAACATGGATTCACATTTTAAAGTTTATTTATTTTTGAGACAGAGAGAGAGATGATCTGAAGCAGGCTCTGTGCTGACAGCAGAGAGCCCGACGTGAGACTTGAGCTTGTGAACCATGATATCAGGACCTGAGCTGAGGTTGGATGCTTAACTGACTGAGCCCCCCAGGTGTCCCTGATTCATATTTTAAATGAAAGTAGAAAGATTGCACATCTTACAAAATTCTAATTTGCAGGCAAGCATAGTCATAAGACACTATATGAATAAACAATCTTTTTTCCCCCTCTAATTCATAATTGGATGTACACTAAAGTCACAGAAACAGAGCTAAAATTGTTTTTGAAAGCATGGTAGGTGGACCACGTTTCAAATTTCACTGAAGTATTTACAATATATTTGATTTTTCTACCGGATGAAGATTAATAACTCTTACCTAAGTAAATTTTATTTGGATTAAATACTAATACATAAGGAGCAATTGAGAAGCATTCTCTTTATCTCAATTAGCTCTCAAGTATAAATTTAGGCCAGCGAGAATTCTCCTAAGCCTTGTTTCAGTTCTAGGTGTGAATATGTTGCATTTAACTATTATCTACACAACAACCAGCAGCATTTTGTGGATAGGCTCAATTTGACATATTTAAAATTAACTTTATTACATGCCCTTCTAGTAAGTCAGCAGTGAATTGAAAAAATAAAGGTTACCCTAAAAGGAATAATAAACAGAAGTTGCAAACCCAATAATATGATGACGTTTTTTAAACTCATCAAAACATGCAATCATATATACAACTTTAATGATATGAGGGAAACTTCATAATTCATTGATAATTCAAAATATGCAGACTGAAATTTTATGTACATAATATCTTCAAATTTATTTTAGAATACACTGACATTTTTGTCTATATTCTATGATGTTTCAGGGTATGGACAAAATATTAAATAAGTTAATACACTATAGATAACTTTTTAATTGCTGACATACCTACCTTCATTACTTTGCACCTTGATAGTCTTCGGTGTAAAACTGCTAGTTGTTTTCTTGCCCAATCCTTCTCTTTTTAATCTCAGGAAAGTTTGAGGGCTTTACAGTATTGCTCTTCTGAAACAGAGCACGTCTCTTGGGATTGCTTGTGCCTGACTTGGACTTTCTGTTAGTGCTGTGCTGTTCGGAACCTGGATGCTGTTTTTCCATTAACATTATTTCCCATATGTTTCTCCATTTTCTGCCTGCCATTGTCATTGTAAAGGTGCACAGCTCTGTGCTGTCAGCAACATCAACCCAGAGATGATCCTGCTGCCCTTACTTCTGACCAGTCTACCAGGAAAATAAGAAAACATTTAACTACAGAAAAAGTTTAACGTTGGCTTCACAATGAAAGATATCAGTAAGACATCAGTAACTAACCAGTAAGGTGAAGAACAGAGAAAAAAAGGTGTTTAGGTTCTTTTTTTCCCCTCTTTCTTTTTTTAGGACATTTTAGGTAGCATATGGTAGCAATTCCGGATTCCAGATTAGTTTTTATTTATTTATATGTCTGTAACTTTTCTGAGCTTATTCTATAGGATGACTCCCCTCCTCTGTGAGCTACTAATAACCCCACTCCACTTTTTAAATTCATTTTTTTATTATTTCTTTTTAGCTTTCTCTTCTAGGAGTTGTTCATGTATCTGCTTAGGATAGTGGTCAGCCAATGACTGGGCAAAAGTTGTGCACAAACAGGGCATGTGTGGAAGTCTTTGATCACTGTCAGTGGTTTGCATGTGGGTTTTGTAGAACATTCAAGAGTCAGCAGGATCTAAATTGAGTTTCAAATTTAGCTTTCCTTTCCTCTCTCCATTCACTCATTTCTTTCTTGTGAAAGAAATTTCCTATGATACCTTAGTTGGTCAGAGATGTGTGGACAGCTTTTATAGTACCTTTTTTTTTTTTTTTTTGAGGGAAGGGGAATAGAGAGAATCTCAAGCAGCCTCCGTACCTAGTGCAGAGCCTGTCACGAGTCTCAGTTTCTCCCATGAGATCATGACTTGAACCAAAATCAAGAGTTTGATGCTTAACTCACCAAGACACCCAGACACCCCTTAAAAATTTCATATCTCTCTTTATATCCAGGATTTCCCATTAAATTTCTGCCTAGTCTGCTTTCCCAAAGAGAACCCTCAACTCAGGCTATAAAAGATTTAGATATTTTTCTCTTAAATTCCAACTAATTTTGCTACTTTTATTGATAATGCCACTGGACATGGGTGAGATGTTTGTCCTTTTTTAAAAAAACAATTAAATGTGTATTTATTCTGGAGAAAGAGAGCACAAGCGAGGGAGAGGCAGAGAGAGAAGTAGACACAGAATCCAAAGCAGGCTCCAGGCTCCAAGTTGTCAGCACAGAGCTGGCGCAGGGCTCAAACTCAGAAACTATGAGCCTTTACCTAAGCCAAGTCTGCTCAACCTACCAAGCCACCCAGGCACATCTGCCCTTCTTTCTTAAAGAAGTCTACCCTCTACAGAAGCAGATATGCTGCATTGCACTCCCAACCCTGACCTAGCAATCCGCTACCAGTGGTGGCAAAAGTAATTATGAGGCGTTTTGCAAAATTTTGAAGTACATGTTAATAAAACTATACCATATCAAAATTAATGTCATATGACTGAAGTTATGCGAAGAGAAAGTGTGTGGCTCTAAATGCTTATATTTGTAAAAGGAGTCCTTAAAATTTATAGTATATATTTCTATTTTAGAAAGCTATAAATAAATGTATAAATGAAAAACAAGTATGCAGGAAGAAGGAAGTACATCTTAAAGCAAAACAACAATGTTGAATTAAATGCCAAATGAAAAATACAAAAATTTAATAGCCAAAGTTATTGTTTTGAGTAAATTAATAAATTTAATAATCCTCAAAAATGGAGATTTCATAATACCATTAAGTCATGCCAAAATTAAGATAAGGAGATATAGAAGTGACTTGAGTTATTTCATGGCTACTCGTGGATTAGAAGTTGAGGATTAAATGTCAAATTGAAGCTAAATATCTGGAATAATTTATTTCTATTTTCTAGGATAATTGGAAAAAAGTAACCAAGTAAATTAAAATGTAGACAACAGATTATAGAGTGACTGCTTGACTAGTGTCCATCAAATAGTTTTAATATAAATGTTTCCTCTTATTTGTGCGAATCTTAGATGAGTTTAGTTTATCAGACTCACAAAAAAAGGAGGCTGAGAAATGAGTGAAAGCTAACTAGTTTGGCATAAGGGGAAATAATTGGAATTCAATGAAGCCAAATATCGTTGCATATAAAGTTATGCCTAAAACATAAATTAAACTAATTAGCTAGAAAGAGTTAATGCAGCTTCCAAAGACAGTGTTCTTTAATAGCAAAGAACAGTTTATGAACTGAGTGAATCTGGGTCATAAAGCCTAAGAGCCTTAATATAGTCTAACCCACACTTCTTTTACAGTTTTGGATCTTGAGGCATGGAAAATTTGTAAGAGTTTCCAAAGTTTATACTAGGGTTGGTAATACCATTCACGCAGCTCAGGGTGTATTCTACTATAGCATAACATTTTAAATCCGGTTTAATAACATTTATTTAATGTATTTCAAATGTAAACATCTTTAAAATATAGTTTAATATGGAATATTCCAATGTTAAAAATAGATTTGCTTTTGCAGTCATTTGTGCTCCATTTATTTGTACCATGTTGCTTTTTCATCTGATACCTGGTTGAAAATCCATGTTTTTACTGGTGAGTGTAAGACTTACCTTTATATGAAGAAATAAGAATAGAACAGAAATACATTTTCCTGAAATCTACATGAAAATCATTATTAAATAATATCATAGATTTTAAAATCTTTTGTATAATTGATTGGGTTGTTTTAAAACAGTTTTTTTAAGTTAATGAAATGGAATTTATTCATCTTATTTATCTTCCCATACTAGAAGTATGAAAAATTCTAAAATTTACATATACATATGATAACTGCCGTAATTTAGATACTCTCTTATTATAGTAAACATGTATTCTTGGAAATTATTTTCTGAATGTGAGTCTCTATAAACAAAATTATGAATGTGCAAAAGTTGCTGCTCTACTTATGTTCTAACTTTCCATTAATGCATAAATTAATGTCAATCTTTAACCTGAGTTTTACTATTATTTCATTAATTGTATTATGTATTTACGACATACCTTGTCATATCAAGTTTGTTTGATATTATGCTAAGCCCTGAAGATATAATGAAGGCAAATTTAGCTTTATTCCTCAAGGATTTATATTCCTGTGGGAATTGTTTTGTTTTCTGAATTGCTCTATAAGCCATATATTTGACCTATGCCATCTATATATTCCATTGCATATGTCATACATCTACCGATAGATTGTATGCATTCTCAGCAGACTGACGATATGTATGGCCTTTATTATGTTGAGGTGCATTTCATCTATACACACTTTGAAAAGAGTTTTTATCATAAATGGGCATTGAATTCCACAATTGCTTTTTCTCCAATAATTGAGATGATCATATAGTTTTTATCCTTCATTTTGTTAATGTGGCATAACACACTGATTGACTATTCTTTCATACTTGGAATGAATCCCACTTGACCGTAGTGAATGATCCTTTTAACGTACTATAGAGCTATTTCAAATATTATGTTGAGGATTTTTGTATATATGTTTGTCAGGGTTATCAGTCAGTGAGTTTCTTTTTTGGTGGTAAACTAGTCTTGTTTTGGTGTCAGGGTAATGCTGGTCTCATAAAATGTATCTGGAAGCATCTGTCTTTTTCAAATATTTGGGAGAATTTGAGGAGGATAGGTATTAAATCTTTGAATGTTTGGTAAAATACACCTGTGAAACTATCTGGTCCTGGAGTTTTGTTTATTGGAGGTTTTTGATCACTAATTTAATTTCCTTACTAGAAATCTGTCTATTTAGATTTTCTATGTCTTCATTTTGCAGTCTTGGAAGATTGTGTGTTTCTAGGAATTTTTCCATTTCTTCTGGGTTGCCCAATTTGTTGGCTTATACATTGTTGTAATAGTCTCTTATCATCCTTTGTATTTCTTCACACAAGCTCTAACTATAACTCCTCCTCTTTCATTTCTGATTTTATTTATTTAAGCCTTCTCTCTCATGTTTTTTAGTCTAAAGGGTTGTCAATTTTATCTTTTCAAAACATCAGTTCTAAGTTTCCTTGATCTTTTCTGCTATCATTTTAGTCTCTCTTTTATTTATTTTTGCTCTGATTTTTATTATTTCCTTCCTTTTACTAACTTTTGGGCTTCATTCGTTCCTCTTTTTCTAATTACTGTTAGTGCAAAGTTAGAGTGTGTATTTGAGAATTGTTTTGTTTCTTGAGGTAGGCTTGTGTTGCCATAAATTTCCCTCTTAGAATTGCTTTTGTTGCATCCCATTGATTTGGGACTGCTGCGTTTCCACTTTCATGTGTCTCAAGATATTTTTCAATTTCTTCTTTAATTCTTTCATTGACCCATTGTTTGTTCAGTAGCATTGTTGTCTATATGTTTGTCACTTTTCCAGTTTTCTTCTTGTAATTGCTTTCTAGTTTCAAATGATTTTGGTCATAAGAGATATATTTTTTTTGGTCATAAGAGATATTTAAAATGATTTCAAACTTTAAAGTTTATTGAGATTTGCCTTGTGCCATAACATGATCTATCCTATAGAGCGTTCCATGTGTACTTGAAGAGGATGTGTATTCTGCTGCTTTTGGATAGACTATTTTGTATTAAGTCCATCTGGTCTACTATGCCATTTAAGACAAATGTTTCCTTATTGACTTTTGGTCTGAATGATCTAGCCATTCAAGTAAGTGGGGTTTTCCTTATTATTATTGCATTACTGTCAATTTCTTCCTTTGGATCTGTTAATACTTGCTGTATATACTTTGGTGCTCCTTCTTATTGGATTAGCTCCTTATCATCATGCAGTACTTGTCTTTGTCTTTTATTACAGTCTTTTTTTAAAGTCTGTTTTGTCTGACATTAAGTATAGCTACTCCAGCTTTCTTTTGGTTTCCATTTGTATAAAACATCTTTTTCTGTCTCTTTATTCTCAGTCTGTGTGTTCTTAGATCTGACGTGGGTCTCTTATAGATAGCCAATAGATGGGTTATTATTATCATTATTTTATCTATTCACCCTTTCTGTATTTTTGATTGGAGAATTTAGTCCATTTATGTATAAATTATTGATATACATGTACTTATTGCTATACGGTTGTTTTGAAATTTCTCTATGTTCCTATTTTTTTCTCTAGCTTTTGTCTCTTGTGATTTGATGATTTTCTATAGTATTATGCTTAGATTTCTTTTTCATTATCTTTTGTATGTCTACCATAGCTCTGTGTGTGTGTGTGTGTGCGCGCACACACACGTGTGTGTGTGAGTGTGTTTACTATGAGGCTCACTTGTAACAATGCATTCTAAATCTCTAGATTTAACCCTCCTCCCCAACGTTTTTGTTGCCATATTTTACATATTCTTATATATCCTGACACTCAGTCAAAGTTCCAGGGCAAATGAATAGATTTTTCACAGGAAGAGTGGTATGTTTTGGTTTGCTCTCTGTGCAGTATCCTAGGTGTGATAGCCTTCCAAAAACTGTATCTTTGATTGTTTTAGAATTGTGGGGCCCAGAAATCCAACACCCCTTGGACACTGAAGTGGATGGTCAATGATCACCCACTGTGTGTGCTCTGTACAGCTTTGGTGGAGCATCAAAAATGACATGGAGATGGGGTGCACCCCACGGCCCCCATCTCTAGCATTTTGATGGAGAATGTAGAAATGGTGCTCACCAGGGACTCCTGGGTGGCTCAGTCGGTTAACCGTCGGACTTTGGCTCCTGTTATGATCTCATGGTTCGTGGGTTCGAGCCCCACAGACAGGCTCTGTGCTGTCAGCTCAGAGCCTGGAGCCTGTTTCAGATTCTGTACCTTCCTCCCTCTTTGACTCTCCCCTGCTCACGCTGTCTGTCTGTCTCTCTCTCTCTGTCTCTCTCAGAAATAAATAAATCATTAAAACAAAACAAAACAAAACAAAAATGGTGCTCACCAGCACTGATGTTAGCAAAGTAGAGGGAGAATCCAAAAATGATGGCTGTCAGTGCCTCAGTCCCTGAAAAAAGTTCTTATGGGCTTCTGCCCCTCCAGCAGGTACCTTATGATTAGCAAATGAATCTCCCTTTCATATGATCTAGGACTTATTCAAATTGTTGCTTTTGATGTGGATCCCAAGGTGAGTGTATCCGCACACAGGGCCTTTAAGAGAGGAATTTCTGTTCCCCACAGCCTGGCCCTATGGTTCTGGTTCTCCCGGATATTAGCTCTATCAATTTGAAAGCCAGATATTTTGGTAGCTTGTCTCTCTGATGCAGTGTTCAAAGTTGGTGTACCTGATGTGGGGCAAAAACCCCTAATTCCTCACAGTGAAGCTTTGTATTTCTGAGATCCCTCAAGATCCTGGGTCACTGCATCAGGGCTGGGGATTTTGGAGAGACAGTCTCAGGCTCTCCTACCTATATCTAAATGAAGTTCTCTTATCTTTTGTTGTGGAGAAGATATTCAACTAGTTTTCAGGTCTTTTACAGAGGGAATTGTAATATGCATACTATAAGTTTGTTTTGTCTATTAATAGACATGAGTTCTGGATTTCCCTATGCTGCCACCTTGAACCACTTGCACTAAGTCTTTTGCCTTTAAGACCATTTTGTTGAATATAGTAAAGCTACATCAACTTTTCCAGATTCTATGATTGGAATACACCTAGAGTTTAATACTAATAATGAAAATAATAAAATTGTCAAATCTTAGATCAAAATAAAAATATTTACCTAACATGTTTTGGGAAAAAATGGAAACTAAGGACATATTTGCAGAATGCTATGTAAATAATTAAACTACAATACAGATATGTATGTATATAAAGTATATAAATGAAAACCTTTCTTATGTACATACTATGGTCTTAAGACAATGATTCTTAGCCTTAAACACAAAGCAAAACAAACTATTGGAAAACTAGAAGGTTAATCAACATCAATGTAAAAATTAATAAAATATCAATAAGATATAAAAAATTAAACATGTAAATTAATCAGTAAACTGATTATAAATCAACATTTTAAAATTTAAAAATAGATACAAATGATATTAAAATAAAATTGAATGTGTGTGTAAAACTCTATGTAAATTATTTGAATATACATTCACAGAGTAGAACATATTTCTTTATTAGTATACTTTATATTTAATAAAAAAATACAAAAATGTGTTTTGTGGATTTCATTTCACTATGTTCAGAAAAGATAGTTGGGATTATTGATACTTCTTTTAAGGGGTTTAAAGGTTTACAACAGTTAATGATTAATTTTTCAGTATAGGAGAACTTAAAATGATATGTTTTCTTTCAATTATGGAACAATTTAAAATGTGTATATTTGCTTAGAGACATTAAATATGTTATCCAGTTTTCTCCCCTTCCATTATTTTATTTCTGTGTTCTAATATAGATCACATACTGAGTCTTTTATTTATTCTGGGTCTTTTTCCTTTCATTTGAACATTTTAATTTTCTGTCTGCATTTTATTATTACAAATGTTTAGTATAGAAGCATCATGTCAGTTATATCCACATTATAGTATCAATTATATAACATTTGAAAATTTGAATGTTTCATATTAAAATGTTCTTTCCTTAAATCACCATTATATGAAAAAAATAATCTGGATCTTCATTCTTATACTTGAGTTTTTCTGGCTTACTTTTACTAATCCCTTTAATGTCTTCTACATGTACTTATGGAATATTTAAACACCAACTTGCTTTTTAATTCTATTAAATGGATGCATCTCACTAAGATTCTATCTTTAAGATGTATATTTGATAATATTGTTATTGTGCTGTTTTAATCTTTTTTTATTACTATTTTTGATATTTCTTTTATATTTCACCTTTGGTTGAATATGCATACTTTATCTTTGAGTGTATGTTCTGCATTTTTCTTCCTATCTTTTTAATCTCACATCCCACTCATTATAGTTCACTGTGTCTCTACTCATCAGTACTTCATTTCTCAGGAGAGTTACTGGTGTCTGTTGTTCTACTTTTCCGTGTTCTGATGGCTTTGGAAAGTGGGCTCAGCTGGGCTGTTGATAATATAAATTGTTGGATTTGCTCTCCACATTTTTTCGGTTATTGAATTGAAAGTACTGTGCAAGGATTTATTCTATTCGATAAAAGAGTGCTGGATAATCCCTCAGTTCAGGATGGACTCCTGAGCCTTTGCCAACGCTAGAGGCAATTTGATATTTATATCTTTCCTGTTGCCAACATGTAACCAGAAACTGCTCTTCTCTTCTCATTCACTAAAGTAGACACAGATAGGGAAAAAGTACTATTTTTGGTTTCAGTGACAACAGAAGACAATTACATGGAGCTTTTGGGGGATTTTTGCTTTAATGCCATATCCTCATTAAGATTTACTACTATTTTTGTTTGCTTAGTATTGTTTTATCTTTTGTATTATCAATATACCTGTATAATTTTATTAGGGAAGATAGAATAGGCTATATTATGAAAGGCCTATTTCCAAATATCAGTGTATCAGCACAGCAGAACATTATTTCCTATTCATATTACAGTCTGGTGCAGGCCAGCACTTTTCTCATTGATAACTTGGGAACCAGGGCATTCCATTTGTAGCTGTAGATCCAGAACACCCAGACTCCAGGGTCCCTGCTGAAGGTCAAAGACTGGCAGGGAATATGAAGGTCAAAGAGAGACAAGAATATGTGACATAAAATACTTGCACATTTAGCCAAATCATATATGCCTATATTCTACTAGTCAGAATTCAAGCAGATGACCTCTGACCTAACTACATGAAAGATTTGGAAGGTCGGATTTCTGTGTGCCCAAGAAGATAGTGATTTGAATACATCTTATAATCTTTGACAGAGCATTTGGGCTACCTAAGCATTTTATTCTACTTTCACACATAGAACATTCTTATCCTCTCCCTGGGAGAAACAATATAAAGTCCCATCTGGTCACTGATTATTGTTCAGAGTCTATGTCTCTAGGTACAGTCAGATCCAGATGTGTCTCCCTTTAGTCTATAGACCTACAAATTTCAAAGGCAAATTATCTTTCCCCCTCTAGCACTACACCCAATATGCAGTGTTGGAACAGCCATAGTTCATACACAATAATTTCTTCCATCGAAAGGCAAAGAATAGCAGACATACAATACCAACTAGAAAACAACAATTTAAGTCTCACTGGGAAGATATTTTAATAAGTTTCCTGGCATACACACTTGTGGGTGAAAGAATCATCTAGATAAAACTCTAATTCTCGTCACTAGAAGGAACCTCTTGCCCACTGTTGTGAACTCTGTCTCTGACCTCTGAGAACTCCTTGTTCATTACTCTTCTTCATCATACCAATCTGGGAATGGAGACCATGCACTCCTTGGGGAACTGTAATGAGGCTTTCTTCCCCTAAAAGAAAGATGGGGCCCAGTGCTTTAAAGAAATCTTGAAGATTTACAGTAAATACCTTAGTTCTCTATGAACTAATGTTTTCTATGATAAGCCTGTAAAAACTTAATAAACTTCTGATCTGTGTCTGCCATCTAAAATTTCTTCCTGGGCACAGAAATCAAGTATATTTTACTTTCCTACTTTCTGGATCCTTGATCCTTTCATTTTCTTGCTACCTTCTGGAAAACACTAACAGCTATTTGGGAAAAAATAATAGACGTTGGGAAGGAGTCATCTTTAATTTGATATTTTATTCTAGGCCTCTTTATTAAATAAAAATTATTTTACTGGCTTCTTTTCATTAAACATTTATAAAACTATGTTTCAGAAACATTCAACCCCACTCTTGGAAAGCCTTGAATTTCCAGGGTATCTCTTGCCCTTTTCAGATCTGAAAAAAATTTGCTAATGCAAGCACATCTATCTTCTTTAATTCTCTCAGTCTTGTAAGCATATAGTCTGCTTCCAAATTTATAGCAGTTGGCTTGTATATTTTCAGTCTCTTACATGTGTTGTCTTGTAGTTGTTTCCTCACTGTCTGATCATGAGAAATAATGCTTTGAGATGTATTTTAAGATTTTAACAGGGCAGTGCCCTACCTCTGTATAAATTTATATAGATTAGAAATTTTACGGAGTATAATGGACTAAAAATAAGTAAGGATATATAAGAACTGAACAATATGATAACTAAAGTGTGTGTGTATGTGTGTGTGTGTGTGTGTGTACGCGCACGGGTGTGCATACACCATTGTGTGCACATGCACTCATGGATATAGGAAAAATACCTTATAACCTTTGAACAGAGAAAGAAAGATTTTCTTCCCATATGCTCATGGAATATTTAAAATTACTGATCCTTTCTTTGGGAAAGTGTTTACACATGTCTTCAGCCCATTTCTTTGCTGGATTATTTGGGTTTTGGATGTTGAATTTGGTAAATTCTTTATAGATTTTGGATACCAACTTTTCATCCAACATGTCATTTGCAGATATCTTCTCTTCTGTCTGTTGCCTTTCAGTTGTGTTGACTGTTTCTTTATACGTACAGAAGTTTTTATCTTGATGAGGTCCCAACAGTTCATTTTTGCTTTTATTTCCCTTGCCTCCAGAGACAAGTACAAATTTGCTGTGGCCGAGGTCAAAGAGGTTGCTGCCTGTTTTTTTTCTGTAGGATTTTGATGGTTTCCTGTCTCATATTTAGGTCTATGGAAATTGAGAAATTCAACAGATGAACGTAGGGGAAGGGATGGAAAAATAAGATAAAAACACAGAGGGAGGCAAACCATAAGAGACTGTAAATACAGAGAACAAACTGAGGGTTGCTGGAGGGGAGGCTGGTTGCGGAGTGATGGGCATTTTTCAGGATGAGCACTGGGTGTCATATATAAGGAACGAATCACTGGGTTCTACTCCTGAAGCTAAGAGTACACTGTATGTTATTTAACTTGAATTTAAATTTAAAAACTAAAACTAAAACTAAACTAAACTAAACTAATAAAAAATAAATTAAAATAATTGATCTCATATTTGACTGCAAAGAAAATTCTGGTATGTGTGTACTGTTTCACTTTTTGCAATTATCAAGTATTACTTCCATTATGCAAACATCAAAATAAAGAGAAAAACTTAAAAAAAAAGAATTAGACTAGACTAATCTAGTTTCCTATGGTAATAGAGCATCAAGTCTCAAGGTCTTAATTGAATAAAGTTTTATATTAACTACCTCACATTTTTCACAGCTTCTCTCTTATGATTATACTGTGACCCTTCCTTTCTCGCAGCTGTGCCTTCTAATCCAATGCCTCAAGGAAGTGTGGGAGGGAAGAGAGAGCAGAAGCAGCACATCGTTGTTCTTTAAAGGCCTACATGGAAGTGGCTGACTTCACCTTTTTTTTATATTCCATTTCACAAAACTTAGTTGCATGTCCTCCAAACGAAATTCAATAGAGGCTTGGGAATGTGATTTACCTGTGCTCCCGAGAGAATGCTATGGTAAATTCTCTGCCATAGGTATGTACTGTTAAAGTCAGTTATCGCTGGATGATCATAATAATGTTCATGACTTTTTATGAGTTAACCTAAGACAATGAAAAAAATACTCTACATTTTTTAAAAACCTCTTTGGTGGTCACTGTTCATCCATATATGGGTAGATATGTTTCCTATTATTGAAGTAAGTTACATATTTGTATTACTAGATCAACTACTCTTATCTCCTAACTCTGAATCCCCTTAAATATATGTGTTTTCATAATTTCCTTCCTACCTTCCTTCCTTCCTGCCTTCCTTTTCTTCTTTTCTTTTCTTTTCCCTTTCTTTCTTTCTTTCTTTCTTTCTTTCTTTCTTTCTTTCTTTCTTTCTTTCTTTCTTGTTTCACTGCACATTAATTGCCTTTGAAAGAGTAGGCAGACTCAGTACATATATTTTATAATAGGGAGAATGAATAAACCTGTAATTTTGCAAGTTCTAAATAAACATTGACCTATGTTAGAGAATATATATGAAATATAAAGTAAAACAAAATGTAAAAACAGAATTATATCACTTCTGTCTCTAATAAAATCTTGTCCATGTTTTACTCCTTGTGACAATTTCAAATATAACTATATTATTCTGCTGTTCATCCATGATAAAATCCACAGGATTTATCCAATTTTACTTTTTACCAGCTATTTTCTTTAACTGTCCTAAAAAACATTGTTATGGGTGATAGGGACCTATTTCAATGTTACTTTTTTTTTTTAAGTTAACCCAGCTGTTTCAAAAAATATGCTTCCTTAACTAATTAAGCATGGCCAGTTCAGACGTGTGATCACCTTAATTAGGTATCCAAGATAATGGCCTTTTCTCATTGTTAGTTCCCAGATAGTCCACTGCTTGCATGTCTTGTTAGCTAATTAAAACAAAAAAACCAAACCAACCAAACCAAAACAAAAACACCTCTATATCTGCAAGAATTGTCACTTTTCTTCTTGTCTGTGAGATTCTATCTGAAGATATTCTCACAATAAAGGACAGTAAGTAACTTCTTTGAAGGCCAGTGCGTATTTTTCCTAAAAGTTTATTCTAACAACAAAAAATATCTTATCATTTCTGTAACAATCTTATCACATAAGGAAACACATCAAACTTTAAAAGAAGATTAGTTATTGTCATATACTTAATGACAACATCTTTATTCAAACTTTTACTGTCTGTTGGGTGTCAAGGTCAGAGAAAAAGATCATCTTCCTTTTTGAATCTAGAATCTCAGCCTTAGATAAATATAGTCAAAATATGAGAAAACTGCTTATATTTTGGATATAATGTAAAAGCAATAGGAAGATATTACTTTTCCTGGCAATGAGGCTTTGGTACACAAACAATACTCTTTGTATTGCTACTCTAAGTAAAATGTAAGAGCTGGGGCACCTGGGTGGCTCAGTCAGTTAAGCATCCAACTTTGGCTCAGGTCATGACCTCACAGCTGGTGAGTTTGAGCCCCCTGTTGGGCTCTGTGCTGACAGCTCAGAGCCTGGAGCCTGCTTCAGATTCTGTGTCTTCCTCTCTCTCTCTCACTGGCCCTCTTCCGCTCTCTCTCTCTCTTTGTCTCAAAAATAAATAAACATTAAAAACTTTAAAAATGATGTGAGCCGTATCTATTAATTTGACTTGATGATCACAGCTAGGCTGGTAAGTAGAGGGTTGCTTATTCATATTATTACCAATTATTGACATATATGTGTAAATTTACCCAAATGATATTCAAATAATTCAGATTCAACTTAGCACTTAAACATATCATCCCAATGCAAGCGGCACATTGGAATCTCATTTGGGGATTTATCAACAAAATATAATTTAAATTAGGCATTTTATGTCATTTTCAGGCATGGAGATTTAAAAAAAATACTACCTCTGTGTTTTTTAGGTAACCCTAAGGAAGTTCTCTGCTTCGCTATTTTATAATTTTGTAATAAAATCAACTCCTTTAGAGTTTGCTGAAACTAACTTCTTTCGGTTGGAAGTATATTATTTTGAATCTGGACAAACTCTTTCAAGTTTTAAAATGTGACTACATGGTAATTCAAGTTCAGTATTATAATTTGTAAGGCCACGTGTAAAATGAAAATTTGAAACTCCTTCAGAAATTAGGAAAATAGCAAGAAAAAGTGCCATTGAAGATATAAAAATATATTTCTTGCACAGTTTCTCAGCCTATAATGGTGATTTTTAGTTGCTAGTTAAGATCATTCTAAATAAATAATGACAACATTGTTTAAATTTATCAGCAAGAGTTTTACCATTCATCTTTTACAGTACAAATCACTTTTAGATGGAATGAGTTCACTACAAGAAGAGGGACACTGTCCATAACTATCTCAGCTGTTTATCTTTGGCTTTTTAGCAGATAAACATTCTCTCAAAACGCCCTATTTTAATTTCAATGTTTATTTATTTTTGAGAGAGAGAGACAGAGAGAAAGAGAGAGACAGAGTGCAATCGGTGAAGGGGCAGAGAGAAAGGGAGACACACAATCCAAAGCAGGCTGCAGGATCTAAGGTGTCAGCACAGAATCCGATGCGGGGCTGGAACCCATGAACTGTGTGTGAGATCATGAACTGAGCCAAAGTCAGATGCTTAACTGAGCCACACAGGCAACCCTCTACCAGTACTTTCTATGTTTGATTTACTGAAGAGTTAAGAAAGAATGAAGGGAATAGGAGCTAAGCACAGGGCCACTTCTGAGTATCTTCAATGCTACTCCACAGCTTGCATATCCTTGAATGGAGAAATTAAAAAATAAATGTGACAAATTATTTACATGCTAGTATGAACAAATTTGTTCTTTCATTTCTAATATATTTCTCATAGGAGGAGAAGTAGTGATAATAATAGTAGTGATAGTAGCATTGAATTCCTCTAAGAGTTTAGAAAACAAAGGAGGAAAGTAAAGGTTCTCAGTTATTTCCTAAGGCTAATTGTGTCAAGTGCTTCAGGTCTGAAGAATATTTCTAAAGCAGAAATTGATTGTAATTCTAACAGTTTTCTGATTATGTGCCTATTACTTTGGTAATTTTTATTTTTAACTAATAGTGTAAAGGGCACATATCTCATCCAATATCCTTGGTCTGCAGAAACGGATTGTGGGCCTGAACTTAAATTCAATTTCATATACCATTTTCCACATTCTGAGCCATTTACTATTATTTAATTTAGTGTCTCATCATCTTTTTTTTTTTTTTTTTTTTTTTTGGTTTTCTTGAGGAGTTCTGGAGAACAAATGTTCCACGATAGAGGAGCGATCTGTTTTCATGGCATTATGTTTCCTCTCAGATATCCTTCTTCTGGATTGATGTTTATTCAGTTGTCCATGCCGGGCGCTGCTGATTTCCTCTCTCATCTCCTCTTTAGACCTGTGGTGTCTGTGCCTTATCTCTGCCACCTCCAACTGCAGTGAAAGTATTCTGCAGTATCTGCGGCTACAGGAAAATGTGTGATCTTATCTCAGGCATCCCTGGCCAGGCAAACCATGTACACATTCATTCTATCATACGGACGCAAGGAACTATGACATTCCTCAGATTTGCTCTGCGATTCGGGGAGCACATATTCTGCTCTTAAGGTGTCCACTTACCTAGTTCTAACACAGGACATTCTCCACAGATCCACCAATACTGTAAACTCTTGTCTCTTCCCTGTATATTTTTTCTAGTTGTGTCTAGACTTAGGCAGAAAACAACTTGTATAAACTTGCCTTTTCTCTGTCTTTTACCTTAAGTGAAAATTTAGGATTATAAAAGTCAAAAGCCCCAAATTGACCATTTCTGCGGACTTTCATCTGTTGACCCTCATTACCTCCTTCCTTAGGGTCATGGATGTGATATACAGAAAGAAAAATGCATAGACTACAAAGTATAGTGTATATGAAGGAAGAAAACAGTATCTAAAAATATTTATAAACATAATAATTGCTTTTGGGCATAGCTCTCAGAAACCAATGGAATGGAAAAAAGAATCCTTGTTTTCTTTCATTTTGTAAAGCAACCAGACAGAAGTGAGAGAAATTTACCCAGTAAAAGTGACCAAATCCTTTTCTTTGTGTGGAAAAAACTTATGTATGAAAGGTCTTCAGAGATAACATCATTTTCTTAAATTCAAAAAGTAAATATGGTATAGTTCATTATGTGAAACCTATATTGTGGAAAGTACACGACACAATAAAAGCATATTTCTAGGGGCGCCTGGGTGGCTTAGACGGTTAAGCGTCCGACTTTCGCTTAGGTCATGATCTCGCGGTTCGTGGGTTCGAGCCCTGCGTCGGGCTCTGTGCTGACTGTCAGCTCAGAGCCTGGAGCCTGTTTCAGTCTGTGATTCCCTCTCTCTCTGACCCTCCCCTGCTCACGCTGTCTCTCTCTCTCTCTCTCTCCTAGAAATAAATAAAAATAAATAAAAAATAAAGCATATTTCTAAAGAGAGATTTCGGTCACCTAACTTTAGAGTTTTATTTTTTCAAATTCATTGTATTTATTATAGAATTATTCAATATAATGCAGCAATTCTAATATAAAATTACCTATAATAACTTTACTGTTAATACATATGTTACATGTACCCTGAAGCTAAAGTCCACAGCGCCTTAACCTCTAGCTTGGTGCCTGGAATGGTTCTTTGGCCACCTCTGACTATGACTGACCTCTTTCTCTCTCTCCCCAGTGGCTTCTCTGCCTATCACTGTGAATTAGCATAAGGAAGAACCTCTAGCTGAGAGTCAGCCCTCCACTATTTCGAGATCACAGAAACATTAGGCATCTCAGCCATGTAACAGTGTGCCTTGCAGTTATTTTAACGGTTTCCTTCCTATACTTTTTTCTTCTAACATATAGAATTGATCTGTTAAATCTGGTGTATCCCCTGTAGCCCTAAGAATTTTCAGATGGGCCCTTGTTTTCATGTTTTTGAACTACAGACATCAAATGTAACTGTTTTATTGTTGTTGCTATTCTTTTCTTTCTTCAATCTGTCTTTATTGTAGTGAATTAGGCTGTCTTCTGAGAACTGTTCATTCCTCAAGAGAATAGCCTACTCACAAAAATACTGGTGCCTCTTTGTTGCTGATCGAATAGACTACGTAAAACAAAGACCTCATGTCATGGAATTACTCTGCGAGACTTGATCCTAGGCATGTCAAAATGTTGGAGTTTATTCATCGATTCATCATCCTGCATCTCAACAAAGAGGACTACACGAAAGCTGGAATGAGAGGCTGCATGGGTTTAGGCTTTGGTGTGTAAATGGGAATGTTGTTGCGGTTTGTATTTTCTGTTCCATCAGCACTGGGATATGGGGTTGGAAGCTATCAACCCACATGGTTGTAAGTGGCATGCAGGGTGAGAGATTACCAACGGTGATATTGTTGGATTGCTCCATGGTTAGTTTTGTACAGGTTCCTATAGTGAAAATGAAGGAGAGTTATGGGGAAATGTGGAAAGTTATTTCAAGGAAAGACTTAAAGCCCTAGTTAAACAGTTTAAATTGAAAACAGACCTTTACATGGAGGAGATAAGTAACATATTTGAAGGAATTCTGTCCACCTCACAAGATGATGGGAAGCATGATTTTGTCTCTAATAAAGGCTCCAAATCTCTTATCTCTTTCTATCTTCTGGCATGAACGTTTTCTATGGATGTAAAAGAAACAAACTAAACAAATCCATATTGACATATAGCCAATATGTTTCTTCTTTGGGAAGAATAAAAATAATTGGTTGATGATATACAGATATTATATAAACTCTACTACCTCATAATCATTGTGAGTTTTATTCAATTATAAATATAATCTAAGTATTATTTTCACTTCAGTTATCTGAAACTGGAGATCCTTACTGAATCCTAAAACTTTTCTGAAAGTGAGTTCACTTTTCTTGCACTTCACCTCCCTGTAAACTACATATTCTACCATGTGTCGTACTCAATGTGGCCATAAAACACCTATAACTGTTTATCACTACTGGTATCAGAATGTTACTATTTCAGCCTTCTCTTTGTTTCTTTGTTTTATTTGTTTTTCCACCTTCTGAGCATAAAGCCTTTTTAAAATTTTATTATTATTATTATTATTCACTACTACTACTATTATTATCACTACTATTATTTTGGTAATTCTAGGCCTTGGTTTAAATATTGTTTTGGTTTCCTTGTTGCTTCATCCAATACTCTCCTTTGTTTTGCATGCCAAATACTTCAATAATCCTGAGAGTTTTCAACCTCAACTGAAAGGAGACATTTCAAAAATTAGACAGATGAATTTAGATTACTGTTCACTCAAACGATTTTCATCTCTACTCCCTTTTTCATTACTTTCACTATAGTTCCCACAAAGGTCTCCTAGCATTTAAAGCTCTTCTACCTCAAAAATCTTCATTGACTTAATCATTGAATTAAATACTCCACTCCATCATCCTAAACACTGTTTCAAGATGTCTGTCTCACATTATCGATAACAATATTACTTGCCTTGGGGTGCCTGGGTGGCTTAGTCGGTTGAGCGTCCGACTTTCGCTTAGGTCATGATCTTGCGGTTCGTGGGTTCGAGCCCCGCGTCGGGCTCTGTGCTGACTGCCAGCTCAGAGCCTGGAGCCTGTTTTAGTCTGTGACTCCCTCTCTCTCTGACTCTCCCCTGCTCACGCTGTCTCTCTCTCTCTCTCTCTCCTAGAAATAAATAAAAATATTTAAAAAAAATTATTAACAATATTACTTGCCTAATTATCTTTGGAAATTTTAGTTATTTATGAATTTCTTTGGGATGTTAAACTTAGGCATGCTTTATCTCAATCCAAATTATCCATCAGTTGGAAGTGTAGATCTTTGTCAATCATTATGAAAGTCTGTGATTACTAATTTAACTTCAAAGGTATTTTCATACAGTGACTTAAGGATCACTGCCAAATTCTAGATAGTTATTTTGAACTGAGTTGATGCCTCAATTTGTTAAACACTTAAAGAAGATGTTGCCTTATGTCCCTTGATTTAACAGAAGTAATAGTTTCAGGTGATTATCTGAGAATGAGAATTTCCTTGTCTCTCTGAGTTGTATCTTACCCAGCACCCAACTCCAGGTAGCCACTGATATATATCTATATCCATATGACATTATGATAATACATATACATGACATTATAATATATAAATATATGTGACATTATAATATACATATATATGATAATACAATATAAATACATATATATGTCATTACAAAGTGGATTGCAGTTTGAAGAATTTTATAAAAATGGAATAATACAGTAGGTACTCTTTTGTGGACAATTTCTCTTAGCATAATGTTTCTAAAAATCTTCTCTAATGTCACACTTGGTGCTTTTATTTTATTTTTAATTGCTGATTACTTTCCTCAGCTGAGTACTTTTCCTTCATATGATTCATTTTAAGGTTTTGTTATTGTAAACCAAGTTGCTACAGATATTTATCTATAAATCTTTATATTCATCTGTCTTGGCTGAACACTTTAGAGTAGAATGTCAAAAACTTTAGAGTAGATTAATATTTAAATCTTTAGTAAACTGATAGTTTTTCAAAAAGTTAGTGCTTACATCTACCACCCCACATCCCACCAAGCAGTATATGAAATTTACAGTTGTACTTCAGCATTGTTAACATATGGTATTGTCAGTCTAATAATTTGGTATGTATAAAGGTTATTAAATAATATCTCATTGTTTTAATTTGAATGTGATAAATAATGTTTTCATATATATACTTGTCCATCCATGTATCTCATTTTGTGAGTTATCTGTTTAGATGTCTACTTGATCAGGAAATGTCATTTTCTTTTTCTTTCTTTCTTTTTTTTTTTTTGACATTTACTTATTTTCGAGAGACAGAGAGAGACAGGGTGCAAGCTGGTGAAGGGTTGAAAGAAAGAGAGACACAGAATCTGAATCATGTCCCAGTCTCTGAGCTGTCAGCAGAGACCAAGGCAGGGCTCAAACCCACTAACCATGAGATCATGACCTGAGCCGAAGTCCAATACTTAACCAACTGAGCCAAACAAGTGCCCCAGGAAGTTCATTTTATTAAGTCATAATAGTTCTTGTCATATTGTGGATACAAACCTTTGTCAGATAATCAGTACTGTGAATATTTTTACTGATTCTGTGGTTTGCTTTTTTATTTTCATAACTATGTACTTTAAAAATAATATGAATTAAAATTTATTGGGGCGCCTGGATGGCTGAGTCGGTTAAGTGTCCCACTTGGGCTCAGGTCATGATCTCATGGTTTGTGGGTTCGAGCCCCATGTCAGGCTCTGTGCTAACAGCCAGCTCAGAGCCTGGAGACTGTCTTCACATTCTGTATCTCCCACTCTCTCTGACCCTCCCCTGTTTGCACTTTCTCTCTCTGACTCTCAAAAATAAATTAAAAAAATTTTTAATTATAAAAAAAGAAATGAAAACTTATCAATTTTTCCTTTTTTATTTATAAAATCATTTTATATCTGATCATGAAAATGATTTTATCATATATTTTCTTCTAGGAGATTTATATTTTTAAATTTTACCATTAGGCATACAGTTTATTTCAAGTTAATTTTTCTGTATGGTCCCAGAATTTATTATTTTTGTTTTGTTTTCATAGGAATATGCACTTGTTCCCACACCGCTCATTGAATACACTTTTCTCTCCTCATCGAATTGACTTAATAAATTTGTGCCCATCTGTTTTTAGGCTACTTTTCTTTTTTATTGATCGAAAGTATGATTTCTGGTATATACTTCATATACTTTAAGGGCAACTTAAATGTTAAGTCTCTATCATACTAGTTTTCAAAGTTTGTTCGTTGCTTTTAGAAGTTTTCTATTGATTATTTTAGTTTATCAAACATTTGTGATCTCTATTATAGGGATATTTTATCTGTATTTTTCTGTATTTTATGTTATTCATTAACTCTTGTAAAACTGCATTGGCTAATAAATCTACCCAAATATTAAGATAATTTGTATGCTTATAATATTCTTAAATTCTTTAGTTAGTAAGATGTTGAAATACACACGTGCACATTCTTATATAAGGATATTTTAAAATGTGTAGCAATTCCTTTGTACAGAATTAAAAAAATTTATGATGGGAATTGGATTTTCTCAAAGACTCATTACTGCTCATAATTTAATCATATTACTGTCTACAGTTACCTTTATCAATATTACTGAAGGTTTGGATGGATTTACATATACTACACATTCTTCTAACATAATATATATTAATAATTCTGAATCATCATTTTTATATAAAATTGATCAATAATATTGTGGTTTTTGTGACAATATTTTTTATGTTTTAGGAATCCATATTTAATGTGCTTCATGAAATAATTTTGTAAATTTTTAATTTTTTCTCTATACTCTGAAATAATTTAAGTTGCACTGAAGTCATCATAATTTTGCAGGTGTAATATGATTTCTGTGTAAAACAATCTTGAGGAAAGTATTTTGTGGGAGCTCTTTAATTATGTAGTTAATGAATTGCAAGTAGTTTTCTTTAGAGTCTTTCTTCTGAAGTCAATTTCGTGAATTACATTTTTTCATTTTTCCAGAAAGACTTAAAATCCAATTAACAGAGCTTTACAAATTTATTTGAAAAAGGTGTATAAAGGTTTTAAAAGTTCGTGCAATTGTGTCTTTTCAAATTCTGAATTAGATAATATAGTACTGAGAATTTTGTTTAATTTCACAAATAACTAGCTATTTAAATGTATTTTTATTCACTACATTCCTCTTCCTAAATTGATTAATTTATGCTTGTGTGTTCTTTCTACCACCTTTTGTTGACATTGATTTTCTCATATTTTTTAGGTGTGTTCTAAATCATTTTTTAGCATTTTACATTTATTTAATGATGTAGTATTCCAATTCTAGGTACCCTAACAAATTTAGCATATGTCATAGTTTTAAAGAAATTCTGAAGTTATATTTTTTCCCATTGATCAAAAAGTTTCCTGTGTTAAAAAGATTACAATATTAGGTATAAGTTGTTTGTTTTTTTTTAATTTGGGGGGAGCATCTTCATATTGAGATATTTTAGTATTTTTTAAGAGCATTGAAATATATAGGTTTTGAGATTTGTTGTACATTTCCTTGAGGTAAATGCTTCCTTAAGTTTACAAACATACCTCCAGTTCAACATATGGCTGATGGCTATCTGTATTTTGGGATATAGTTTTCACTGGAAAGGAAATATTATAACCAGTTATGAAGAAATATACAAAATATAAAAAGAAAATCCTACTCTCTCATAAATGGCTGTATTAGACATTATCTCAACATTAGTGAACACTGAATCATAGAAGGTATTAATTTTATATATTGTAATGTGGAAAAACTGCATTCATATACAAAATCTTTATCAATAAATTTATAATACCATAATTGTTAAACAGGAAACAAGTAATTTATTTATTTAAACAAAGAGTAATGCAAATATGCCATCATGTTTCTACTGGGTTTTTTTCTACATTACCTTTCCATAAAATCATTTTTATTTTTAATTAGGTAAAAGTGAAACAAACTGTAAATAAATACACATATGCACATCATGTGACCGTTTTCTAATTAAGGAAATGAAAAATAAGCCCCAGAGATGGCACCTTACACACATTGCATGGCTAAAATTAAAGGATATGAAACAATTAAAATTCTCCTAATTCCTGGTAGAATGTTAAACAGTACAACCATTTTATAAAATTCTTCAGCAGTCTCTTACAACGTTCAATACACCTCTACCATATAACCCAGTATTTTCATGACATATGTCCATAAAACAGATCCATACAAATATTCAGTGATTTTTTTCATAACAGTACAGTTTAAGTACCCAGCAAGGGTTGAATGGTTAAGCAAAATAAATTATAGTCATATAAATGGGATAGTAGCAAGAAAAAGAATGGACTACTTATGTATATAGTGACATGAATAAATGTTAAAATCATTTTGGTTAGGGAAAGAAGTCAGAAAAAAATATAGCAGTTTGTGTCAGAAAAAAAATAATGTAAGTGGAGACCACTCTATGGTTACAGCAACAGTTACTTGGGCAAGGATTGGAGGAGGGAGGGATGTGCTACAAAGGGGTATGAGAACATATGGGGGTGTTAAAAGTGTTTTCTATCTTGATTGTGGAACTACCTACAATATGTGAAGTCCAGTTTCTCTTTAGTATTTCAAAAGTGTGACTCTTCTAATTATAATGACCCCTTACTCATTAGGAGGGGATCTCAATTTATGTTGAATAGGGGTTACCTGAGCTGTACCTTGAAACTCAAGGTTTCAAGTGGACTATTTAAATTGCCCTACAACATAAAAATCCTTTACCTTTCTGTAATCTTGTTAAAATAGTAACTTTCAGCTGAACACATACCAACCTCTATGAAATCATCTTCCATTTTTATAAGCCTTCTGAATAAACCAAATAAATTTTATGAGAACAGGTTCAATTCAAGCACTACATTCTTAATATTCTGATTCAATCGCTTCCATTCTAATTTGATCAGATCCTACAAATCAGCTCTAGTTAAGATAGTATGAGTTAGGGGCACCTGGGTGGCTCAATCAGTTGAGCATCTGACTGGCTCAGTCATGATCTCATGGCTTGCAAGTTTGAGCCCCGGGTCTGGCTCTGTGCTGACAGCTCAGAGCCTGGAGCCTGCTTTGGCTTCTGTGTCGCTCTCTCACTCTGCCCCTCCCTTGTTCATGCTCTCTCTCTCTCTCTCTCACTCAAGGATAAATAAAACGTTTTTAAAAGTTTTCAATAGATAATACTTGTGATAATTATTATAATCTTTATACTTTTACTACTTCCTAAGCCAACTAAACATGAGTATATTTAGAGTTTTAGAAAAATAAATACATAATGATTAATCTCAGTTACAAATGTGAACTACTTCTTATGGATCCTTTCAATAAGAGCAGTGGAAATTATTTTACTTTAGGTGTTGTGTTCCCCCAGCAGGTCATAGAGGAGCCTCTGGTTTCTGAGTCTAGGATCATGGCATCATATTAAGGCACATTAGGTGAGGCCTTTGGCTCCTTAATGGTATTGTCTGCATAGTGTGTGCTTGATTTGGGAGCTGGACAAGTGAGTTTTCAGAAGAATTACGTGGTGATCCCAGTTGTAGAAAACCGGGGAAAACAGAATCAGAGCTAATCATGCTGAATTATTCTACTGTGACAGTTCAGGCTATCCACAGTAGCCTTTGGTATTATATTGGTATGCGAATGTTTCTGTCTTTTCCTGCCATCTCAGCCTCACATACAAGGAACAAGTTGTAAAAGTTAATGTATGAATGAACTGAATGAAACGTAATAGAGAACTATATGGCCTGTGGCAAATCAGAGAACTGATGCTTTTTTAATGACATTCATATTTACTGTTTCTATCAGCATTGTGTAGATTGGATTCAGTCCACAGTGTGTCAGGTTGCAAACTCTGTTATACTGCTGTAATGAGAAATAAAAAAGTCTAATTCTGTCACAAGTATACAATGCATTAGGTAAACAGTGCCTTCTCCTATGGCCCCACAAGTAATTGTAGTGAACAATTGGCTCTCCATGGTCTGATTTTATTCCCAGTCTGAAAGTCAGTACAATGATTTATTATTATTATTATTATTATTATTATTAGATTAATTCATTTGTAGTTAATTTAAAATTTCTGTCTATTATCTAGCTATCACAAAATAACTGTGATATGGTAGAGTACCGAAGGATGAAAAAGTTGTAATGAGTTTTTTTTTTAATGTTTGTTTCTGAGAGAGAGAGACAGCGTGAGCAGGGGAGGGTCAGAGAGACAGGGAGACACAGACTCTGAAACAGGCTCCAGGCTCTGAGCTGGCAGTCAGCTCAGTGCCCGACGCAGGGCTCGAACCCATGAACCGTGAGATCATGACCTGAGCCAAAGTCGGACACTTAACCAACTGAGCCACCCAAGTGCCCCTGTAATGAGTTATTTTTATAGGAACATGAGACCTGCCAATCTCTGTATTACCCTTTTCTTCCCTCCTTCCTTCCTTTTCTACTTCCCCATGAACCTCCTCCCATTTCCTTCAGCCCAGACATGAATCTGGAGGCAAGGATGAGTTTCCTATTGATTTTTTGTCTGCTTTAAAAAATTTTTATTTTGTACTGTGTTTCTTCTAACCCTTCTCTGTTTTGCTCCTTGTAATGGCGAGGGTACTAGAAACCTGGTGCTATTCCGTGTCTCATTTTGGAAGATGAAAGGGGGGGCTGCAGTTAAGGACCTAAGTTGTTAGTTTGGAAATGGAGCAACCGTGTCTACAATCATAAAGTTGATAATTGAACTTACTATGCTGTTCCTGTTAAATTTCACATTTAGTCTCGGTTCTGGAAATGCAAACAAATTTTTAAAACAGGAGCAACAACAAAAACAAATTTAAAAAACACATGAGATTGATCATTTAAAAATAAACAGTACAATATTATTAGTTATAGGCACAATGCTGTAGAGCAGAAATCTAGAACGTATTCATCTTGTATTGCTGAAACTATTTGATATGCATTGACTAGTAATCCCTATTCCCCCCTACTCTCGCCCTGACAACACCATTCTATTCTCTGGTTCTGTGAGTTTGACTATTTTAAATCCCTTGTGGGGGGACTCATGCAATATTTGTCCCTCTGTGACTGGCTTATGTCACTTAGCATAATGTCACCAGGTTGATGCATGTTGTTGCATATGGGAGAATTACCTTATTTTTTATGACAATAAAATTAATAAGAGGATATACAATAATATTCCATTGTATGTATACATCAAATGTCCTTTAACCCTCCATGAAAATTTGGGTTGTTTCCATACCTTTGCTCTTGTGAATAAAATGCTTCAATAAGCATTTTATTTATTTATTCAATATAAATATCACCTCAAGACTTTGATTTCAATATTTCGGATATCAGCCCATAAGTAGAATTGTTAGATCATATAATAGTTCTATTTTTAATTTTTAAAGTGTTTATTTATTTATTTTGAGAAAGAGAGAGGGAGAGACAGAGAGGAGAGAGAGAATCCCAAGCAGGGGCTTCATGTTGTCAGTTCAGAGTCCGACGTGGGGCTCTAACTCAAGAAACCATGAGATCATGACCTGAGCCAAAAGCAAGAGTCAGATGCCTAACTGACTTAGCCATCCAATCACCCCTATATTTTTAATTTTTGAGGAATTTGCATACTGTTTTCCTTAAGGACTGTACCAATTTACAATTCTTAGCAACAGTGTATAAGGGGTTCTCTTCCTTCTTTCACATTCTTTTCAACACTTGTTATATATTTTTTCTTGGTAATGGCCATCTTGAAAGATGTGAGATGAGGGGCACCTGGGTGGCTTAGTCGGTTAAGCGTCCGACTTTCACTTAGGTCATGATCTTGTGGTTCGTGGGTTCGAGCCCCGCGTTGGGCTCTGTGCTGACTGCCAGCTCAGAGCCTGGAGCCTGTTTCAGTCTGTGACTCCCTCTCTCTCTGACCCTCCCCTGCTCACGCTGTCTCTTTCTCTGTCTCTCTCTCTCTCTCCTAGAAATAAGTAAAACATTAAAAAAAAATTAAAAAAAAAAAGAAAGATGTGAGATGATATACCTTTGTGATTTTGACTTATGTTTCCCTGATGATTAGTGATATTATGCATCTTTTCTTATATATATTGACCATTTGTGTGTCTTCCTTGGAGAAATGTCTAATCAAGTTTTTTATTCATTTTTAAATATTAATTTGTGTGTTTGCTATTGAGTTGTAGGAGTTCCTTATATATTTTTTGGTTTTAGCGTCTTTTATCAGATAATTGGTTTGCAAAAATTTTCTCCCATTCTGCAATTTCTCTTTCAACTGTGCAGATTGTTGCCTTTGCTATGGAGAAGCATTTTTAGTTTAATATAGTCCTGTATTTTCTTTTTCTGATGTAGTTTTTTCTTTTTTTGTGTGCTTTTCCACCTTTCTTTTGTTGTCTGTGCTTTTGATCTCCTAAATAAAACTTAATGCTAATCATTGTCAGTTCTCCCCTCTGTTTCTTTTCTGAGTTTCAGGTTTCCGGTATTACATTCATAAATCTTTAATTCGTTTTAAGTTGATCTTTATGTATGGTGTGAGATAAGGGTCCAATTTTATTCTCCAGCATGTGGATAGCTCCTTTCCCCAATGTCATTTGGTGAAGAGGCTCTCCTTTCCCTACTGTGTACTCTCTGCACCCTTGTTGATGATCAGTTGAACAGATATATATGGGTTATTTTGGGTCTCACTCTTCTGTTTCATTGGTCTATATGTCTATTTTTATGCCAGTATTCTTTTGTTTTGATTATGATAGCTTTGTAATATATCTTGAAATCAAGAATTGTGATGCTTCCAGTTTTGTTGTTCTTTCTCAAGATTGCCTTGCCTATTCTGGGTCTTTTCTGGTTCTAAATAAACTTTAGGATTGGAAAAAATTATTTAAAAACTTGGGCACAGGACTCAAACAGGTATTTCTCCATAGAAGACATACAAAAGTCCAACAGGCATACAAATATATGCTCTAAAACATTAATCATTAGGGAATTGCAGATCTAAACTACAATGAGACATCATCTCACACTGGTTAGGATGGCTATTATAAGAACAAGTTAATTGTTGAGAGGATATGGAGAAATCAGAACACTTGAACACTATTGCTAAGAATGTAAAATGGAGCAGCAGGTATGAAAAACATTATGCAGATTACTAATAGAAAATAAAAATAGAACTACAGCATAATCCAAAGCCCCACTTCTGTATACATATCCAAAGCAATTGAAATCAGGACCTTGAAGAATTACTTCAAGCACTCTCATGTTCATTGCAGCATTGTTCAGAATAGGTAGGACGTGGAAAAAAAAAAAAAAAACCCAAGATGAATGGAAAAAGATGTGGTAGATTCATACAATGGATTATAATTTAGCTTTGAAAAAAAAGGAAATTCTGCCATTTGTGACAATATAGATGAATCCTAAGCCTGTCACAGAAGGTACACTGCATGGTTCCAGTTATATGAGGCATCTACACTAATCAAATTCACAGAGAATACAATTCAGAGAATACAATTGTATTTGCCAGGGACTGAGTGGTGACGGAAATGAGGAGTTCAATATGTATATAGTTTCTTGTTATGCTAGATGAGTATTTTTAAGATATCTGCTGTATGATATAAGGTTTAGGATTAAAATACAGTACTGGTTAAGGGGATGAATTCCTTGTTAAATGTTCTTACCACAGAAACAAAACAAAGAAAAATCAGAGATTTGAGGAAACTTATGGGCTGTTGGATATGTTTATTACCTTGAGACTGATGATGATACCATGGTGTTTCCATCTGTCCCAACTCATCATATTGTACACACTTGGGTTCCTGGGTGGCTCAGTAGGTTAAGCTTCCAACTTTGGCTCAGGTCATGATCTTGCAGTTCATAAGTTTGAGCCCTGCATTGGGCTCTGTGCTGACAGCTCTGAGCTTGGAGCCTGCTTCAGATTCTGTGTTTCCTTCGCTCTCTGCACCTCCCCCACTAGCACTCTGTCTCTCTCTCAAAAAAGAATGAACATTGAAAAATCAATTTTTGTACACATTAAATATGTACACTTCCTTGTATGTTAATTATACATAATAAAGCTCTTAAAATAATTAAGATTTATTCATCATATCTTACTGCAATATGTACAAATAAAAGAGTTTGATATAGTCCAGTATGCAGACAAATTTAAATCTACTGAATACAGCTTACTTTTCTTCCTTAAATATGTGTTATTTAGAGAACATGACATTGGAATTATAACCGACAGCCTCTAATTATGTTTGACTTCCACCTTCTAAAAACAAGTAAACTTTTTTTAGAACAAATACATCTTTACTTCTCAGAAGTATGTGGTTATCTCATTTTTAGCTGTAATAAAATGGCTTTGTTTAATTGCCTTGAGCTTTACAAATTTCAAGAAAAATATTGTCATTCATGCTGTGCTCTTTCTCTTAAAGTAATTCAAAACTGACTGAGTATTTTGGCAATCTATTCATTATATTGGACAATAAAGCACATGGGTTAACATTTTAAAATGTCAGAAACTTTTCCTTAATTGAGCTAGTTTCTTCCAAGATGTTAGTATGCAATATCAATAAATGGGAAATACAATTTTGACCTTCCAAATGGTCAAATTAACATTTAAAATAAATCTATACATATTGAGACACAACTTACTTTTTTGGAAACATTACATTACTTATCAATACATGGAAGATTAAATAATCATATTGAGAGGGCAAAATAAAAATAATACAGATTACTCATTTTGCACTTTAACATTGAAATACCAATTTCCAAACTACTTTGTAACATAGAATCATATTCTTTAGATGCCATAAGAGAATGTTTAATCAATATGTCATTTAAAAATAGTCACTGATTTGTCAATAATAAGTAGTTATATGGCATTTATTATTGTCTGTCACTGCTCTAAGTACTTTAGCAATACTAATTCATTTTCTCATCTTACTACAACTCTTTGTAGTTATAGTAACTATATAGTTTGCCACATTTAGATGTGGAAACTGATGTGCACAAAATTTAAATATATCTTATCCAAATGCATAGCTAGAAAATGATAGGATGGAGTTTTACCTTTATGTCCTGGCAACATTGAATTGTCATGTGTATATGCATTTCAGCACAACTTTATTAAGGTTCTCTGATCTCTGCCAATAAACTTACACATAGACACACAGAGAGCTTGTATAGAATCATAGGCATAGATATGTATATATGTGTATGTGTGTGAGTGTGTATTGCACAAATTTTGCATTTGTGATTCCAAAATCCCGTTCACTTTATTCAATTACCCAATCCAAGTAATTTTTCCTCTTTATTTTAATCCATAATCCTCCTAAACAGAACAAATTCATTCTTTGTCTATTTCTTGCTTTTACTATTACACAACAAATAGACCTTAATTTTATAATTGTTCACCATGTTGTCTCCCCAACATCCCTCCTCAACTCCCAAAATATCTCAAGTGCAGAGATGAGAAATGAATTAAATTGAGGTTGTGGTCATTCTACTTGAGCCAAAGTCTTGTTTAATGCCAAATCCACTTCTGGATTTTTCAACCAGGTAAAGGTATAAATTATTTTTCATATTTTAACACAACTATAATTGGATACTCTGTTTTTATCACAAACATTTGCTAGAAGGTACATTGTACTTCTTTATAATGTGAGGTGTCTATTATAGTGCAAACCGTATTGTAAGAATATTTCTCTCATCATTGCCTCTAACAATTCATGACCATTTGAAGATCTTATGCATATTTATCAGTAGAGACATGAAGATCTTCCTTTATAAAATATTCTTTGGCAACCCACTGTAATTAGTAATCCAAAAAAAAAAAAGAAGACTTAATCCCCAAACTTCTAAAATCTCATACTTTGTTAGTTTATATCAATAAGCTTGGTCTTAATAGATATAGGTGTATGTTTTTCCGTTTTTTTTTTTTAATTTCAAAAGTGAATTGCAGTTAATACATGTTTAAAACTCTTTGAAATGCAACTTATTTTCTGTCTCTGAGGATTTGCATATAGCTTTGTGGGGGGAAGAGTAAGGAAGAATACCGGAATGTCTATTGTCAGAATCAGAGAGAAAATGAATTCTCCCCACTCTCCAAATATTCTTTGTGATCCCTGGGATAGAAGATCCTTCCTGTCTCCACTGAGATGCTGGTGTGTGTGTGTGTGTGTGTGTGTGTGTGTGTGTGTGTGTGTTTAAAGAGTGTTACTGCCCTGCCACTTTCAATACCACATTTATCGGGGCACCTGGGTGGCTCAGTCGGGTAAGCGGCTGACTTCGGCTCAGGTCATGATCAGGTTTGTAGGTTTGAGCCCCAAATCGGGTTCTTTGCTGACAGCTCAAAGCCTGGAGCCTGTTTCAGGTTCTGTGTCTCCCTCTCTCTCTGCCCCTTCCCTGCTTGTACTCTGTCTCTCCCTGTCTCCAAAAAAAAATAAATATTAAAAAAATAATTTAAAAAATACCACATTTATCTCAAGAAAATATGCATATATTGGATCCAACATAAGAAGAGTTTCAAAGGAACTATAGATACCTTAGATCCTCTCTCTGCTCAGTAATATAAACAGCAGATAATCATGGTCTTTAGTCATACAGATGAATTGTCATTTAGGCAAAGAAATGCAGAAACTACTTTTATGGTATTAATCATATGATTGAATTAGTCATTAATAAAATAACATTAGTAAGAAATATAAAAAATTCAGGGATAGTTTTGCTAAATATAATCCTTTTGATTTTAATAAGAAATGTTCATTTACTCATATTTTATTCCCCAATTAAAGTTGTCATGGTGTAGGGATAATTAAGAGTTTGGTAGAAACTAAAAAAAACCTTGAAAATTATATATTTTACTAATTTGGGTTCATGTAATTTTCTTAAACAATTAATATGTGCTCTTTTACCATAGAGTAATCAAATGCCCTTTATATGCTTCCTCAATTAATATATTACATGTATAACTAAATTTTATTTTTGCAGATGTATAATTGAATAAATATAAAAACCAGATTCTCAAGAGTAGGTTTTAGTGACTCATCACTTACATATAATACCCTGTGCTCATCACAAGTGCCCTCCTTAATACCCATCTCCCATTTAGCCCATCAATATGGACACATTTGAATATAATTTGCAAGATTTGTAGAGCTATTTTCTTAGAAACAATTCTTATTTTCAAATGAATGGGCATATTAAATTGCATGACTCTAGTCATTATGCAATTTTTGCATACTGGAGGTCCAAAAACTAACAGGTACTGCTTTTGTAGATCTCTAATTTGTATATTTAATTCCGATAGACTATATTGTACAGTGTTGATTACCTAAAAATACCTATGCATCATAATGTATACTATTTATTCTGATCTCTAAACAATGACACAAATATTGAGAATGGTGCTAGAAAGCGTCCTACTAGAAAAATTACAAATAAGAATCTGAGTAGTTTCTCATCTTAGAATGATTTATCATTAAAATAGATTTGTGTGAGTCATGACGATGAGGTTCCTGAAAAAATAAATGTCATTTCAAAGTGTTGAAAAATATAATAGAATCTAATTTACTGTATTCTTTGAAGTATGTATTTTATATTGCATATTTTATAAGCAAAATATTTATATTGGTAAATTTGCAAATAATTTGACTTCTATTTCTTGTCTTTAATTCTGCTGTGGAAAAATGTTTGACAAAGTGAAAGATTCATCATTAAGAAGCAAGTTTCTCCTGCTTATCTTCCATTCTGTGTATTTTCCAGACAGATAAGAAAAGGCAATAACTTACTTGGATTGGATGAGGTAGCAAATATAATTACTTTATAAATATAGTCGGGGTACTATTTTAGAATCTCAAAAATTGTGTATTATAAAATCTCAGAATTTTAGCCAAAAGCATAGGACAATGGGAGAAGAATATACCCAGTTTCTAATGATGAAATAGTAATGCTTATAGATAGAAAATCCATCCAGAATTCTTAACCCCTTAATATGTCTGTATAACATAATAATAAAAATTTCAGAGATATTTATGAAAGAAGGAAGGAGTTTGTAGCAATAAAATGTACCTTCCAAACTGGATATATTCTCTTCTCCATTAAACTAAATTAGTTGCAGAAGATAATTACTAATGGAAATTGGGACTGACTGTAAGAGAGGCCAAGTGTCATCCCATGATCCAGATTGATAATTGGTGACTTGAAATAGCTTTGACAATTTCTATCCACTAATAGTGCAATTCAAATAACTCTTGTTTATTGGTTGGTTTTCTTTTGTTTGCTCATGAGCTGCCTTTATTGCCATTATTATACATTACAAACAGCAACAGCATTGTTTGTTTGGAATGGTTCTAATATATTAACCATAAAAGGCAGCCTCCTAAGAGGTTCTATAAAACTCTCAACCAGGAAGTCTTTTAAAATCAAGCCATTTGGCTTTTTTGAATTAGATTACTGAATAAGCAAATCTTCTGAAGTTCCATCTTAAATCTGGTTAGGATGGGGAACGTTTGAGGGGGAACGTTTTAAATCTTGATGGACACTTCTTTGCTACATTCATTAAGTAGTTAATTAAAGGGAGCCTAAGATTAGCATACTCTTTCTAAGATAAATCAGAGTCCTGCTACACATGCTGTGAATGGAATCTGGCACTGTATTATTGTATGGAGATTGATTATTCAATTATCTGTAATTGACAAATACAAGTTATGGAAAGTAATTTGAAACTGATTACATACAATTGCACTAGGCAATGGAAGGTATGAAAGCAGAAGGGTCCCCCAGATTTATGGCTTCCCAGAGCTGAGGTGATCCACCTTTGACCATATACATCTCAGTGCAGACTCATGTGTCTCTCCAGGCTGCCATTCATTATGCATGCTTGACCCCCATTCCTGTACTTTGTAACTAAACAAATTGCTGCTCAGTAAATTGTATTTTGTCTCATAAGTGTGATCATGAATTGATGTCCAAGACCACTCTACTGGTCCAGCCGGTTTGATAAAACATCTTACTCATGTACCCTAGTCCTACTCTTGACTACTTTCTTGGTATTCCCAATACACTTCAATGGATCCTTTTAAAATATATTGCCATGCCGGGTGCATCTAGGTGGTTCAGTTGGTTGAGCGTCCAACTTTGGCTCAGGTCATGATCTCACGGTTCGTGGGTTCGAGCCACGGTCGGGCTCTGTGCTGACAGCCAGCTCAGAGTCTGGAACATGTTTCAGATTTTGTGTCTCCTTCTCGCTTTGAACCTCCCTTGCTCACGCTGTCTCTCTTCCAGAAATAAATTTAAAAAAAATTAAAATACATTGCCTTCCCATGCCTTAGCTCCAAATTCTTTGTTTCCTATCTCCACAAAAGTAAAAAAGTAACATCTTCATAATGGCCAGAAAGGCATTAAATCATCTGACCCTCCTTCACTCATCTCTTTCCTACTATTCTATCTCACACCATTTGTGTCACATGGACCTCAGCACTGTTCCTAGAGCATATCTCATTTATTCCTGCCTGAGGGACTTTGCTCTTGCTTATTCTTTTACCTAGAATGTCCTTGTCCCAGAGGCTCATAGTTTTCTTACTCATATCTTTCACATCTGTGCATGAAAATCCCTTTTAGTGAGGATATCCCTATCCTTTCCATTAAAAATTGAACTACCTCCCCCAACACTTGTCTTTTGTTTTCTTCTCTATGGCATTTTCCATCTTAAGTTATTATATATGTGTCAATTTTATTATCTGTCTTATTATACTTGCTAAACAGGTAAAATCTTGGTGGGCAGGTACTATGGAAATACCTAGTGTTACTAAAAAATATTAAAAAGTTTGGCAGCAGATATTAATAAATATTATATCAAAATTTCCTTTTATACATAAAATATTTCAGCTACATTATTGAGTAGTCTGCCTAGATTTATGTTTGGTTCTCTTAGCATATAACCTTGTTACACATGCAAAAATAACTCATTACAGGAAATTGCTATAAACTTACTTTTCCTAAAATATCAGTGTGAAAAACATACCTTACGTAAATACATGTTACTTATACTGATGACTGGTTTAAAAATTGAAGTTATAATCATGGTTCCAATAAGATAGTATCATACTCAGTTGAGGACAATGAAATAGGGAGGTAAGAAACTCTGAGTTGCAAAAAATGACCAGAGAAAGAATGTGAAAATATCAATATGTTGGGAAAAAATCTTAAATTTTTAAATTTGTGCTTGGAGATAATTTAAAGCAAGGATTGATCTGGTCTTATTGGGTTTGCTGATGACATTCATATTAAACACTAGAATCAAAAGTGTTCAGTGATGTAGAAAAATCTCATAAAGATACACATTACATCTTCCTTACATTTGTATCTGAGAAGGATTATTGATTTTTTTCTTTTATTTTTCATCTTTATCAAATGAGAAGAGTGAAGTAGACAGGGACAGAGACAAAGAATTATGTAAATGCTAACAGAGAGACAGCAAGAACTCAATACACAATTCTTTGATTGCAAAACTAATTAATTATTAGAATAAACAACCAAACAAAGCACTTACTGATTCTATGCTATATGTTGCTATGAGTTAGAAACATAAATTCTCCAAATAATATGCATCTCTTATACATACATCATATATTATATATTATATATATTATTCATATGGGTACATATGTATGAAATTGGTAGAAGTGAAAGAATATGGAAAAATAGCATCCATTTAAAATCCCCAAACTATTGATAACTTCAGTGTGTTCCCAAGAAAATATGAAAAGCAAAACATATTTTACTTAGAACATTTTCAATGAACTCATATATTATTCTCTATCTTATCCCTATTCACTCTTTCAGTTACATGCTTAGATATTAATCCATATGTATAAATTGCAACAGATCTGCATAGTGTCTATCCTCAGGGGCAGAGAAACAAAGCTACTTATTTTTATGAAATGTACAAAATAGACAAATATATAGACATGTAAAGTAAATTAGTGGGTGTCTAGGATCGTGTAGCTGGAGGAATTGGGGAATGTTTGCTAATATATATGCCATTTCTTTCTGGAAACCATGAAGGTGTTCTAAAATTAGCATAAGGATTGCACATACTTATGAATATAATAATTAAACTGTATACTTTAAATCAGTGAACTGTATTATGCATGAATTAGATCTATGTAATTATATGGTGTAGTATGAATTATATCTAGATAAAGCTGTTATATAGTTTTTTTAAATCTCCACTATATCCCAATTTCTTTGAAAAGTTAAGCAACTGGCTCCCATTTTCTTCCTCTTTTTTTGTGACCCTTATTGACATATACATGACACTCTGATTTTATAACCCCTTAATCTTATCAAGTACAGTGTTTTTAATTTTTTTCTGCAATGACCTAGTCAAGACAGTAAGTTCATAATTTATATAAATGCAGGATTACAAAAGTTGTATCTTTTGGCTTTTTTAAAAAAATATATCCCAACATGTTTTCTCTTTTCACTGAGATTGTTTCTTTTCTTTCTTTCTTAAAATGTAATATTTAATATTTACCTTATTTTTTCTTATTTATTTATTTATTTATTTATTTAGGGAAAGAGACAGGGCCCAAGCAGGGAAGGGACAGAGAGAGAGAGAGAGAGAGAGAGAGAGAGAGAAAGAGAGAATCCCAAGCAGGCTCTCCATGCAGTCAGCCCAGAATTCCACATGGGGCTCAATCTCACAAACTGCGAGATCATAACCTGAACTGAAATCAAGAGCCAGAGGCTCAACCACCTGAGGCACCCAGATCCCCTAATATTTACCTTATTTGTCAGAGAGAAGCAGAGTTCTGATTCCTAAGAACAATACAATAAATAAACTTCTATTAAGAAGAAGAGAGGGAAATAGAAAGAAAAAGTAGTAAGGGAAGGGTAAAAGGGAGAAGAAAGAATGAAGAATAAAACCTTTATCCTGGCTTTTTCCTTAAGTGAAAACCCCTTAGTTAGGGACCAAGAAATGGTAAATATGTTATATATGCTCGTATGGCCTTCAATTAATAAGGCTTGTTTCCTTATTTCCCAAGAATATCCTGGAGTTATTGTACGTGCATTAAGGCAAAGTTATATAATAAATACTTTATGACTCATATTGAGAGATGACTAACAAAAGTATCAGTCAAGTTCCTAATATAAAAGTGATGGGAAAGCCAAAGAGTTTTTGGAGCTGTATGAAGTTTAAGGGAAGAAACCAAGGAGCTCCAGGGACCACAATAAAAGGAACCATTACCACCATTGAGTTTAAGTCTCAAGGAAGAGAAACCTGTGACAAAATCCAGGAGACAACTGGTAATATAAAGATGGAGTCTCCAAGAGGGTTTGATGCTATAGAAGGATGTAGCCACTAGCAAAACATTGCCTGCTTTGGGAGGGAGGCGCACAATGTAAACTCCCTTGTTTCCTGTTGTTTTATTTTTAATTTTATCTATTTTTTAAGTAATCTCTACATCCAACGTGGGGCTCAAACTCATGACCCTAAGGATCAAGTGTCATATGCTCTACCAACTGAGCCACCCAGAAACCCTTAAACTCCCCTGCTTCCTATTGGCTGACCTCTTGCTGGTATATTTATTTCATTGGCTGATCAAATCTTGAAAATACATAGAAAGAGAATGCAGAGGATCAAGTTTTTAGATGTCACCTCTATGGAAATAGATCACAGCACGTGGGTATAGAATCTAGAGAGGTTTAACAAATGACAGACTAAAACCAGTAACCCCACTCACCCTGACAACATATGAAGTACATACCTCATAGGGTGTAAACAGTGAAACAACCAGTTAACTAGAAAAATCCTGGGCTAAGAATAAGAAAATCACAGTTGGCGACTACATGCAGACATCAGGTATTATACATGGGTAGAACATTAAAAAAAAAAAAAAAGACAGGGACACCTGGATGGCTCAATCAGTTAAGTGTCTGACCTCAGCTCAGGTCATGATCTCACAGTTCATGAGTTTGGGCCCCACATCAGACTCTCTGTCGACAGCTCAGAGCCTGGACACTGCTTCAGTTTTTGTGTTTCCCTCTTGCCTCTCTTGCCCCCACCCCGTCAAAAATAAACTTTAGGAAAAAAAAAAAAGAGCAAGTAGAACAAATAATGCTTTACAGAGCATGGATCCTGTATACCTAGCGACCAGATAATAGTACCATCTTAAATTTCAGACTAATTGGAGTACCAAAGAGCAACACAGAGACCCAGGATTCCTATGTAGTTACATAAGTCTGTCCCCAGATGCCTTCTTTGGCAGATAAGGGGGAAGCATTTGTCTCTATAGCAATTTGAGCTCTGATTGTCTATATATTAACACCCCCCCCATCCCGCCACACACACATACCCAAGCAGGCCAATTTAAACTAGAAGAATTATTACTCTAAATATATATTTAAGGTTTCTCCTGACTTCAGAGGAGCAGGGTGTATGCAGGAGGAAATCAGATATAGACTGTTAAGAATGATGTTTGTGGCACCCGATTTTCTGCATTTGAACAATTTAATTGTTTAATTTTCTCCTATCACATACAGTTGCCAGTCTATTTACCCATATGTAAATATCCCTTTTATTAAATGTTTTTAGTGTTTGTTTATTTTTGAGAGAGAGACAGAGTATGAACACGGGAGAAGCAGAGAGAGGGAGACACAGAATCGGAAGCAGGCTCCAGGTTCCCAGCTGTCAGCACAGAGCCCGACACAGGGCCCAAACCCAAAAACCATGAGATCATGAACTGAGCCGAAGTCAGAAGCTCAACAGACTGAGCCACCCAGGCGCCCCTAGAAATGTCCCGTTTTAACAGCCAACTGTTTTGATCTGTTATCCCTACCAGTTTTAATTTGTATCTGCTACCAAACCCTAAATGGCCCACTGCATGATGCATTGTGTTAACACCCACAGCCTAAAATATTTTCCCTTTAATTCCATTTTTTTAGTTCTTCCTTTTTGTTTTGGTTGTACTGTTTGCCCACATCCTGCCATGATTTTACCCTTCTAAGATCTAACAGTATTAGAGGTGTTAATCCACAGTAGTCTTTTTTTCCAGATAATTCTTCATTTTAAATTGGCCCACATACCTCTGCTTTTAGTAAAATCACTCTCTTTAGCCTGAAATGATCTTTTCAAATATTCTGTGTTAAATATAATATATATAATTTAATTATAAATATATAATAAGTCTGTTCAGCACCTAATTCCATTCTGCCATAGCGAGAGTAAAGTTCTATGCAGGCTCCAGCATAGGCGTCTTAGCCCACTCAGAACTTGGCCGGTGACAGAGCAAGAAATGCCATCTGGATGTGAGCCTGAGAACAGTCCAGTGACTTTTCCATTAGGCAATGCTAACTTTTTTTTTACAAGAATATTATGCATAATGTATATACACTTTAATTTATTTACTTTCTTAAATAATTTTCTACTTCGGAAATAAAGATGAGAGCTTCTATATTCGACATTTTTAATTTTGCATTTTAATACACACAGATGAAACCCTGATTTTTGTTTACATATGTATATATATGTTTGTGTGTATACCCCAAATTATTTTATTGTCATCAATATCTCAAATTCCTACTTTCCGATAAAGATTCAATTTGATGTTAAGTTTCCAATATCTCTAAGATTGTGGTGCACATCTGCCTCTTTCTATAATATTATATTAGTGCGATGTATGAAATAACACTTTCTCGGGGCGTCCGGGTGGCTTAGTCGGTTAAGCGTCCGACTTTCACTCAGGTCATGATCTCACGGTTGGTGGGTTCGAGCCCCGCGTCGGGCTCTGTGCTGACTGCCAGCTCAGGGCCTGGAGCCTGTTTCAGTCTGTGACTCCCTCTCTCTCTGACCCTCCCCTGCTCACGCTGTGTCTCTCTCTCTCTCCTAGAAATAAATAAAAAACATTAAAAAAATTAAAAAAAAGAAAGAAATAACAATTTCTCAAATGAAATGCACTCTGAAATTAATTTATTGATATATTGTTGAATTTATGCCCATAACAGTTTGATATGCATATTCTTTTATTTGAAACTGGAGGGCAGCATTTCTCAACATGTATTCAGTGGGGAATTACTCTATTGCTGGGCTCTAACCAGAGATCTTGATTCCATAGGTTTTTGATGAGACCAGAGAATTTGCATTTCAAACCAGTTGTCTGGTGTGTTATACTGCTAATGCAGGCTCTATGAATTAGTACTGTAAAAGTAGCCATGAAATACATGATTACTCCTCTAAATAAAAAAGTAGCTATGGTAATTTTCCTTATTGAATTGTCTAAAGAAAAATTTCTTTTATAGATTTTTTGATGTTTATTTTTGAGAGAGAGAGAGACAACACAAGCAAGGAAGGAACACAGAGAGAGGGAGACACAGAACCCAAAGCAGGCTCCAGGCTCTGAGCTATAAGCACAGAGCCCAACATAGGGCTGAAATCCACAAACCATGTAATCATGACCTGAGCCAAAGTTGGCCGCTTAACCAACTGAGCCACTCAAGTGCCCCTAAAGAATAATTTTTATATTGATCTGTGTAATTTTAGGAAAATAGTGATTTGAATTGTCTATATTTTATTACTGAATCAATCTTTTTAGTAGACGAATCTATCACTAAAAATATGAATACTGATATATAAATGTAATATTTATGTATACATAAGTATATATAAAGTCATATATAAAAAGTCTATATATATGACTGTGTATGTGCATCACTTTAAAGAGTATTATAGACACTTTCAAGGAATATTTTCTGATGCAATGTTATAAACTTAGACCAAAAAATGTACATTAAAGAAAAATACATTGGATATTACATAAAGAACCATCTCTATTTTCTCCTAGAATATATTTCAAGTCTACAATTCTGCCATCTATACTGGAAAAGTTATATTTGTTCTTACGGTACCAGCATCTCCTATTTTTTTTTGGAATCCTATTATCTCTCATTATATACAGACATGTCAGGGCAATTAATTAAATTTATATACTACCAGAGCAAATGAGAGGAAAAAAGAACTTTTCATTTTTCTTAGTTCACTTTGTTTCTTTTTTTTAGAACAGGCTTGTGTCACAGAAAAAATAAGGGGATGGTACAGAGATTTCTCGTACACTTCCCTCTTCCCAAAAATATAGAGCCTTTTCCATTATCAACATCCCCTACTGGAATACATTTGTTACATTTGATGAACCTATATTTATATATCATAATCACTCAAAATGGATAGTTTACATTATAGTTCACGCTTGCTATTGTATATTATGGTATTGGACAAAGGTATAATGGTATGCGTTTATAATTATGGTATCATGCAGAGTATTTTCACTGCCCTAAAAATCTCCTATTCTAAGCCCATTTATCCTTTCTACCACTGAGCCCCTGACAACCTTGATCTTTTTACTGTATCCCTAGTTTTGCCTTTTCCTCAATGTCATGTATAGTTGGAATCTTACAATATGGAGCCTTTTAGGACTGATTTCTTTACTTAGTAATACTAATTTAAGTTTCCTTTACATCTTTTGACAGTCTGATAATTCATTTCTTAGTGCTGAATCATATCTCATTTCCTGAACATAAAACAGTTTATTTATCCAGTCACCTACCAGAGAATATCTTGGTTGTTCGAAGATTAGGCAATTATGAATAAAACTAGTTTAAGCATCCACTTATAGGTTTGTGTGCAGACATAGGTTTTCAACTGCTTTGAAATCTACCTAGGAGAGTGATTGATGGATTATAAGGTAAAAGTGTGTTTAGTTTTGTAAAAAATCTCCCATAGGTCGTCAGGAATGTCTGTACCATTTTGCATTTTGCCAGCAATGAATGAGTTTGTTTTGCTCCACACCCTTGCCAGCAATTGTGGTTTTTGTTGTTGTTGTTGTTGTTTGTGCTCCAGATTTTGGGCATTTTAATAAGTGTGTGGTGGTAAAGATGTATTGTTATTTATTTGTTTGCATTATGGTAGAATGTACACAATATTAAATTTACTATTAACCATTTTAAGTACACAGTAGAGTCACATTATTGTGGAGCCATCACCATAATCTATCTCCAGACCTTTTCCATCATTCCAAAGTGAAACTCTGTATCCATCAAACAATAATTCCCTGATCCTCTCTCCACTAATGCTCTCTTTCCCAATCCTTGACAGCCATAACTTTATTTCTCTATACATTTAACTACTTCTGGTACCTCATATAATACTATATTTGTCTTTTGTATCTGTTATTTCAATAACCAGAATGTCTTCAAGGCTCACCCACATTTTATCATGTATCAGAATTCATTCCTTCTTAAAGCTGAATAATTTTCCATGGTATGCATATACCATCTTTGTTTACCCATTCATCCCCCGATGGACATTTGGGATGTTTCCACGTTTTGGCTATTGTAAATAATACTGCTCCAAACACTGGTAAACAAGTATCTGTTTGAGTCCTTATTTTCAATTATTTTTGGTGTATATTTAGAAGTGGGATTTACTTTTTAAATTTTCTAATTCTAATACATTCTCTTCAAGTCACAAAATTCTGAAATAAATGTCAGAACAAATTAATCTTAAATTATTTTTTCACTTTTGTTTCACCTGCTTGGCTTATCTAGAAATATTAAATAATAATTTTGAAGCCTATGTTGCCACTAGGTACAGAGAACTTTTAAAGAAATAATAGAGTTCCATTATATTTTATTTTTCCTCCTCAGGCTTCATAAGAAACATAATTAAGCTGATTTAAGTATGGACATTTTTTTAAGCCATTGGTGCTAACCTATTTTCTTTATAAAAAAATCATGACATTTAACGAATGTTAATGGACTATGTTTGTCCATGTAGAATAAGGATAATACCAAAGATTGTAAAACATAGCCTACATATGATATTTTAACTTGTCTTTTGTTCATGCAATGTATCCATTGCACATAATATACTATACTGGCTGTTATTCAGGAAATAAAATGGTTCAGTGATAGCCAAACTTTTAAGAAATTTGAAGAAGAGCAGACTCTCAATAAAAGTTTCCTTTTCAAGTTATTTTTATCAAACTTCTTTTGTTCTTTTCCCTATTATTGCATGGAGTCAAATGTCAGTTTTATTTTTTTTTTAATCCATAAAGAATATGTAAGATTTTTACATCTCTTAATGGTAAATGAGATCATTCAGACCAATTTCCGTACTAAAGACAATTATGAAAACTGGACAACACAGATATTTTAAAAATCTGCTTGTGGACATCAGAGAACTAACAAAATTGCCAAGAATTTCTGGGCTATCTTCCCAGGGAAGAGGACAGAACATATTCAGAGGTCTGAATTTGGAAGTATTTTTCCCTAAGGGACATTTGCCTTTGATGAAAGAAGCAACAGATAATTTGAGATGTACTTTTGAGAGGCTCATATGGATACTAGGACAGAATTTGGAGACCATACTTGCCTATGCTGAGGGATTCGGTGACCCACAACTCCCAGAACCATTACTTTTTGACCCTGAAAACGCCAGTCACACATTTTCTGGAACTTAACCAAACACTAACTTTGAATCATTTTCACCCTTGAAATTAAAATATCAATGTTGAGGGACAGCTGGGTGGCACAGCTGGTTAACCATCAGACTCTTGATCGCAGTTCAGGTCATGATCTCACGGTTTAGGAGTTCAAGCTCTGTATTGGGCTCTGGGTGCTGATGGTATGGAGCCTGCCTGAGATTCTGTCTCTCCTTCACTCTGTCCTCCCCTACTTGTGCGCTCTCTCTCTCTCTATCAAAATAAATAAATAAACTTAATAAAAAATTTTGAAAAATTAAATGTCAAAGTAATATATATAAGACAATATAAGTAACAACAGTAAGGTCAATAGAGATTAGAAATAGACCTAAAGGGGTTTCTTTTTTTCTTTTTTTTTTTTTTTTTACAGAGATTTATTGTCAAGTCGGTTTCCATATAACACCCGGTGCTCATCCCCACAAGTGCCTTCCTCCATGCCCATCTCCCTCCTCCCCCCTCACACCCATGAGTCCTCAGTTTGTTCTCAGCATTCAAGAGTCTCTCATGGTTTGCCTTTCTCCCTTTCCCCCACCATTTCTCCTCTTCTTCTCCCCCATGGTCCTCCGTTAAGTTCCTTCTAATCCTCCTATACATGCAAACATATGATATTTGTCCTTTTCTGCCTGACTTATTTCACTCAGCAGAACACCCTCAAGGTCCATCCATGTTGCTACACATGGCCAGATTTCATTCTTTCTCATTGCCATGTTGTATTCCATGGTATAGATAAACCACATCTTCTTGATCCATTTGTCTGTTGATGAACTCTTAGGCTCAGACATTGGAGTCATTAAGGAGCTAAAATATGAGAAAACTATTTTGTAGATAACTAAAATATTTTTAAAAAGGCTTGGAGTATCTTAAAATAAGCATTCTTTTAATAATAAAATAAAAATTCTTATTTTCAAATAAAGATGTTATAGAAACAAAAACTGAGTGAAAAGTTGAGGGCATACTAGTACCAATGGGAATGATAAAATTGGGGGAACATAAGGAAAGACCAAAGATCACTGAGACAGTGTACAGAAGAAAAAGAAACACAGAAACAAATTAACAGCAATGGAAATGATAACTATGTCAGTAAATTTAAGTTAATTATGACTGCATAATATTCTGTGGAAATTCAATAAAATATGTGATATTGAAATACAAAATGATAATGCCATATAATATAATAGCATGGAAAAGACATAAATTTTTTACATTTAAAAATTTCCTTGCATTATCCAGGAAAAAAGTGAATGCACCAACTGACATTAAGTTTGATAAACTAGAAATACATATTTAATATAAAAAGAAGAAAATAATTCTATTAAGGTAAGCTACAAGCCAGTGGAAGTGACAGAACAGGAAAGACTCATAACATGTAGCTGGTATAAATTACAGGGACAAGAAACTTGTTTGCTTTATTGATTTACATATATTCTTGTGAATTTCAAAATTTAAAATATATAAAAATTTTGACAAAGCAGGAAAGAGTATCCAATGGAAAAAAAAGACACCCTCTTTAATAGATAGTGCTGGGAGAGCTGGACAGCAACATGCAGAAGAATGAAACTAGAGCACTTTCTCACACCATACACAAAAATAAATTCAAAATGGATAAAGGACCTGAATGTGAGACAGGAAACCATCAAAACCCTAGAGGAGAAAGCAGGAAACCACCTCCTTGACCTCAACCACAGCAATTTCTTACTTGACACATCCCCCAAGGCAAGGGAATCAAGAGCAAAAATGAATTATTGGGACCTCATCAAGATTAAAAGCTTGTGCACGGCAAAGGAAGCAATCCATAAAACTAATAGGCAACCGACAGAATGGGAAAAGATAGTTGCAAATGACATATCAGATAAAGGGCTGGTATCCAAAATCTATAAGGAACTCAGCAAACTCCACCCCCCGAAAAACAAATAATCCAATGAAGAAATGGGTAGAAGACATGAACAGACACTTCTCCAAAGAGGACATCCAGATGGCCAACAGACACATGAAACGATGCTCAGCATCCCTCATCAGGGACATACAAATCAAAACCACACTGAGATACCACCTCACGTGAGTCAGAGTAGCTAAAATGAACAAATCAGAGGACGCTAGGTGCTGGAGAGGATGTGGAGAAATGGGCACCTTCCTACAATGCTGGTGGGAATGTAAACTGGTGCAGCCCCTCTGGAAAACAGTGTGGAGGTTCCTCAAAAACTTAACAATAGAACTCCCCTAGGACCCAGCAATAGCACTGCTAGGAATTTACCCAAGGGATACAGGACTACTGATGCACTCTCAATAATAGCCAAAATATGGAAAGAGCCTAAGTGTCCATCAACTGATTAATGTATCAAGAAGATGTGGTTTATCTATACTATGGAATACTACATGGCAATGAGAAAGAATGAAATCTGGCCATGTGTAACAACATGGATGGACCTTGAGGGTGTTCTGCTAAGTGAAATAAGTCAGGCAGAGAAGGAGAGATACCATATGTTTGCACGTATAGGAGGATTAGGAGGAAGTTTACAGAGGACCGTGGGGGAGAAGAAGGGGAAAAATAGTTGCAGAGAGGGAGGGAGGCAAACCATGAGAGACTCCTGAATGCCAAGTACAAACCAAAGGCTGATTAGGAGTGGGAGAGGAAGTGGAGTGATAGGCATGGAGGATGGCACTTGTGGGGATGAGCACTGGGTTTTATATGGACACCAAGTGACAATAAACTATTAAAAAAAGGAAAAAAAATAGAATTATCACTGATTTTTCCAGAAGAAACTAATCAGATAACCATCCAAACCAAAACTTTTTAATCCCATTTTAAACTGCTCTAGAAAAAAAAAAGTTATTATCTATGCTAGCTATAACTTATCCCAAACTGGTTAATTATACTCTTTGTTTCTTCACACATATACTTATATAAGTCATATAATATCTAATAGGTATATATATTTCCATATAATATAAAGTATATGTGCTATGTTATATAGATCATTGTATACTTTATATAATCAATACTGATGGTATCTATAAAATATCTATATTAATATACTCTCTGTTGAGAAAACCTGGCTTGCCAAAATAACAGATATCAAATCAAATTTCTGTTTCTTTTAATTTTTCTGGAAAGTGGAATAAAAATATCAAGGAGTCAATATGTTTAACATAATAAAATTCAAAACTGCTTTCTGTATTGTACAACATAAATGTTGACTTCATCCATTGGTATGAAGACAAGCTGAACCTGAATCACTAGAGTAGTAAAGCAGTTGGTAAAAATAATTTCAGGGCATCCTGGAGAATTTTCTAGGATACCTTATCCTAAATTGGAGTTAGTGTCATTTTATCTAGCATTTGAGACCGAACTTTTGTATCTTTGCTCTATGTATTTGGCTGCATATTTTATTTAATTTCCATGTCAAAATTCAGCACTCCATATATTCAAATATCATATGTATCAAGAAGTAGAGAGAAACAGCAGGTCACCATCATAATGTCTCACTGTAAGCCTAATGCTCCACTTCCTTGAGTAAATATTCTAATTTTCAAATGTATAATTTAACAAAGCAAACTATGATTCATAGCTGCAGTATAAAATCCTCAAGTTTTGGGCAATCACAGTCTAGATTCCACTTCCATTTCTTTGTGGCTATTGCTTTGGTCAAGGTCAACTGTGTTCTACATGATTCTAAATTCAATGATGCTTTTGTGTTCTTATATTCGTTGAATTTTCAGCACCAATAGAGAAGACTGACAACTTCTCTACTTCAAAGCATTCTTTTTCCTGTGTCTCTGACAACTTAAATATCTTTTTTTTCCTCTCTAGATAGCAAAAACATTTCCCTCTGGGTCAATACTGTCTCTAATTCCAATGCTTAGTACAGTGTCCAGGAACATGATACTCTAAATGCATACATACAAACATATAGTAGTTTCTGAATACATGAATGAATGAATGAATTTAAGTAACTCTTTGACATCTACTTTTGGATAAATGGCAAATATCTTCAATGCAAGTCCAATATACAATGACAATCCTTTATAAATTATTACTTGCCTTTTCTAGGCAATACAAATGTCACAATACATTCAAATTCTTAATTTTAAAAATGAGTCATATCTTATTCCTTTCTGCCCATCATGCTTCCACATTTATCCCCATATGAAATATTGTATATTCATCTTAATATACATTATTTTTCAAAATTTATTTTAGGAAATTTATTTTTCTATTACAGTAAGACATTTAACATGTGATCTACCTTTTTAGCAAAATTTTAATTGTGCAATGCAGTATTGTTAACTATAGCACTAAAGTTGTATAGTAGATCTCAAGGACTTATTCATTTCACACAACTGAGACTTTATACTCGTTGAATAGCAACTCCTCATTTCCCCTCCCCTCAAGCCCTGGCGACCACTGTTCCACTCTGTAGTTTGACTATTTTAAGTACTTCATGTAATTGGAATCATATTTGTCTTTGTGTGACTGGCTTATTTTACTTAACATAATGTCCTCTAGGTTTATTCATGTTGATAAGCTCCAGATTTATCCATATTTCAGGATTCCTTTCTTTCTTATGGCTCAGTAATATTTCAGTGTATGTATCTACTGCCTTTCCTTTATCCATTTATCAGTCAGTGGATACTTGGGTTGTTTCCATATCTCGGACTCTGTGAATAATGCAGATATACATGGGCATGTAGATAACTCAAGCTTCTTGTTTTGGTTATGTTGGATACTCAGAAGTGGGATTGCTTGATCATATTGTATTTCTGTTTTCAAGTTTTTTGTGAAAACTCCATGCTGTTTTGTATAGTGGCTGCACTATTTCACCTTCCTATCAACAATGTACAGGATTCCAATGTTTCCTTATTCTCTCCAACACTTTATTTTTTTTTAATAATGATCATTCTAGCAGGTGTAAGGTGATATTTCATTGCGGTTTCAATATGTATCCACTGATAATTAGAAATGTTGAGCAGCTTTTAATCTGTTGGCATTTTCAATCTTTTCTTAGGAAAAAACATCTAATACTTTGCTCATTTTTAAATCAGGTTATTATATTTCCATCTCTATCTCTATATCTATGTATTCTCTCTCTCTCTCTCTCTCTCTCTCTATCATCATCAGTCTATCTGAACTATCTATCCATGCATGCTATTGTGTTATAGGAGCTCCTTTAAAAAAAAAAAAAAAACATTGGCCAACTAATCAAATATATGCTGTGCAAAAATACTGTCCTGTTTTGCAGGTTGTCTTTTGACTGTTCATTTTTCTCTTGGTTGTGCAGAAGCTTTTTCATTTTATGTAGTCCTAGTTTATTTTTTCTTTGCTTGGCTGATGTTACAAACATATTTTAAAGATATATGTGCTTTGTTTGTTTCACCTATAAACAATATTTGCAAGATCTATGTTGTTTTAAATAAAAATAATTTAGTTCTTTTATATTTTAGAAGTTCAGTTTAGATAATTTTACAGTTTCAAGTAAAAGCTAAGGCAAAATAGAGATATGAAGAGTAGTGCCTATGATATGCTCTTTGTTCTGTAACTAATCATCTATGTCTTATTGACTTCCAGTATGTACACAGCCACACCAAACACTTTTTTAAATGTTTATTTATTGAGAGAGAGTGACTGAGTGTGAGTGGGGAAGGGACAGAGAGAGAGGGAGACACAGAATCTGAAGTAGTCTCCAGGCTCTGAACTGTTAGCGCAGAGCCCAATGAGGGGCTCGAACTCATGAACTTTGAGATCATGACCTGAGTCTAAGTCAGATGCTCAACTGATGAGCACCCAGGGGCCCCACTTTTTTTTTTTTTAATTAAGGCATGGTAGGTTGACTTAGTAATTCATTCAATAGTACTTATCATGCCTCAGATACTCTTGTCAAACAGTAGGGACTCTACCCTGAACTAGAAAACATGTGGTCTCTGTCATCAAAGCACTTATTTTCTAGGCTAGTTGAGCAATAAGAGTCATAATGAATGCTGCTGTTCAATTTTCACCCCAGACTCCCATTGGATAACCATAGGTGTCATGCTATCCTTAAAACAGACTTGACATAATGTGATGCAATAGTGATAGCTCAGATATGGTTCCAATCCAGTTTCATTATGTGATGTGTACCTATCATTGCTGCCACAGGACTTTGTATGGAACACCCGAAGTCATTTTGTAAAGGACTCAATTATCTCTGCATGATGTGGTCCAAAATAATTAACATGCCCTCTAACCAAAGAATTTTGATCCTTTTCCATGAAAAAATGAGATGCTCTTGGCAGGGAACTCTGCCTGCAATGTACTTTATATATATTTTTTAGTTTATGGCTAACTTCCATGTTGTCAGGCCAGACATCTAGCCAATACTTTCAAGTGAAAAATTCCCTAATCAGCTTCATGTAATGAAGCCAACATTTTCACCACTTTTCTGGAATAACAATGTGTTTCCTCCACGAAAACAACCCCTTTTAGGAAAACTCTGACTACTGATGATATGTAAATGGCTTAAGTACATCAGACAGTTTTCCTCTTGATCATAGTCCCAAACATCCAGCTTGAGACCAAATGTTCATCTCAATTATCTTCACTTAGTCACGGAAGTTAATAATTTTGAAAAATGGATTGGATTGGTTTTGAATCAATATTTTCAGTGTGTTAGCACCAATATAAAATCTTAAAAAAAATTTTGAACTCTTGGTAAAAAGCTAACAATATGACAAATCATAAGATAATGTATCATCCCTTTTACATTACTGAAGTTTGGTTACATTGTTGTTTCATCTACTCAGCAATGACAAGCTACAGTCACATCTATGTCATTCTTTTGACCCATTCCTCAGAAGAAACTGGTTTACCTTCACTTTAGTATATGTAATTGTTAAGAAAAGGCAGAATATAAGTTTACCACCTTTAAAGCTTTGCCTTGGGAAATATTTTTCAATAGATAATAAAGATTCTATAGCAGATTCTTCCTCATGACTAGTACTAAATTATAAATAAGGTTTATGTTAAGCACTGTAAAAGTATAGTGGGATTATTACTACCTCCAAGTAATTACCATTCATCATTTGGGACTCTGATAGGCCAATATTTTCTCTGAAATCTAGGTATTTCTTATCATTTTTGAATAAAATGGAATACCATTGTCTAGTTAAAAACAAAAGAGAGAGAGAAGGCATGTGAGGATAATAGATCTTGAACAGTATTTTCCACAAAATATAGAACTGGCTAAAGCATTGGGCATTTCTTCTTCAAGTTAAAGAAAAGTAAAAATGATTATAATCTCCAGGACTACTTAGGATATGTTGTTATTAAGAGTGTAACCTTTTTTTATATAAAGAGATTCGGTGCTTGTATAAATATTAAAGGTAAAACATGAAGATAGTTTTGGAAATTTCTAATTCTTGAGATTAGTGAATAACATCATTTCCCAGTTTGGCAAATTTTTTTATAAATTATATAGTTTCAAAGTATTAAACAATGGGCTCTTACATTTATGCCTCAGCACAGCTACAAGACAGCACAGCTACAAGAGCAAGATATTGTTTTTAAAGTGCAGTGTTATGTATTTATTTGGCTCTACTTATGATTTTTGGATTTTTTGCTTTGGAATCCCAGGGAGCAGAGCTAGAATACAAATTAAATCAAAACTGGTCACCACCGTAAGTGCACTTTTTCAATTGCTTTAGCTAATAAATTCTCTTATTGCTTGTCATTTTGAATTTTACTTTAATTAAATATGCTTAAAAGAACCTTAACTGATTGAATATCTAGAGGAATCTATGCACTGATCATTTTCCCAAGTCCAGTCTCAGACATTTTTGTGTAATATATACATGCTGCTGTATGGCTCATAAGTTGCTTCAAAAGCAATATGTCCAAAGCTATTCTTTTTTAAATTTTTTATGTTTATTTTTGAGAGAGAGAGAGCGAGAGAGAGAGAGAGAGAGAGAGAGAGGCAGAGCATGAGTGGGGGAGGGGCAGAGAGCGCGGGGGTCTGAAGCAGGCTCCAGGCTCCTGATGTTAGCACAGAGCCGGAAGCAGGGCTCAAACCCATGAACTGTGAGATCATGACCTGAGCTGAAGTGGGATGCTTAACTGACTGAAACATCCAGGTGCCCCTAAAGCTGTTCTTAACTCCCAAAGCCTGCTCCTCCTTTTATAGCCTCACAATAGCACATGCCATGTGAATCCACTTAGGAAATAAAGCCAGAAATCCGAGACTCATTTTGGATACTTTTTAGGTTTTATTCCCTATACTCTGCGGCATTCCAGTAAATGTTTAGCAACTAGTTCTTCAGATAAAGACTTCAATCTTTTTAAAATTTGCATGATATAAATACTCCCACAGTGGCTGATTTTAATCTACTAACATTGTCAATTTTCTCTTCTGCTGACTGTAACCAAAACACTTGAAGACAATGCAGGGGTTCTCTGAGGGTGGTCTTTGGATCAACAATATCAGAATCTTCTGTGAACTCATTATAAATGCAAAGTTTTCATCTCTGGCCCAATTCTCTTAAGAAAACAAAAACAAAACCTCTCTGGTGATATCTAGTAACCTGAGCTTTAAGGAGTCCTTCTGGTGATTTTTCTTTGTGATCCCATTACCCTCTGGAAGTTGTAATTGTTATATTAGTGTATCAAGTAAGAATTTTTTAGAAACATAACCAGTAAGGTGTGTGTGTGTGTGTGTGTGTTAAAGAGAGAGACAGAGAGACAGAAAGAGACAGAGAGAAATTTTAATGAATTGGCTCACATGATTGTGGAAGTTAGCAAATCCTAAACATGTAGGGAAGGGCAGTAGGCTGGACAGTCAGGAAGGATTGTGATGTAGTCTTGAAGCTTAATTTCTTCCTCTCTGGGAAACCTCAGCTATTCTTTATTAGACTTCAACCAATTGGATGAAGCCCGCCAATGTATGAAGACTAATCTTTTACTTGAAGTCTACTGATTGGAGTTGTTGATCATATCTACAAAATACCTTCCTGGAAACATGTAGACTTGTTTGTAAATAAGTAACTAGGTCCTTTAGCCTAGTCAGGATGGCACCTAAGGTTAACCATCCCAACCAGCTAGCAGTATATTAACTAATAGACCCATTTTATTCTTGTTCTCCTCACAAGATTATATATATATATGCAATTCAGTCCTAGAAAGTGTTGAGCTCTTTTCTGCATTAAAACTTTATATATGGTTCACTCACAATAGTTTGCTTCTTAATTCTTTACCTAATTCCCATTCAACTCCTATTTCTTCTTAAGTGTTATTTGCTCAGAGCATTTTCCTAACTCTCCATTTAATTAGACACTTCATTTTATTTTTATTAAGAATACTTTAATTATGTAGTTATATATATGTTTATGTATTTAATGTTTAATTTTACAACTACTCTGCAGGCTGAATGAGAGCAGGAAACATGTCTCTTTATATGGCTTACATTTATTATCACATTTAGTTGTTGTACTTAATGGGGAGATATCATACTTTTTATTCTGAGTTAGGGGACTAGCTCTTCTGGGGTTATAGAGCACAACTAGCTGAGATGCTTGCTGTGGGCAAAGGGACTACACAATGGGTAATGAAAGAAATACCAGCAATACTCACATGACCAGTTACAGCAATGAAAACTGTAAGCGTCCTCAGTAGTTCTTACTTATTTTATTATGAATATATTTGTGTGTATATATTAAGCAAATATCTTTGTTTCCTTCCCTTTCTTTTCCCATTATCATATAACATATGTTGCCTTCACTTTATATGATAAAATTTAAGTGTTGTCAGTATGGTTTTGGTTATATACAGGATAGTTGTAGCATGTTAGGTGAAGGAGGCCATGGTATAACCTTATTATTGTCTTTACTTGGAGGTTAAATATGATTGAGGAAGATGCGTATAGATAACAACTGGGCAAGGGATGGGCTTAATCGTAGTTAATCTTAAGTGATAATTTGGCTGTACCACGGTGTCCAGATATATGGTCAAACATCATTCTGGATGTTGCTTAAAACTGTTTTTGGATGAGATTAAGATTCGAATTAGTGAACTCAAGTAAAGTAGATGGCCCTCTATGATGTGGGTAGGCATCATCCAATCAGTTGAGCACCTGAATAGAACAAAAATACCTCCACCCAGCAGGAAGAATTCTGTAACAGTTGGCCTTCAGATAATAATTATAATATCAGTTCCCCTAGGTCTCCACCCTGCTGGTCACCTTGAAGATTCTGAACTTGCTCATCTTCAAAATCTCATGATTCAAACCTTTAGATACCTCCCTGTTTAGCAATCTAGTAATTATGTCAGTAAAGTTGAAGGCAAGTTTTTATGGACTGTACAGATCCAGTATACAATTTATTTATTTGAAAGAATGGCTATAACCAGGTAGTAATTTTTTTAAGACCAATAGTCTTTCTTCATTGTGATTTTAAAAAGACCTGAGTCCTGCACATCCATTAGTCACAGTCCACTTTTGACCCCAATTTCCTGAGAGGAAAAAGCTGGGAAAGAACTGATTCACATACATAGTTTCACTGATTTCTCAAGTATGAAAAATAATTTTTATGCACGGGATATGTGCAAGCCATAATTATGGAAAAACTCTCCAGATCTGTAAAATTAGCGTGTAGATGCATATAGTACACCTTAAAGGAAATTATAATATTTATCTATTAATGGTAAGCATGTTGGTGAATCACCAATACCCTTTATATGGTTCCAGAAATTCAAAGCATAAACTATGTAGGCATTTATTAAAAATAAGAAGAAAGGAAAATATAAAAGAAACAGACAAATTGTTTACATATCTAGTATAACTACTTTAAAACTAGAACCTAAAATAACTATGAAAAGTAACTACAGGATCTGAACAGGCTCATACCTCTATCAATCTGTTAGCTAGAAAATAGCTCTCCTATGAAGTCCACAGAGCTCTTTCAGGATATTTCCTAAGGCAGTTCTCCAAGTGTATGGGAGACTAAGCCCTGTGCATTAGACTCTTTCAGTCCAACTTCATCACGCCTCTTCTAGTATTGAACCACTTCACTCCCATCATACACTAAAAATAAATTGTAGTCTGTGATCTGGTGGGAACAAGTATGTGTGATTTGACTCAGGGAGCAGCAGGTTCACTGTTGTCGTTGTTTTTTTCCTTAGATTTTAAAGATTGGGTTTTTTTTTCAGTTTTGTGTGGTCATTTCTTTTTCCAGTTATCAATGTGCCCCACATGACTTACCAGTATTTGCATATCATTTGGATTTCAGGTATATTAGTTGCTCTTCAAACTCAACCCTAAAAGTTTCAAGGAAAGCCAATATGTTGTAAATCACCCCAAATTTCCTTGCTGACAGAATAAGTATGATGCTTTTGTGGTGCATTTTCCAGTTTTCTTCTTCCTGGTGGGAGGTGGGGGTGGACACAGGAGTCTTTATATTTTAAATGCATCTCCTGATAAAGTCTATAAAGAATCTTGCTATTGTTATTTGTTTTGTGCCTCTCATACGTCATATTTTAACTTTTTTGTTTCTCCTTTTCTGCCTTATTTTTGTTATGAAAATATTTAATATGCCATTGTAATTCCATTGACTTTTATCATTATTTCTATTCATTTTGTTGTTGGTGTAGGGATTACAACATGCATCCTCATATTATTGCAGTCCAATTGGTTTTAATATAGAACTGCTTTTGGTAAAATATAAGAAATTTGCAGAAATATATTTCACCTTCTCTCTATGCTCTTTATGTTGCAAATGCATTGCATCTATGTACGATACAAACACACACTTTACATTGCCTTGTCCTTTATGCAATTTAATGATATTATACATTTATGATAAATAGATGCTCATGTAATATATAGCTCAAAATTATATAATATTTGTGTGTGGGTGTAATCTACCATGTATTTACCATATCTACTGTGATTCATTAATTCTTACATATCAAATTTACCATCGGGTGTAAATTGTCTTTGGCCTCAAGTATTTTACCTAGTTTTAAAGTGTAGCTCCATAAAAATAAGAAAATGTCATTATTTCTATTTCTGTTTTGAAAAATAGGGTCACTGTATATAGAAATCTTTGTTGAGGGGAGGGGAGCACCTGTGTGCCTCAGTCTGTTCAGCTCCTGACTCCTGGTTTCAGCTCAGATCGTGATTTCATGATTTATGATGATTTATGATATTGAGCCCTGAGTCAGGCTCTGCACTGACAGTGTGGAGCCTGCTTGGGATTCTCTCTCCCTCTCTCTCCCTCCCTCCCTCTCTGTCTCTCTGTCTCTCTCTCTATTCACTCTCTGCCACTCCCCTGTTCATGCTATCTCTTTCAAAATAAATAAATAAATTTAAAATTTATTTCTTTTTACATTTAAATAATAAAAGAATTTTTTTTCTTGGAAGTGATTTTTACTTTGGTATTTTAAGAACAAAGTTTTTTGCCTCCTCCATTTCTAAAGAGAAGTAAATTATTAATCTATTCCTTGTTTCCCTGTGTAAATAATGTGTTATTTCTGATTCAGTGAGATTCCTCCTTATTGCTTAACTTTCCTGCTTCTCTGAACGTCACCATTTGTCTCCTCAAGTTGGTAACATGGCTTTTTTTTTTTCTGCCGTCTGAGTTGTGGCATTAAAAGAACTATCAACTTGAAGTTCTAACTAGATATAGTAGCACTCTTTTATGAGTAAAATGTTCTCATTTCTGTCTACTTTGGCCTTTTCATGTGCTTTCAGATATTGTTTTCAATTTTTTTGCCCGTGTTTCATGTATATTTTTTGAGAGAGAAATTGCACAATATATCATACCGCCATTAGTGGAATGTCCCAAACTTAATTATATTTTAATTTGATTCTTTTTCTTGTCTCCATAAGCATTAGATAATGATGGTAAACAAAAACCAGAAATGTTTTCTCAGAAACTAATAGATTCCTATGAATTACAGTTACATAGAAATCTCTGATAAATTATGTATAGAGCACTGTAGTTGCATTTATCAGGATTCTCCAGAGAAACAGAACCAACCAGTGGACCAAATATGTAAATGTATGTGGTATATATTAGCTTATATGATAACAGACATTAGCAAATCCAAAGCTACCCAGCAGGCAAGCAGGCTCAAGACCCATGGAAGCCAACGGTACACGCGAAGACTGATGCCAATCTTATGGAATTCTCTCTTGCTCAGGGAGATGAGGCTTTTTGTTTTATTCATACCTACAACTAATTAGATGACACTGACATTATGAAGGGCAATCTTCTTACTTAAAGTGCCAATTTAAATGTTAATTTCATCAAAAAATACCCTCCAAATAAATAGATAAAATTAGCCATCATAGCATCCTGATATGTGGGATCTATTTTATCTAAGACTAATTATTATAACTGGGAGAAAGAGGAAGGTAAAAAGCAAGAGAATTGGCCATTTCTGTTGCAAGAAAGTTTTACTCTTCCATTGTACTATGATAATGGTCTCTACTTTTTTCACATACAGTCCATGATCTTTAGCTTATAATTGTGTAAACTTTTGTTACTTCAACATGAAAGTATTTAGAATTTTCAAAGGGCTCATAAAGTTTTATGAGTCATATAAGTAGCATTTAGCCACTCACCCCTTCATTGAAGGAGTGACTTGAGTAATTAAATAGATATGTATCATTTGCCAGTTAGTTTATGAATGAAGAGTTGGAAAACAGAGAATTTAAACTGGTATACTTTGATGTTTTCTTGAAAATGGAGATGACAAAAGTTTCTCGAATACAGTCTCAAAGACAAAACCCGAAATCAGAACTACTTGTTGTTCAAATTATTCCTAAGGTCGAAGTATAAGACATTGATAAATCAGAGTATTTCATGAATAAAGTATTCAATTAGTGTCAAGAGTTATTTCTTTGAAAATTACTAAAGTCAAGAATCTCAAATTTATTTTTTTCTAAATTTGTTTAAATTGTTTTAGACTATTAAATTATTTCTGGGTAATATATTTTAGCCATTAGTAGTTTCTAATCTGTTAGGGAATAAGTCACTAATTGAACTAGGAATAATTTAGAATAGATATAATAATAAACTCCCTTATAATTCTACGTGATTTATATTGGATTTATTGAATTCATATAAATTTGAGACATATTTTATATTAGATATATATAGATGGATAGATAGATGATAGATAGGAAGGAAGAATAATGAATTTCATATTCAAGAATTAGTTAAATGATGGGTGCTCAACGGACTGAGCCACCGACTTCAGCTCAGGTCATGATCTCGTAGTTAATGAGTTAGATCCCCATATCAGGCTCACTGCTGTCAGCACAGAGCCTGCTTGAGATCCTCTGTCTCTTTCTGTCTCTGTCCCTACCCCACTTGCTCTCTGTCTTGAAATAAATAAATGTGAAAAAATGAATTAGTTAAGTGAATACACACACCTTCTAGACATAGGTCATTCTGAGATCATTAGAAATGCTGTACTCTCTGTTCTAACCTATGTAAGTAATTGTTTCATTTTGAACAATGGAATTTGAATATTTATAAACAAAATAAATACATTTTTCCTCTCAAGCTAATATTTTTCACAGGACATTACACACATATTGCTATATATTAGTTGATCTGCTGTTGAAATTTGTTGCTGCAAAACAACAAATTGTCTATGGAGGTTATATCACTTTATCTCAAATGATTCTTTCATCCACTTGCTCAGTTTTCTTGGCCTAGATACCTTCAAGGGAGACAATTTTGCATCTCATCCTTTAGGCTTTTATTGAAATAGAAAAATTTGACAGTGATGGTCATGATTCTAACATCATTAAATCTCAATTCAGTGAAACCAACAGGAGATGATAGATTATCCAGAACTAAAAATGGGAAACGATGGTGAATGGCCCTTTATTAGATCAGTCCTGAGGAGGCAGGTGGAGAGAGCTACTAATGGAATCAAAAGAGAAAAGTAGCTGTGGAAAACAGCACCCAATAAGGAGCTGGAGGAAGTCCACCCATATGAGTCTTTACAGAGAGAGACCAAGAAGAACATGGACCTAAAATGTCTTTCCTACCAAGTCTATTGAAAGAAAGAAGGCAAGGGCATTTAGATAATGCAGCTCATTGAGGTCAGTATCTAGGACTGACTGAAGGGACATGGGAAGAAATGCAGTGATAAATACCCTAGACAGCCACTGCATTTTTTAAGGTTTTGAGAAACACTATATGATACCATTTTACTCCCTTGTTGGAAAAAAATAACTTATCTCTTCCTAAAAGTCTAACAGATCTTTGTAGCACCAAGCTAGCAAACAGTTACATTTTATTAATCATTTTATATTCACATGACAAGGAAGATTATTAATAAGATCCAGATCCAAAATCCCATTGACGTGTGAACAGAATTATGAAAGTGATTTTTGGAAGAAAACTCACAATCATTCCAGAAGTATTCTGAGTTTTTGAAAATCTACAGAAAGTCATATAATTATATTATTTATAACTTTAAAATATTTTCTAAAAATTTATATTTTAAATTTAGATACTATATAAGAAACAACACATATACATACATATAAACCTCCTGCAATTATAAGGTATTTTTCTTTTGAAGAATACATAGCCAAACAATGCAATATTAATCATAAACCAGAATACAGTTTCAGAGTCTGCAACTTTCCCTTTGAAGCATAATGTATGATATTATTGAGACACAATTATAATATAAAGAATGAGAACATTTGAAGGTAAACCCAAGGGATATAGCAAAGAAAGGTCTCATCTGCATAAACAGTTGTACAGGGGAATGGATATAGCAGAATGAGTTGCCATAAACAGCATTCAAAAGTACTGTGACAAAATGACTAAATCAGACAGGTTTGCTTAAATGAAGAAATAAAAGTGGTTGCATAGGGTCTAATTATAGAAAAAAATTGATATGTCACTCATGGCTCTCATTTTTTTATTCTTATTTTATTCATACCTTTCCAACACCCTGAAATCCCTTTCTCCCTTTCTTTCCATTCTCTTTCTCCTATTGTATGTATGTACACACACACACACACACACACACACACACACACACATGCGAATGTGTGTATCATAGAATGAATGTATGCATTCCCCCCACATTTATATGCTGAACCTCTATGTCCCCAGGGTGTTGGTATTAAGTGGTGGACCTACTGGATGTGACTAGAATTGAATGAGATCATGAGGCTCTGCCCCCATCAATGGGAAGAGTGTCCTGATGAAAGTCACTAGAGAGCTTGCTGCTTTTTGTTCTCTGCCATGTGAAGATAAAACCAGAAATCAGTAGTCTGCAACTTGGAAGAGAGCTCTCACCAGAACCCTGCTGGCCCCCTGATTTTGAACTTCCAGCTTTCAGAACTGTGAGAAATAAGTTCCTGTTACTTATAAGACACTCAGTCTTTGCTATTTTGGGATAGCATCCCAAACAGACTAAAGTAGCATATATATAAAGCATTTACAACTTAGACCAATATGTAGAGGATCAGAGAATTTACCAGTAGATAATTATTGCTTAATTTCTTAATCATCTATTTCCAAATTCCTTCTGTCAACCTAGCATTGACCAAACAATTGAAAACAAATTTTAGTCAGCAAAAATGGCAGTGTCATTGGACATCTTGCCACAGAAATTAATTTAAATCAACCAGAGAAACATACTGTTGTTTACTAACTGATTTCTAGAAGAGACTGTGTATGTTTAAAAAAAAGGTATGTATGACCAAAAACAATAAAATGATAAAGTCTTTTAAATTCAAAGAAGACTGAAAACTTTAGAAAAATAGTAGGAAATAAACTACAAAAGCATGTCATGAACACTTGGGTGGCTCAGTTGGTTAAATGTCTTGACTCCTGATTTCAGCTCATGTCATGATCCTACAGTTCTTGAGTTTGAGTCTCCCGTCGGGCTCTGTGCTGTGGAACCTGCTTGGTATCCTCTCTCTCTGCCCCTCCCCAACTCATGAGTGCGCTCTCTCTCTCTCTCTCTATCTCAAAAATAAATAAATAAATAAACTCAAAAAAAATGTTACAAAGCAGGAACAGTAAAGATGAGTACCAAATTCCTGTTCTATACACAATGTTGAAAGAGTGTTTCCACATTGTAAAGTCAGTGGATTTTAAAGCAGACCTCTACATCCAAACAAACCACAAATGTAGAGCTGGAATAAAGACAAAATACTGTTGTAAGATTTTCAAACTTTAGAAAATATGTCTCTAAGACTGTATTTTTCACAGGTTAATTGGGATGGTATCTTAGTCTGAGCTGCTACACAAAACTTATCAGAAACTAATTGCCTTATAAATAAAAACATTTGATTCTCACAGTATTGGAGTCCAGGAAATCTGAGATCAAGGCACTGGCATTTCTGGTGTATGATGAGAACCAAGATCCTTATGGACAGTAGCCTTTCTCACTGGAACTTTACATGGTAGACAGGACAAGAATACATCTGGGGTCTCTTATATAAGGTCACTAATCCTATTTGCGAGGACCCTATCCTCATAACCTAATCACCCATTGGAGATCCTATTTCTTCATCTCTTATTAACATCACCACGAGGACTTGGATTTCAGTATGCAAATGTGGGGGACATGTAAATCTGGGGGGACATTATAAATCTAGGCAGGCATAAATATTCAGTTCATTGTAAATGGATTTTAGCAAAATGAATCAGTAAGTCAAAAAGCAGAAACATATAGGGACCACGAAAGAAAAATTCAAATGACCTGAGAATTTTATATCAAAAAGTATAAATCAGCAAAATCCATGTAGGAAGAAGTTTCTGAGTGGCCTGGGACGTCAGATGAGAAAGCTGGCATTTACTACCTAGAATGGAGACAACTTTAGAATGAGGACATCAAAAACAAGGAATTACAAAGAGCATGATGCTAACCTGGTGCTACCTACCACAAATTGCCTGGGTAAAATTTTAAAGGTATGTTTACCTTTAAGTGTCATAGTCAGAGGAACTGGACCATAAACAGCCAGAACATCCCTGAGAGGCTCCACAGAGTTAAAGCAGGTGTAGACAGCAGAACAGCACGCTCATGTTTACTGCAAAGGAGTTCAAACACCAGGAAGAGGTCTTCAAATGTGCACAGAATGTAGTCCAGGTTTACCAGATGATGTTTACATACTAATTTGGGGAAATTAGTACTGAGAAGTTAAATTACATTCACAGATTAATGGAGGGAATTTATTCTCTGAACAAGTCACTGTTCTCAATACCCTGAAGAAACTCATAATAGGAGAGACAAATACTACCTAGAAACTAGACTTCAGTGTAGACCGTGTGAAATATATCTAAGCAATTTTATAGTTCACGGCAATCGGTGTTATTCTAGGTATTTTTATTTTTTTTAATGTTTTTTTATTTATTTATTTATTTCTAGGAGAGAGAGAGAGAGACAGCGTGAACAGGGGAGGGTCAGAGAGAGGGAGTCACAGACTGAAACAGGCCCCAGGCTCTGAGCTGGCAGTCAGCACAGAGCCCGACGCTGGGCTCGAACCCACGAACCGCGAGATCATGACCTAAGCGAAAGTCGGACGCTTAACCGACTAAGCCACCCAGGCGCCCCTAGGTATTTTTATTTTTAACTGCATTACGAATACAATAGCTGAAGTTAGTGCTGTACTGTCAGTAGACAGTAGTGCTACTGTAGTAGTAGTGCTACTATAGATAGTAGTGCTATACTTGAACCTGTCAGTAGACAGGTTATTGCTTCATAGTGTAGCTCTTTCGGAGGGTCCCTCAGGTATGTGGTCTTTCCCTATAGCACCTCCTCCAGAATGTTCAAAACTCACAGCGTATTTCTTTCTTTCTCTATGAGTCCCCTGACTCTTGTCATGTTGACACAGGCTTATTTTTTTTTAAGTCAAAACTTCCATTATACCTCCCTATTTCTTCCTGTCTTCCAAAACCAAAGCTGCCAAATATGATTGGCAGTGTTCATGAACATGACTTGTTCAAGTTTTCTAACCTCAGCTGGATCTTCATTGTGCTCAACAGTTCTTAATTAATCCCTATCAGATATTCTGGAGCAGTGTTATTCTCTACTTACAAGAAGTAATTTCCCATGTTCTGTTACGATTCACGATGATGGAAAAGACATTCCTTAACCTTAACCTTTCTGCTGTCTCTTATTTTTCTTTCCCACTCCAGAAAAAGAGAAAATCTTTTCCAATTAAAATCTATATCATTTGAACCAGTCCAAAATTACCTTCTCTTGGACACCAGTCTATAAATTATTTTCTGCTTCTTAGAACACTTCTCATTATTTTTGCAACAGGGGTCATGGGTGTACTCAACTGCTATTAAATATAAAAAACAAATAGAGTCTATACTATTTTCCAATAGTATAACTTCTGTTTTTTTTTTTCTGTCCAGTTTTTAATAAATAGCTAAAAGGTCAATTTACCTAATTTACCTAGACTTCTCTAATCCAATCCCACCCTAAATTTTTTGGACTCTGGGTTAGTTTCTTGACACTCTTTCACTAAAACACTGATTCTTCTCTACCCATAATTGCTTATGATTATTATTTTTATTTCAAATTCAAGGACCTTATTTTCTCACTTTTCATTCTCCTCAAGCTCTTCTGAATATTTAATTGCAAGTATATACTTCTTGGCATATCTTTTCAAAATAACAGTTTGCTTACTCTTCAATGTCTTTCTAAATTCAGATTTTTCATAAAAAAACTCCTTCCTGCACTTCTAGTTTTGTTAATCATCCCTCTTGATTTAGATTTAATATTGTTAACTATTACTGGGCTCCTATTTTTATTTATTAATTTACACATCTATTTATTGAGCACATACTGTCCTTTAGACACTGGTCCATGCAAAGTGCTTATAGAAGTGGACCAAGCAAAGAAACAGTCTTTACCTGAGAAGTTTACATTTTAGCTTGGCATGGTCCTAGATAATAACCCCTGGCCATATGCCATACATGGTTGTTTAAATTGCAATTTAAGGTAAGAAAGTTAAATATAATTAAAGCCTATTTTCTTAGTCATTCATCCACGTTTGATGTTATCCAAATCTATATGGGGTGGCTGCTACCAAATTGGAACCCGCAGATACAGAGTGTTCCCATCATGCAGAGAGTCCCTTTAGACAGTCTGCTGCAGTCAGAGGGGACAGCAAAATGGATACAGTAGTAAAAAGATAAACTGTACATTGTGTGGCATACTAACATGGAAAAAATAATCATGTCAAAGTTATTGAAAGTATAGGAGTGAGGCATAATCTTTTTTATAATGGTGTTCAGGGAGAATTTTGAATATATCTGTGCAGAGACTTAATGATGGGAGGACAAGCTTTGTGGCTATGATGGGTAAGGGTGTTCCAAGAAAGAGAAGAAATGTAAAGTTTCCATGTATGAGAATGCTTAGTTGATACAAAAAAAAAAAAAGCATGGAGGACTGCATATCTGAAAAAGGACATTATGGGAGAAATAAGGAAGGGATTTTGTAGCAACAGCAACAGAGAGAAGTGGTCAGATGAAGAATATATTCTGAATGAATAGCCAACAACAAGGGCTGATGAATTGGATGTGAAGTGTGAGTCATGACTTCAAGAACAAGAAGGGGGGTAGTGTACTCATGAGTTTAACAGAGAGTAACAGGTTCTTGCTGGGAGACTCCAAATAGGAAATGGGTTGGGGTCATGTCAGTTTTGAGAAACCTGTTTGATATTCAAGCAAAGGAGTCAAGTAGCGTTAAAAAGATACTTTGTTAGAGTGCAGGATTGAGATACAGATGTAGGACTTGCTAGCCTACAGAGATATTGCATGAAACCAGTCAGTAGAAAATATCACCCAGGAGGTTAATAAATTGGAGATATCCAAGTACTGAACCCTGACTTTATGTAAAATTTTGACAAGGAAAAGGATTTTGACATCCAGTAAAGGATTATAATCTCTTTGAATAAATTCAGGATAGTGTTTCCTAAAGCCAAATGGAGAAAGGATTATGAGAAGGACTGATAACTCCTACTAAGTGCTGCAAACAGTTCTAAGCAAAATGAAATCAGAAAACCGATCACTGAACTTAGCAACATGGACTCATTGAGAATAAATTTGCTGAAGTAAGCATCAGGATACCATTTGTATCACAGCATATCAGTGAGGAAATACCTCCTCCTCCCTATGAATCATTTCATCATTTACTCCCAGTGATCAAAGATTGAATCCTTGACACTTGTCATTATTTACCATGGGTCTCTCCAATTTCCAGGTAAAAACATATACCAGTGGCAATAGACGCTATCTTTTCAAAACTATTATACCAATTCCTTATTTATCTATTTCTATCACTTTGCCATCAAGGCACATGAACTGTGAAAGTTCACATGCACACATGAGTGCATATTATAACAATTCCTTATTTATCTATTTCTATCACTTTGCCATCAAGGCACATGAACTGTGAAAGTTCACATGCACACATGAGTGCATATTATAACAATTCCTTATTTATCTATTTCTATCACTTTGCCATCAAGGCACATGAACTGTGAAAGTTCACATGCACACATGAGTGCATCAGCCCCTTTTTTTTTTTTCCTCTTTCAAGAGGGGCTTAGCTCCAAGTCATCATTTATTTTGGGGTGTATTAATTTTCAAAAGGGAATTTTGTCATTTTTATTCTGAAGACTTAATGGTTTATACTACATCCCAACTGGAATATGGTCCCATTTATCTTCAACTTCACTTTTCCATTGAATATACGCAATAGTCCAGTTTTAAAAAATCCTCATTTTAATTATCTTCTTCTCCAAATATAGGCCTGTCCCCCCCTATGTAAACCAGTCCTTGAAACAGATACCTATAAACATTGGCTCCATTTCCTTTCCTGCCTCTTTCTCCTTAACCCAGAACAATCTCTTTTCTATCCCTCAACATGCCTGAAGTAGCATTTCTAACATTATTGATTTCTCCATCTGGAAAGCTGATGATCAATATCCTTTTACATGCTGTCTCAGCATTTACTGTCGTTGTTGACTCTTGAAACAATTCTCTGATATCATACTCTTGGCTCTCTCTTAACACTCATTCTTCCTTTTCTGATCTCCTTTCAGCTTTTTCCCACTCTCCTAGGTTAGCATTTTGGGATACATTTCTACATTTTGTTGCTCCCTAGTAATACTCATTTACTGCTCTAACACCAATACTTACCTGTGCAAAGATCATGCATTGACTTCTATGTCTAATCTTTACTCACTCTTTGAGATTGCAAATCCTCATCTTTGCGTGGATGTCTACTTCAGGAGAACCTCATGGCAACCTGAAGCTGAGTTTATGGACTCCCTACCTTAAAGGATTTTTTTCTTCAGTCTTGCCTGGATTCCCTATCATGATAAATATAACTGTCATTCAACCAAAAATATTGCAAATCAGTGCAAAGCATAGACTTGGATAACTGTTTCTCTAATTACTAATTTTCCAGTATGTGCATTCCATTTTCAATCTTAGATATTTCTTAAATTAGTAAACATATATCCATCTCCAAACCACTTATTTGGTGCAATCGTTACCTGTCAACTGGTCCACTGCAGTGACATTTTCATTTCCCTTCCTCTAAACATCTTGTCTCTTTCAACTTTTCTTCACTCAATAATGAGTATTGTGTGTGTGTGTGTTTTAATGTTTGTTTGTTTGTTTTGAGAGAAAGAGAGAGCGTGCTGGAATGGGAAGAGGAAGACAGAGGAGGGGAGAGAAAATCCCAAGGAGGCTCTGTGCTGACAGACAGAGGGCTCCATCTCATTAACTGTGAGACCATGACCTGAGCCAAAATCAGGAGTCAGCTGCTCAACTGACTGAGCCACCCAGGCACGCCAGTGAGTAGTATGTTTTTATTTTTTTTAATTTTTTAAAAATATTTTTATTTATTTCTAGGCGAGAGAGAGACAGCGTGAGCAGGGGAGGGTCAGAGAGAGAGGGAGTCACAGACTGAAACAGGCTCCAGGCTCTGAGCTGGCTGTCAGCACAGAGCCCGACGCGAGGCTCGAACCTACGAACCGCGAGATCATGACCTAAGCGAAAGTCGGACGCTCAACCGACTAAGCCACCCAGGGGTACGTTTTTAAAATGAAGTTTTGATAATAAAAATTTTCTTCTTATTATTTACTTAAATAATTCCCAATTAGTTTTAGAAAAAAAAAATTAATACCCTAGAGAATCTGGAAGTGGCTTACTTTTCCCACCTCCCATATAACAGGACCACACTTATCTAGCTGTGATCCACCTGCACTTGGCCTTTTACTCTCTTCCTATCTCTATCCTTCTGAATGTAAATCTTTTTCTTTAGTTAATTCTTTTTTGGTCCACCAATGAAGTCAGATAATATATCATATATCCTCAAGTACTGTGCACCTCTCTGTCATCGCCTTCTGAAAATCATGACTGCAGTTTTAGATATTTTCATGTAATTATACCATTCATTTCTGTTTATATCCAAGACTGGATACTCCTGAGGCTTGGTGTTTTTCACAATGTGAAGTATGGGTTCTTAATGTGATATGGCCTCTGAAAATATAGTCCAAAATGAACTATTTATCGAGTTAGTCAATAAATTTCTGGCAATTAAATTAGTCTACAATATGGTTCTAAACTACTTTTTCATTTTTATATACTGTTATTCCTCTACATGTGTTCACTGTAGAATGACACTTTATGAATTGCTCTTTCTAGACACATTTCTTGCTTTTATGCACTTCACCTTATATCCCCTGTGTTTCTCTGACTGCAGTGCCCTTTCACCCAATCTGTTTCTGTCTTTTGAAATTCTTCACAATTTTAAAAGTCCACCTTGAGTGCTATCTCATCACTACAACGTTTACTTCCTTTTAGTTTCTAATTTTAAACAATCTCTTCAAAGGCCTTTTCTAGCCTATGTTGTATTATGGTAACTTCTATACTTTTCTTACTTTCATGTCTACCCCAAAGGATTCCAAACTCCTTAAGTGCAAGGATAGTGTTTCCTTTTGTTTCTATCCCTGAAACATTTGACTCAATGCTTTGATGGTTCAAATAATTTTTTATTAAGTCAAAATGCTCAAAGTCATAAAAGAAAGGCAATTATCAGAATTCAGGTTACTTCACACCAGTATATGGAATAGTTAAATCTTGCATGGAAATTTGGTGGTGATTTAATGGACAGACCCTAGTATTTCAAACCAAATTTCAAGTGGTTATTGAAAATTATAAGTGCATGATTATTATAATTTGTTAATTATTAAGATTTATTTTAAATTTAATTTTAAAAAGCCTAACTAGAATGTCATTTATTAGGCTTTGATTTGGCCTGTTGTCTAACACTTCTCCACAGGGTTGTAACCTTGGGACGTTATAAAACACATATATTAGTTTGCTAGATTATTTTAGTACTCAAATCTTAAAGTGCCTTCTTAAAACATCAAAGCAATTCAAAAATGGTGATATTAATACTTCTCACAGTTTGCTTATAGTTTTTAGCCATAATAATAATGCATTTATTGATTTAAATTTTCTATGAATATCAAGATTAATTATTTCTCAAGTTGCCTGAATAAAGATATATACTTTGGTCAATAAATTTCCATGTTCATCTTAGAAAGTCAATATCTACTTATAAATTATGTAATTTTCATGATATTTATAACCATAAAAGCAATTTCTTCTTTCAACTGAACATAGACTTTAAAAAATCCTTTTCTTTGAGTAAGATAGCTTGGAAAATATAACTGTAATGCTGAAATAAGTATAAACTGGTTATTAATTTCTTTTTTTACTTTCAAACTCCATTTTTGAGTCATTACATTTTGATTATTGAGGAAACATTTTAGAATGAGTAGAGTTGATTTAACAAAAAAAGGAAAAATCAGAATATAGCAGCTCACATACACAAGGCAAAATATTATTAGTAAATTGAAAGGGTAGGTAAGAAGCTGCAAGATGATAACATATAATACATGGAAGGTTTGTTCTTGTGACACCCAACCAACCCCTCCAACTCCCCAGTAGGTAGAAAGACACTATATTCATTCACTGTCTTTACACACAGAGATGTTATTTCCTAGAAAGTAAAAAAAAAAAAAAAAAATTAAAAATAAATAAAACTATTCTGAGGCAAAGAAAAAATCACTATATGAAATATATGAACATGAAATGATAGGGAGACTAAGAATGACTATGTACTGAATTGTATGCCCTTCAATTTCATATGTTGAAGCCATTTAACCCCCTATGTTATGGGAATTAGAGATGAGAGCTTTGGGATATAATTGGGTTTAGATGAGGTCATGGAGGTAAGACCCTCATGATGAGTCCTAATAAGACAAGATACCAGAGAACTTGCCCCCTCACTTTTTCTCCACCATGGGAAAACACAGCAAGAAGGTGGCCATCTGCATGCCAGGAACAGAGGTCTTACTAAAAATTGACCATGCCAGCAACTTGATCTTGGACTTCTAGCCTCTAGAACTGTGAAAAAAAGACATTTCTGTTGTTTAAGCCAACCAGTCTATAGTATTTTGTTATGGGAGCTCAAAACGAACAATGTAACTACCGAATTTCATGCACACACATCAGACCTTTTTATGTTGCCAAGGCAGATTTAGAACCTGGGTACTGCTAGAATTTTTCATTATGGGATGCTTACCCAGGGATAAACAATTTCAGTTGTATAATCACTGATCTCTAAGAAAATACTTTTAAATTCAAAACAAAGCTAACTTTCCATAGCCTTAGTAATCAGACATCCTTTACTCTCAGGCTACTATTTTGGTTGTGTGTTTCCTTTAAAGGTGTGTTCCAAAAGTTAAATTGCTATGATGTCACTTTAGTTATGACAAAATGTATATTTCTTCTTGAATCACTGAGATTCATCCTCAAGCCCTACTCCACTGGAAAATTTTTCAGAGTAAAAATAACCAATGAGGCAGTGGACACATGTTGGAATATTTCAAAATATTAACTATTTAGGTTGATGCTCATATAATTATATAGTTGGAAGAATTTACTCCATTGTCCTCCTTTATATATTACAGACGAGAAAGCAGTGGTTCAAAATCATTTCTAAACTGATGAATAGATCCAGGAGAGTTAATTCTGTGTTCTAATATCCCATTAAGTATCTTTGTACTATTTGTTCTATGTATATATTATTTTATATATGCTTAAAACTTTCTAAATCATTGGTAATTTAAAATCAAATATGTGTAAGAAAAACTATGTAGTCTTTTACAAATGAAAACAAAAACTTAAGTCTCTTCATTTGAACATTAAAATGTAGACTTTTTTTAAAAAAGTAAAGTACTAATCTACTTTTATCATCATCTTATCATTTGAATGAGGTACTCTACTGATTAACTGACAAACACATATTTTAAACTGCTATTATAATGCTTACAAATTTAGTTGACACTATGTAAACATTATCCACACAATTAACTACCTAGTGATTTGAATTATATGTAATATATAATCTGCATTTAATAAGACAGTCAACGTTAATGACATACATTGCTTATAAAACTTAGGTGGCTGAAACATAGAAGAAATTGCCTATGCCTCGAATAAGTAAGTAAAGCAATAAATAAAATATTTTCTACTTTTAAAAATTTATTTTGTGTTTAAAAACAAATATATAAGTTAATAGAAGATATTTTATCCACATATTTTTGTAAATACACAGATGCATGTGTACATTATTCATTTTAATCTGTTTTATTATGAATGTAATTATTCACCACAATATTACATATTTTTAGACATTTAAGATCATTATTTAATAACTGGAGTCTCTACTCTCCCATACAAAATACATAATACATAATGAGCGTTACTATTTAAAAGTAAATTCTTATGAGAAATAGAAATAATTATGACAAAAAATAAAACAAAACATAAGGCATATAAATTTATATTTGATTTTTAAAATATTATATCAATATTTATTTCTTACACAGATATCTTTTTTCAGATAGTTCTTTGATATTTTTATTCACAAAATGTTTATCTTTACATAAAACAAAAACAAAACATATTCTTGAATTTAATTTTAATATTCTATAGACATTATATGCATGTGAAAGTTGGCAAACAGCTCTTGCAAATAAATAATAATAAATAAATAAAAATCCCTGAATATTTAAACACACATAGTCATAAAAATGTTGTGCTAAAAAATTACAGATATTTCATTACTACTGATAAGTGCAGAGCTTTAAAGAGGCAATATGGCAAGGTGAATAAAATCATGAATTTTGGAAACAGGCTTCCTGGATTTAAATCCTAGCTCTAGCATTCACTGGCTTTTTATTATTAAAAATTATTTCCATTTCTTATTTTACTTATTTAAAAACTAGAGATCATCATAATGCCTTCTGTATCAGCAAAGGTTGACTCATGGAAATGGAGCTGCAATGCATTGTGGGAGAAGTGATTTGTTACAGGAATTAAAGCTTGTGCAATTGTGAGGAGAACAGGAAAATGAGTGTCAAAACACAGGTGAGAGAGACTCAGCTGAGTCACATGTTGTTAGTCTGAGAAGCACATATTCAGCTACAGAAAGGAATGTGCAGAGGGAACTAATAAAGGAGAGGTGTAAGCCTGTGGCCTCTGTAAGTCTGGATGCAAAGCCCAGTGGTGAGCCAGGACTTTCCTTAGATAGCAGAGCCAGCACTCAAAAAGATCTGAACAATGAGTTGGACACACTGAAAGCTTCGGGGAGTCTCACATCTGTCATCACATCTACTATTCAGGAGTCATGGCCAATTTCACACCTCTTTATCCCATACCTTGTGAAAGTTCCTGATTTGGTTAACTCAAACCCATGAAAAGACAGGAAATTAGATTTTGGAATATTTTGTTCTCAGTCTAACCAAGTTGACAATAGAATAATTTGACATAATTTACTTCTTGGACGAGTGAGGAATACATGTAAAGACATTGTACAGACTCCTCCTAGTATTGATGGGAAATTAACTATTACAATAATTATTTCCAGTCCACCATCACCACATAGACCAGGAAATCTGAACACCACAATGAGAATTTATCAGACGTCGGGAAACAAGAGCACAGGATTGTGATACATGAGTCAAGTGAAACCAGAAGAATCCTGTAATGTTCCCTGGTTACTCTGTGGACACACTTTTCAGAACTCAAGGAAGGATGAGACATTCAAAGAGAGCCTGGAATTCTTGCTGATTTTAAAAGCCAAAGATCAGACTTTGAAGATGTCAAGGTAACAAGAATTGGCAGGGCAGAATATCAGATAAAAGGGACCTACACAGAGAAATCTTTGGAGATCTTCAAGAGTCTCCTCAAATCTTTGGATGAATGCTGATCTGTGCATTCATAGAGAGAAATTCTAAGAGGTAGTAGAAAACTGTAAGCTAAGAAGTTTCTGAAGCTCACATGGGAATGAAAACAGCATAAATTCTCATCAGCCATATTTGGGAAAAAAAAAAAAAAAAACCTAATAATACATGCGCCCCGAGAGAGAATTCTCAGCAGGGTATCACCTTATTGACAGGGTTAAATTAGCTTTTGGTAAGGGTTGGTCTGGAATCATTATAACAAAGGTTAAAAGTAAATTAAATACGGGGCGCCTGGGTGGCTTAGTCGGTTACACGTCCGACTTTCGCTTAGGTCATGATCTCGCAGTTCGTGGGTTCGAGCCCCGCGTCGGGCTCTGTGCTGACTGCCAGCTCAGAGCCTGAAGCCTGTTTCAGAGTCTGTGACTCCCTCTCTCTCTGACCCTCCCCTGCTCATGCTGTCTCTCTCTCTCTCTCTCTTAGAAATAAATAAAAATATTTTAAAAACAAAAGTAAATTAAATACATGCCTCTCCCCACATACACACAAAGTTGAGCACTCTAAAGAAATATAATTCAGATCACAAAAATTATATTCAGAACTAGTATCCAATTGAAATAATCAAGCACAGAATTGACTAATGTAATGGAATTAGAAGACAAGGACATTAAAATATCCATCGTAAATAGCCTCAATATGCATAATAATGTAGAAAGAAACTTGTTCATGAAAAGAACAATAGTGGATATAAAAATGACCTAAATGCAATCACCAAAGGTGAAAAATACAATATTTATGATGAAAAGTACACTGGAAGGGATTATCAACAAATTAACAGAAATATCATTGAACATGAAGCCATACCAGTAGACATTATCCACAATGAGGCAATGAAAGAGAAAACAGAAAAATGAACACAAGTGGCTCCTGGGGGGCTCAATAGGATAAGCATCTGACTCTTGATTCTGCTCAAGTCATGATCTCAAGGGTTCCTGAGTCAAGCCATGCATCAGGCTCTGTACTGATAGTGCGGAACCTGCTCGGGACTCTTCTCTCTCTCTCTCTCTCTCTCTCTCTCTCTCTCTCTCTGTCTCTCTCTCTGCTCCTCCTCTACTTGTTCATACACTCTCTCTTAAACTTAAAACAAACAAACAAACATACAAAGCATCAATGAATTAAAGGATAATATTAAGTGAACTAGAACATATGTTATTATTGTTATAACTAAGAATTTGTAAGAATAATGGCTAAATATTTCAAAATTTTATTATACCTGTACAAACATAAAGGTTCAAAAAATTAAGTGAACTAGAATCACTATACACATAAAGAAATACACAGTAAAACTTATGTAGAGGTAAAGATAAGATCTCAAAAGCAACTAGGGAAAAAGACACAGGTATCTATAGAGAAACAAACATAAGCAAAATAATAAAATAAAATAAAATAATAAAATAAAATAAAATAAACCAATTAATTATAATTAAAGTATAATTCTCAAATTATAGCAATTAAAATGAATGAAAAGTGCTAGAAAAGATAAATACTCATGTAGGTATAAAGGATGATGCTTGTATATTATTTTAATTATATTTAAAATATAATTTCCTTTCCAGAGAAGAAATGACAATGCACTGTGAGATACCTGTACAAGTAAAATGTTTGGCAATGGTAAAAGAAAATGAAAGCATAAAAGTACATTTTTCCATTGTTCACACATTGTAAGTAACATAGTTTAATATATTCTGAAGACAGGATGTACTTAAGATGTATATTTCAAACCATAAAGCAATCATTAAAAAAGAAAATTAGAACCGAAATAGTCAACAATCCAATAGGAGATTTATTAATAACCTAAAAAATTCATAGAAGGCATGAAACAAACCAAAGAACAGGGCAGATGAAAAAAGAGAAAACAAATAGAAAGATGTCAGATTTAAACCATATCAAAGATTACAAGAAATATGAATGAAATAATCACATTAATGAAACCACATCAAGTATAAACCTAGATAATAGAAAAGACAAAAATATTCATCCTACAGACATCTTACATTAAATATAAAGACATAAATAATTTAAAAATGAAAGAATGAAAAAAAGAAATAACAATCAAATTTAAAAAGAAGCTCAAGTGACTGATACTGGCCTCATTAATAGGGCAGGTATGTCCATTCTCTTTTATTGTTATTCAACATTTTACTGGAGGTCCTAGGCAGTATACAAAAGCTAGACATACTGTAGGGAAAGTAGAAAGTTCATCTTTATTTACATAAAGGACTATGGTGTATATATAAATTCTGAAGAAATAAACAAAAATGCTCTAGATTTATATATATATATATATATAGCTTTAGCATAATTGTAGGTTTGCTGGGATATATGTTCATATATAGTTTTATAATAGTTCTATACACTAGCCACAGAGAATAGAAAAAAATGAAATTTTATGATATAAATAGCAATAGGAAAAAATGACAAAAGGATTCAGAATAGGCAAACATAATTCTGTAAGAGATGAATATAGTTTAAATGCTTAGATGACCTCCTTTCAAAAATTATTATTTGGCCATAGTGAGCGATACAGGTTAATATGAACATAAAAACAAATATAAAGACCAACTGAGCCATAAAAGAGAAAAGATAGAAATAGTCACATACATGTAGGATCAATTGCATTTCGAAAAAGTACAAGGCAATTCAAGGAGAAGAGAGAATCTTTTCAGCAAATACCTCTCCAACCACTGGAAATCCTTTACAATGGAAGAGCTACTGCTCAAGTCTGCAGTGAATCTTGGTGGCTCTAAAAGAAGTATTGGGGCACCTGAGTGGCTCACTTGGTTAAGCGTCAGACTTCGGCTGAGGTTATGATCTCGTGACTCCTGAGTCCAAGCCCTGTGTCCAGCTCTGTGCTGACAGCTCAGAGCCTGGAGTCTGCTCTGGGTTCTGTGTCCCCCTCTCTTTCTGCCTCTTCCCTGCTTGTATTGCAAACTGTCTGCAAAGTGACCCTAATGACTGGTAGGATTGGTATCATGAATTAGATACTGAATATATAACTTTAGACATTTGTCAAACTTTACCAAAATGTACACTTAAAATTAGTGAATTTTATTGTGTATTAATTGCACTGTAAAAGGTTGATTTTTTTTTTAAATTGTGGTATCCATGGCACATAGAAACTTCTCAACATTTATCAGCTAGTGTATAAATTTCCAAAATTGAATACTTTTCACTTAAAGTATATATATATATATATACTTTATATATATATAAATTTATATATACTTTATATATATATTTATATATTTATATATATATACTTTAAGTGAAAAGTATTCAACTTATATATATGTATATATATACATATATATGTGCTACTTTATAAATTGAAAAGTATTCAATTTATATATATATGTATATATATATATGCTCTACTTTTTATCTTGTGACTTACTCATTCCATAAGTGGAAGCCTGTATCTCCCTCTCCCCTGTATACTCTTCTTCTCTCTGGCAGTTTATAACAGTTTTTTGTCTGTATTTATAGTTCTCATACTGCTTTTTGTTTATTTTTTTGCATTATATTAATGAGTAGAATCATATGGTATATGCATTTGTCAGTTTGACTTATCTACCTATAATCATACCTTCTATGCCCATTCATGTTCTCTCAAATACCACGATCTCCCTTTTTATGGTTGTGTTATATTCCATCACATATATAATGAAATACATATAAGGAAGATATATATAATATAACATATTTTGTAATAATTATTATAATACAATTATAATATATGTATATTTTCCTTATCCACTTGTCTACTGATGGACCAGTTGCTTACGTAAGTGGAATATACATATGGAAAAATATATAAAATATTATATTATATTATATTATATTATATTATATTATATTACATGTCCCTTATCCACTTGTCTACTGATGGAAACAGGTTACTTATATGTCTTGGCTATTGTAAAAATAAAAATATTCTAAGTGTTCATACAGTAAGAATATCATTCTCTACTGACAAAAATATTTGTTAAAAAAATCACAGTAGTTGTGTTGAGTATAAGATGGATTATTATAGTTATGGAAAAACCACTACTGTCTTTGTTTGGGAGAAGAATCACTTCTCTACCATGAGGTACATAAATAATGCCAAGTTCAAGTCCAAATATCAAATAATGGGGGCGCCTGGGTGGCTTAGTCGGTTAAGCGTCCGACTTTCGCTTGGGTCATGATCTCGCGGTTCGTGGGTTCGAGCCCCGCTTCGGGCTCTGTGCTGACGGCCAGCTCAGAGCCTGGAGCCTGTTTCAGTCTGTGACTCCCTCTCTCTCTGACCCTCCTCTGCTCATGGTGTCTCTCTCTCTCTCCTAGAAATAAATAAAATGTTAAAAAAAATAAAAAAAAAAACGAAAAAAACCAAATATCAAATAATCACTTGTGTTGTTGAATTTTAGCTATTCTGATAGGTGTGAGGTAATATCTCATTATAGTTTTGATTTGTAGTTTCTTGATGATGATGAGTGATGTTGAGCATCTTTTCATGTCTATGCAATCTGTATGTCTTCTTTGTAAAAATTTCTGTTTTCTGCACAGTTTTAAATGGATTCTTTATTTCTGGTAAGTTCTTTAGATATTTTTAAACTTTATAAGTTCTTTAGATATTTTTGATACCCTTTATTAGATAGGTCATTTGCAAATATCTTTTCCCTTTCCAAAACAGTCCTCTTCATTTCATTGATTATTTCCTCTGCTGTACAAAAGCTTTTTATTTTGATGAAGTCCCAATAGTTCATTTTTGTATTTGTTTCCCTTGCTTCTGGAGACATATCTAGTAAGAAGTTGCTATGGCCTATTTTCTCCTCTAGGATTTTTATAGTTTTAGGTCTCACATTTAGCTCTTTAATTCATTCTGAACTTTTTTGTGTGTGTCTTTGGTGTGAGAAAGTAATCTGGTTTCATTCTTTTGCATGATGCTGTCCCATTTTTCCAATAGCATGTGTTGAAGAGACTTTCTTTTTTCCCATTGGATACTCCTTCCTGCTTTGTCAAAGATTAATTGACCCTATAGTTGTGGGTTCATTTCTGACTATTTTATTCTGTTCCATTCATCTAAGTGTCTTATTTTTTTACTAGTACCGTACTATTTTGATCACTACAGCTTTACAATATAACTTGAAGTCTGGAATTGTGTTTCCTCCAGCTTTGCTTTTCTTTTCATGGTTGCTTTGGCTATTTGGGGGTTTTATGATTCCATAAAAATTTTAGAATTGTTTGTTTTACCTCTGTAAAATACTATTATGGTTTTTTGATAGAAATTGCATTAAATATAAAGATTGTTTTGTGTAGTATAAACATTTTAACAATATTCATTCTTCCAATCCACGAGCATGGAATATCTACCCATTTATTTATGTCATCTTCAATTTCTTTCATCAGTGTTTTATAGCAATCAGAGTATAGGTCTTCTACATCATTTGAAACAACAGGTCTTGGTGAGGATGCAAAGAAAGGGGAACCCTTTTGCATTATTGTAGAAAATTAAAACTGGTGCAGCCATTCTGGAAAACAGTATAGAGGTTTCTCAAAACCTTAAAAACAAAAGTACCCTTCAATCCAGCAATTGCCCTACTAGGTATTTTTCCAAATAATACAAAATTACTAATTCAAAAAGATACATAAATCCCAATGTTTATAGCAGTATTAGCTACAATAGCAAAATTATGGAAACAGCCCATATCCATTAACTGATGAATAGAGATAGATAAATAGGTGATAGATAGATAGATGATAGATAGATAGATACATAGATAGATAGATAGATACATAGATACATAGATACATAGATAGATACATAGATATGCATATATACTTGTAGATATAAAAGAATGAAATCTTGCCATTTGCAAAGACATGGATGGATCTAGAGTATTATGCTAAGTGAAATAAGTCAATCAGAATAAGAGAAATACCATATGATTTCATTCATGTTTGGAATTTAAGAGACAAAATGAGCAAAGGGAAAAAAAGAGAGAGAAACAAATGAAGAACTAGACTCTTAACTATAGAGAACAAACATGTTTCACAGGGGAAAGGTAGGTGGCAGAAGAGTTAAATAGGTAATGGGGATTAAGGCATGCACTTGTGATGAGAAGTGGGTGTTATATGGGTGTGATGAATCACTATACTGTACACCTGAAATTACTAATATCACACTGTATGTTAACTAACTGGAATTTAAATAAAAACTTTAAAAAACAGAAGAAAAAATAATGTAAAAGTATATAATATTAATTATTAATTTTTAAAACTACAAAGTCAGTAAATAATGAGAGCGGCCCTTTATGAAAGAATATATATAGACATCTTAGACAACTTAAGCATTAAGATTAAATTTTGGGAGTACTGAGGAGGCTCACTTGGTTAAGCATCTAACTCTTAGTTTTGGCTCATAGTTTGTGAGATCAAGCCCCACATGGGGCTCTGCACTGACAGCATGGAGCCTGTTTGGGATTCTCTCCCCCTTCCTCTCTCTTTGTGCTCCCCTCCCCCTCTTCATGCTCTGTCTCTTTAAATAAATATATAAACACGAAAAAAGCTTTAAAACATCTTATTTAAAAAGGAACATTTTTTTAACATGCTGAATAGTGTATATGTTTCAACTGTGTGTGCGGTACTGTGGCGGCCTGCACATGCACTAAAATTTATGTCTAACATTATGGCTAATTATTAATGCATAGACTGTAAAATGAATTAATTGCAAGCAATGATGTAAAATTATTTTAAGACATCTCTCAAAATGTGAATATAGCTTTAGGAATGTTAACTGAATTTTTTATCTATAGCAAAATATGTGACACACTATGGTGACTTGAATTGCATTCTCCCAAAATTATACATTGAAGTCTATTCCTAGGGACCTGGGAATATGACTTTATTTGAAAATAGAATCTTTGAAGATGAATCATATAAAAATGATGTCCTCCTGAATTCCTATGGGCCCTATTCAATGGCTGGTGTTTTCAAGAGGACACAGAGTGAGTCACATGGGGAGAACTTAGTGATGATAGGGATAGACACCAGAGTACCTACAAGCCAAGTAATGTCAGTGATTATCTGCAACCACCAGAATCTAGGAGAGACACATGGAAGGAATTCTCCATCAGAGCCTCCTGAAGGAAATAATCCTGCTAATATTCAAGTTTGCAGAACTGTGACAGAATAAGTTTCTGTTATTTCAAGTCAGTAGGTCTGTGGTTATCTTTTATAGAAGCTCTAGGGAACGATTACATACACTTTTTATAACATGGTTGTTATTGTTCAAAAATAATTTTGAGGGGCGCCTGGGTGGCTCGGTCTGTTAAGCGTCTGACTTCAGCTTAGGTCATGATCTCTCAGTTTGTAGGTTCGAGCCCCATGTCGGGCTCTGTGCTGACAGTTCCTAGCCTGGAGCCTACTTTAGAGCCTGTGTCTCCCCCTCTCTGCCCCTCTTCTGCTCATGCTCGTCTCTCAATAATAAACAAAAATGTTAAAAAAATAATTTTGATATTTCCCATGGAAACTGCTTTAGTCAGCATTATGTTCTCATATGCTAGGAAATCTTTGTGTTTTCTGGGTAGAATTGAAGTACTAAATAATTAAAACTGAGTGTAGCAACTTACACTGCTTAAGATTCTTCTTTAAAAAAGTCCTGAAAATATTTTTAAAAGATAATAAAGTTCATGCTTACTGAGAATTTACAATGGTTTATGTTCAATATCTCAGTTAATAACAACCCTGTGCTTTATACTTTACTATTGTCACTTTAAAAATTTTACAAGAAATTGAGAAGTTAGATAATATGGTGAAAAGTAAATGGACCTACTAAATTCTTTAAAGCAGTATTATTTAAGTACCTACTCTGTGCCAGTTAATCTTTTAGGGAACAAACCAGTGGATAATAGGAACAAAAATAAGGTATGAAAACAAATATGGTGTGTATATTATAGTCTGCATTACAAGGAATACTGAAAATACACTGTGATTCACATGAAAAGTTTTATTACAAAGACAAAACCATTCTGAAATATCCTTAGATGGAATTTCAGATCAAAGTATTTTCTTTGGGAATAAAACAACTATCTTTTATTTAGATGTGAGCTTTTTAAATGAAGCAAAACCATTTCATGTTCTATAGTAGATAACCTAAGATCAGGGAGAAAGGAATCTAAGACTTATTTAAATCCCCTGGGTCTTATCAAGACTAATATTTAATTCTAAACTCACAAGGCTATGAGACAAACAGTGTAGCATGATCACATGGGAATTTGCACAGGATTTTTGCAGAGTATCAATATTGAAATAAAATCCCTGTTGTTATTCTAAGTCTACTCTAAAGTAATCTGAAGTGATTTTTGAAAAATATGACTTTTAAAAATTATTTCTGAAAGAACAAGACATATATTAGAGCACAGACAATGATTGAATGGATAATGCAATATTTTAAGATTAGATATTATCATATATTAATCTGTTTCTATACACATTTTCAAAAGACTTGTTACAAGATTAACAATTATAAGTTGCATTATGCAAATAGGTAATTTATGTGGTATATAGTTATTAAAATGAAGATGCTTATTTCTTTAGTAGAATATAAGTATGGGACAATGATTTAAACAGGATTCTTTCTTACTGCTATAAGACTATGTTATAATTCAATGACATTTTCTAACTGCACCAGAGTATTAAGGTGTAAGTTAATAACATAAGGCTCAATCAAATCTTGGAAGGGCTCTGTCTAAATGCCAGGGCTTTAATATTGAAGGATTTTAAGTGGGTTATTCTCATGAAGATATTTAAAGGTAAATAGATTTATCTTTGCAAAAGATATGTCTATTAGCCTTGTATAGGATGGTTTGGAAGGGAGAAAGAGGAAAGCCACTTGGAGGTAAAAGGAGAAATGAGTAATTGAGCTCTATCAGAGGTACAGTTTAATGCTATTGTTTAATATTCATCAAAGAAAAATAATACACAGAATTTCTATTAAGATAACTATAAGACATATCACAGAAATCTGGAGGACAAAATATTGGGTAGGTAAGACAAAAATAAGAAAACATGAATTCTAGAACACTTCAAGGAAATGACTTACAGGTTTTCATAAAAAGGAGGATATGAGAGACTGAGTGTAGTGGCATCTGAAGATCAAATTGAAAACATGGAGTAAGAATTTCTGGTAAAAATGAGAGTGGAGTTTTTGGTGAGAAAATATTTTTCAACATGAGATTTTGCTCCAAGAACATGAAATCAGTGTCTCATCATGACATGAGAGATTTCAAGGAAATAGCACTAAGATGACCTTTCAGTTTTCAATTTTCAAATTTGTATTTCAAATTTCAGTTTCAATAGTCTTCTGTATCCTTAATCTTCCCCAATCTTAGCATTTCTCTGGATTAACATAAGTGCACAAATAGAGAAGTAAGTTTTGGACTACATAACAAAGTAGACATAAGTATATGCACATTAATATATGCATATGTATATATTAATGGGCATGTTTCCAGAATATATAAACAGCATCCATAAATCAGTAAAGGCACTCTAGAACAATTACCAAAAGTTTCAGATGAGCTCTTCCCAAAAGATAATATTCAAATGGACATAAAACATAATGAAAAAGTACTTTATTTCATTAGTCATAAGATAGTAAATGCAAATTAAAACAGGAAGGATAAGTGAAAATATTAGACAATTCCGTGTATTAGAAGGACATGGAACGATAGGAGTTTACATATACTGTTATTGGATATGTAAATTTATCAAAATCACTTTACATACAAGTAGTATCATTACACTGGATGGTTTTGTTTTGCTTTTTCAAAACTACCAAAAATATTCAAAATCTGCTTATCCTGTTTAGTGAAGCATTTCACTTCTGTAAAGTCAAAAAGGACACTCTATTCCTTAGTGCCCTAGGAGTCTGTCTTTCTTAAAACCTTTTATTTCTGCTATTCAGTTTGAATGCAAAATTTAACTATCCACACACTCTAACCACCTAATTTAATTTTAAAGGTTTTGTAGGACTTGAAAGAAATTTGGCTAAAGTTCTCTTATAATAACCCCACTCTGTCATAAGAGAAATATCAATGTACCCACAGACTGCATATGACCCCGTGCAATATCTGAAATTAACCAGAAACTTCAGAGGAAAAATATGTAAAATCCTAAAAGTGCCTCTCTGTGAATAGGAGATGATAGTAAACATGTAGAAAACTTCAAAGGGAAAACGGCATGAGACAATAAACAATTCATTCTGGGTTTTTTTCCCTCTACATTGCAGCTCTTTGGAAATAATTGTAACCTAATCAGGCTAATCAAGAGGAGTCATGCACTATAAACAAAGTGGACTTCTAATTTTTCTAAGGACTTTAGATTTTTCTAGCATGGAACTGAGTAATATATCCATAGTTTTAAATGACCGTAAGAAGTAGTATGAGAACAAAATGTGGCTAAATTTTCTCATTAGTAAGGATACAAACCAAGCACATTTTACATACTAACATCTTACCTCTTTCTAAATTTATATTTTTAAAATTAAGGGGTAAAATGCATTTACTGTGTGTATAAAACAGAAAAGCAGCCAATAAATCTTTATGTTCAAAGTAAGAAGAAGCCTAATCATCAACAAACTGGTAAGATCACAGAGATATCTGGTGAAAAAAAAATTCCAATGGATGGTGTGCCTTTCTGAGAAAAGATGGAACACATAAAGGGCTTCGTCTAAAATACAACAATGAAAAATAGACTTAGCTACTATCAAAATAATTTGGATAAAAGACAGCTTAAATTTTAATGAATTATTAAATATTAAAATGGCTAGCATGATAATTTAGAATCTCTGAAAACCCCAGACATAGAAGGAGTTTTCTGTTTATTTGTCAACCCCTTTCACAGCTCAAGGGCTCATAGAGGAAATGAGAAAGTGATGGTAGAAATACCAGCTGCACAGGATGCATGGCCTGCCAAAGATTGACAATGAAGGAGAGCCTAAAGCAACCTGCCTATTTGCACAGTTTTGCATGTGTGTTTGGTAAGAGTTGGCTGCCCTGAGCAGTGTGCAGGAAAACCATGCACACACACCATACACCCTGAGCTCTGAGAGGAGAAAGACTTCACTGATCCAAGGAAAAAGCTCTGTGCTGCTGTGGAAAGTGGATCCATACACGCCATCGGAAATTGTAAAGGATGTTTCGTAGTACTCTGAGGCTTGAAGTAAGGTGAAATATTTATCTCAAACTGACACTGAATGACAATTCAAACACTAAAATTCTCTATGAGTTTTAAGCTCGATTATCGATATTTCTGTACTGTGGGCCGTACAGAAAACTCACCGACCACAGAGTCTTCAATTCCTTGGCGTTAAGCTATCTGCTCCTACTGGCTGAGCAGGATGTGTAATCATCTCTGTCTGACTGTATTGCTATGAGGTGAAGGCTTACCACAGCAGAGAGAGTGCCAGCACCAAAAAACAAAAACAAAAACAAAACAAACAACTAAAAAAAACTATTTGGGTTCAGCTGAGTAGGAAGAAGTGATTGCCATGGAGGGGTAGGGATGCTGAGCAAGCCTAAGACCCAAGGCTCAAGGAAATAAGACTCCCTTCAGGTTCAATTAGAAGCATGAAACTGAAAACCTGTTCTCTCATTGTAACTCTTACATTGGGTAGCAAGCGTGTCCTTCTTTTGAGGCTCCCTGAGCCTGTTAAAAGCTAATGGTAGAACAGGAACACGCAGAAAGACTCAAGCAGTCCAGGCTAGCACTAAGTGAAACACAGGAGCAGCTTATCACTAGAGGATTTTGAAATGTGTGGTGCACTGAATATAGCTAATGTGACCAACAAGCCAAACCCCACTCCACTATAATTTTTTTAATGATTATTTATTTTTGAGACAGAGAGAGAGAGAACAGGGGAGGGGCAGAGAGAGGGAGACATAGAATCCCGAAGCAGGATCAGGTTGTCAGCACAGAGCCCAACGCAGGGCTCGAACACACAAACGTGAATTCCTGACCTGAGCTGAGTTAGAGGCTTAACTGACTGAGCCATTCAGGTGCCTCACCCACTCAGCTGTAAACTAGATTGACAAAGCCCTTCACAGTAAATGTCATGCCCATTTCTGGGCATAAATTGCATTTACATTAATTTCTCTATTCTTTTACAATGTTCAACACAATGTTCAACATTCAATCACATAATATGAAGCACACAGAAAAACAAAGATATGTAACCCACCACTGGCTCACATCCCTGTGATTGGCTTAAGGGTATAATAAACACAATTGAAGAAAGAAGTAGTGAACTTTAAGGTCTGAAAATATAAATTATCCTAACTGAAGCATGGAAATGAGTGAGAAAAATGGAATAGATCACATGAAACCCACAGAATAATACAAAATATTCAAGTATACATGTGTTAGACATCCGGGAAGAGACCCAATGTGGGGCTTAAACTTATGAACTTATGAATTGTGAGATTGTGTCCTGAGCCTAAGTCAGATGCTTAACAGATCAAGCAACCCAAGCACCCCTAATTTAATATCAACTTTGCATTCTGAAATATTACTAAATTCAAATATTGTATCATATACTTGTCTTGTAAATTCCTTCAGTTTTCCATGAATACAATATCATGTCAGAATTCAGAGTTTATTTCTTCCTTTTTAATCACTGTGCCTTTTATTTTTTTTACCTATCTTATTGGACTAATATATGTAATATGAAATTGAATAAACATAATGTGAATGAGCAGGAAAGACCAGAAGGGAAATTTCTTGGATAGTGAAAATATTTTGTCTTGATATACATTCATGAAAACTGATTGCATGGTATTTAATTTCTGAGTGTTTCGCTTTATATCTTAAAGTATACTTTTTAAAGTCTGCAATATGAACAAAAATAAGTGAATAGACCAAATAAATTAAATTCTTGAGACTTATTCCACTTTCATTGTTTTAATTTGCTACTATTTGTCTCCTAAATCATATATCTATGTTTTCCAATAGTTATTGAATACTTACTTCTGGGGTAGTTGCATCACTGGCCCCAAAGGTTTACCTCTCAGTATTCATGTGACCTTTACCATGTAGCCTTATAGTGTCCTTACACTCTGATGTTATACTTGCCAAGTGCATTGCTTTAGACAATAGAAGATGGGGGATACATAGAACTTAGAAGTCAGATGGTTACACGGAGGAAAGAGTGTGCCTGTTTATGCCTAGTCCTCAACAGAATCTGTGTAATTGCGCTTGTTATAGTTTGTCTTCGTATTCTCATCAGAACTTGTACATGATAGCAGGTTGAAGGATGAGGAACATGTGGAGCAGATCTGACCATCCCCAACCATCCCTAACTAATACTAGTTAACCTGGTTGAAAGCCATCTGACTTCCAAACATGTCAACTTATAATTCAGGGTCAGGTGGATCACCTCGCTGAATCCCCTAGCTGAATCCAAATATCGTAATAGTAAATGCATATTATGTTTGAGTTCATTGAACAATATAGAGGCATTGACTAAATACCGCCAATATTTTTTTAAGTTATAAGTAGTTTCTCTTTCCCTACATGATACTCGTTGTTAGAGTATTAATAAAAACTATATTTTAATTATATATCTATTGATGCTGCTTAATATATCACATATGTGATAACTAAAGAACAGAAGTCTATTCTAAGAAATATTAGGAAAACAAAATGTATAACGTAAATATTAATCATTCAATGAAACATTCTGATACTGAAAAATGTTTCCTATTTTTCTTTTATTTTCTTTTCTGTTTTTATTTTATTTTACATCTATATTTGATGATATGATATTATATGCTATATATAGTATGATATTAAAGGCAGACAGTATATTATTTGGGTTTTATTTCTTTCAGCCCTATAAAATTCTTAATTCTAAAATGGTTTATAATTGATATTAACTGCTCTGAGTGTCAGACAAACTCAGCAGAAACTGATCCTTTGCCCAACTATTATGGGAAAAGACTTGCCAATGGATTTGACACTGGCTTCAAGAGTAGAAACAAAACAAAACAAAACAAAAATTTGCCAAATTCAAGTCAATACCATTCTAAAGTGAGGACAAGGAAGAAAAATAAAGAAAAAACAGAGGAAAATATTTTTAAAGGTATATTAACTAGAGAATTCTGGCACTTATAATAAGACTTTTTTTAAAGTCACTCAATACTTATGGTTCACACTTAATCATGATATACATTCAAGCAGTAAATTAAAACCTGAAATCACCTGATATGAATAATATGAGGGGCTTAAACTCCCAGTGATGCTAAGTAAGGGAAAACATAGTTTGAAATTCTATGTTTAAATACAGCATCTATTTTATTAGGAAGCCCTGTACCATAATTGGCAATAAAGTTAAGAAATTTAAGATGATTTCTCAATCTATTGCCAAATTCTACCTCTTTCAGGAAAGTTTATGTATCTGTGTTTTATTTTATTTCATGGGGTAGCTTATTGTTTGTTTATCCAATAGATTTTTAAGCATCAATTACATATATGATGCCAATGCTATGTATTTCATTGTCTAAGAAGCTTATCAATCTTAAATTAAAAATTGATATACTCTAGTAGTACTTTGTGAAATATTTAATATATTTCATTGTATAATACAGGAATAATGTATATTATTAATTCATACATAATCATAATGATTTCAGTATAGATCAATATATTTCAGTATTTAAACAGCAAAAATATTTTATTTCATAGGGATTTACTATTAAAAATGCTATGGATACCTTTACAATGCTGTGTCTCAATAAAACTATAAAAACTGTTCACATGGAGGTTTTTTTTGGCCAATTGGCTGTAATTTGTGGTTCATTGATTTAGAATATATTACATCTGATTTTCTTAACTTTATTCTTTATAGACTTAATTCTTTATTCTATATAGATACTTTTATATAATACAATTAAAGTTAAGTACTAGAGAAATTGAATTACAAATATTAAATTCAAGTATGAATTTGCATTTTTAGGGTCATCGAATATAAATTACTCTTTCAATTTGATATTAACATAAGTGCTCACTCATAGTCTCATGCTCTCTAGGAAGGGCAGTGATAGAGGTTAGACCGGCCTGTGGACCAAAGTAGACCATACTCTGGGATGCTTTGCTCAGAGCAAAAGGCAATGACTACCATCTCTCCACCTGAAGCTCATTGTCTTTAAAACTTTGAATGAGTGCTCCACACCTTCTGAACTGTTAGTATATATACATACATACATACATACATATATATGTGTGTGTGTAGTATATACATACATATATGTATATGTATGTAATATACACATTTATATATAAATGAAATAAACTTAGCATAGTCATCCCATTTTAAGGTATTGAGTGTTCCATGATACATTGATATGCATCTGTTCTTGATGCTATCCTTGAAACCAGCTGTACCAGAAGATTGAAGTTTATCTCTGTCATTCATATATTAACCACAGCTCTTGTTTGCTTATCAATTTGTTTGGTGTTAAGCTTACACTGATATCATCTTTCATCTTGGTTATCTCTGAACAAATTGTATCTATTTTGTATCTACAGTTTAGCTTTTTCCCTAGCACAGAGTAAAAACACACATACTAACTAGTGAGCACAGATGATAAGCTATTAAATGTAACACCTTTTCCCCCTAATAAATATATGAATCGTATAGATGAATACATATATACTTTAAAAATCTAACCATAAGGAATCACACATTAAAATTCCACTTAGTTTTCCTTCCCAGTACTTTATAATTATATTTGACCTTTGTGTCTACCATTACTGAGTTGACTGATTGGCTAACTTCTATTTCTTTCTTCCTTTGACCTTCAAAAACTAGACAGCCTGATTAGTGATAGCTGGAAAGAGGCATTCTCTGCAATTATATATTTGTTAATCAAATCATGAGCAATATTCAATTTCTTATGTTAATACCTGATTCCTTGTTTGAATTGGGTAATTATGTCATAAAATATAGTATTTTCTAGGCAGAGTTAATGAAAATTATTTATATTGTGAGGATGTAGGAATGAGAAAATCTGTGTCAAAAGAGAAATAAACTCATAAAATCAAATTACCTGGAAAAATAAAAATTATATTAACCTAAACATCATTTTCTATTATATAAATCTTTAATTTGATTATTCTAGATGAGAAGTTTATAGCACTTCATAAGTTACTTGAAACTGTAATTAGACAGTAAGCAAGAGTTTTACTAGAAAATTCAGGTCAATAAAATGACCATAGAATGGTAATCAGTGAGTTATATAAGGTTTATAAAAAAGAGGAGTATACAATTCAAAGACACTGAAGACATAAAGGTTTTAGAAAACTTGTTACAGAAAAAGCATTTAGCAATTTATATTAAGTAAGTAAAAGTACAATATTTTGTATGATTAAGTTTAGAAGAGAATTACTGATATGAAACCATTACATTAAAAATACAAACAAACAATTTTTGGCTTTTGTAAGTAACCTCGGCGTCCTCGAGTGGGCCACTCTACTCAGCATCAGTATCATGAAATGATATTCAATGAATTTTACTGCCCATATTTTTATCAATAATACTATTTTCCATTAAAAATATCTAGATCCTTTGAGAGTGTGGCTTCCATGAATTGGCATGCAGAAAACTCAAGATATCTTTTAAACATGTAGAGTTCCCATGACAGAGTGGGATTATCAAAAAAGGAAATAATTATTGTAAGCTTTAAAAATTGAATTTTCAAGTAAAATACCTTGAGAATATTAATACTTACAAGAAAATTAATATGAATATAAAATTTACAAAAAACATAGTAGGCAATTTCGGTAGTAAAAAAGATTGCCAAAACGAAAACCATGCACAATTTTATTAATTGTAATAAACTGGTAAGGGTCGAGATATCTTCATTTTCATCTGCTAACTCAATGTCTGTTTATGAAACAAGGGATGTGGTTTCAATTCTCCATTACAGTAGAGACAGATGGATCCAGAGGATTTCAAGCAAGCCAAGCAGTTAATAGGTTTCACTGGGCACTTATCTTTTGTTTTCAAACCAGAAATTGAGTACGAGGCTGGAAGAGTTGAGTCTAGTTCATCCAAAATTATTATAAAAAAGCCTGATTAGCTGTGGATTTTCCAACTTACTATAAAACCACAGAGTTCTAACATTTTTACTGTTGAACTAAAAGTTGATGTCTGAAAAAAGCCGGGTTGATCCGTATTCCCCTCCTCTTTAATGCTATTCCAGGAGTCTCTAAAACTAGTTTGGAAACAGCAGTTGTAGATATGAGCAAACTAGTCATATGACGCCAAGGCGTTTGCCAGAACTGAGTGCTTCATTGTCACAAATATTTTTGATTACCCTCCTAAGTTATAATTATCAGTTAAAGCATCATCCATTGCTCTTGGATGGTTTTGGGGATCTTGGAGCACTAGCACTCAATGATATCTTTGCTATCACCTAAGTCCATGTGCTTTATCAAAGAAATCTGCTCTAAATAGGAAAATTATGGCAGTGAACCAGTGGGAAAGTAATATTCTGAATGATAATCTTGAAAATAGCCATACGACTACTACAAAAAACAAACAAAACAAATGGCACATAAAATAAAGTTGTGCAATAGCCCAGGACACAACATCTTCAACTGACTAGAACCTTCAATAACAAGAGCAAAGATATTGCCTTGTATAGTCTAGTGGCAGTTCTGCATAACAACTGTATATTGAATATTTATAAAAAACAATACCCTATTCAAGTCCCACATGGATAAGATTAGGAAAGTTGCAATAAATAATCATATAGTTAATATTCATATGTAACCTATCTTTTAGTTTTCACTGGTACTATTTATGACTGTTACCGGATTTATTTTCTTCAATTCAACATCTTTTCTATGTCTTTAACATCTGTTGTGTTGAAACTAAATGTGTTTATAGTTTCTGAATAAAATGTGGATCGCTGTACTATTTTGAGCCAGAAATTTGTATCACTTTCTTCAATGTTTAGGGACCAATAGCAGGCTGCCCCTAAATACGACACTATGGCATACTAACTACTTAAAATAAAAGTTACTTAAGAGACAGCCGGTGCAAAAAAGGACACTCAGATGCTCCTCTGCCCCCTGAAAGCAGGAAATAAATGTCTCATGGGAAAGGTGCTCTCCCTGGAGCAAGGGGTGAAGAGACCTCCTTATTACCAGAGATGGTAGTATAGTAAGAGCCAAGAAGGCTATCTATATAACCCTTGTTATTTTTTACTAATTTACTAACACAGACCAAATTCTGTTACAAATTCCTTAGTAATTGGAGCTCCCAAAGTTAAGTTTTCTTTGTTCTGTCAATTTTTCCACAGATGTATTGTCTCTTTGTCTAAAAAGCATAAAAACTGTCAGCTTTGGTCATTTCTCTAGATCTCAGTTTCATTGTTGAAAAACGATGTGATAAAAATGTTTTATTTTCTCCTGTTAATCTGTCTTATGAAATTTTAATTCTTTTTTTAATGTTTATTTTTGAGAGAGAGAGTGGGGGAGGGGCAGAGAGCAAAGAGACCAAAGGATCTGAAGCCGACTCTGCACCCAGCAGAGAACCCAAAGCAGAGCTACAATTCATGAACCATGAGATCATGACCTGAGCTGAAGTCAGATGCTTAACCAACTAAACCACCCAGGTGCCCCTTATATAAAGTTGCTTCTTTGTCCAGCAAGAAGACCTTGAAGGATAGGGAAATAAATTTCCATTTCCTTTAAGTGTTTACATTAGGGAATATCATTTTAAAATTATGCTTTGGGGGCGCCTGGGTGGCTTAGTCGGTTGAGCGTCCGGCTTTCGCTTAGGTCATGATCTCGTGGTTCGTGGGTTCGAGCCCCGCGTCGGGCCCTTTGCTGACTGCTAGCTCAGAGCCTGGAGCCTATTTCAGAGTCTGTGTCTCCCTCTCTCTCTGACCCTCCCCTGCTCACGCTGTCTCTCTCTCTCTCTCTCCTAGAAATAAATAAAACATTTAAAAAAAATTTTATAAATAAAAAAAAAATAAAATTATGCTTTGATAATCCTATTAGCTGGTCAAGTAGCTAATTCAAGTAACATAAAAATTCAGTCAAGTAACATAAAAAGTATCTTATAGTTTAAATAAAATTCAATGTGTACTCTGAAATTAAAGTTTTGAAAGTCGATTTTGTACCTAATGTTCTGTGGGTTTCTTCAGTTTGTGTGAGTGAACATGTGTGCAGATTATTAAATATATATCCAGAAAAGGTCAATTGTATGATTCACTGAATTGTAGAAAAACACAATATTAAGATATTTTGAAAAAGTACATTTTTTTGTGGTCAAGAAAGCAAGCAATATTATTAGAATGTCACCATGTAATTAATCAAGATTAGGGAAATAACCTTTGAATACAAGTCACAGAAGTATCTTTCACCTATATTTCAATAAGAATTGCTTTAATAGTTTACTCAGATTTTATATTCATGTTTATTACCTATTATGCATAGAGTGCTGCTTGGGATGTGGAGAATTTTAATGTGTAAAATACTATTTATGTTGAGAAGAGACCTACAGAGAGAATATATTTATAATGCTGATTTTTTTTTTAATATAGAAAGTCTTTATGCAGATAGTGGCACCTAGGGATGGGAACTTAAATCAGAAAGGAAGGAGAGAGGAAGATCATGGACAGACACTCCCTGGATAGAAGGATATTCATGAAACCAACACAGAATTCTCTGGCAGAAACATGAAAGCGAGTTTGAAACACTGGACATAAAGTCAAGGTAATGTGAGACTCCTTTGATTTGATGCTAGCCACAAACTAAGTGATAATAAACTTGAAATGAAATAAGTAAGTAAATACAAATAAATAAATAGCTTTGGGAATTAGATTTAATGTTTAAGAATAAAACATTTCTTAAAGCAAGAAAGAAGATATAAAAGATGAGGTTCAGAAATGGATTTTCCAATTGGAAAAGGAACTCTAGACAACATAGCACAGTGCTTTTTTATCTTTGCATGTTGTTTTCTTAATAAGGATAGCAATATAGTGAACTGTCACATGTAAAAAAAATATTTGTACTTAAAAGGTAATGAATGAAATGAATCCAAATGAATGAAAATAATCTAAAAATATATTTACCAAATTAATAAAAAAATACTCAAATAAGAATATCCAAGTTTGAAGAACTCAGGTGTCAATTCCTGCCCATTCATCTCCCTAGAAGTAAGTAGTTACAACTCATTTTACTGCTTCTTTAAAACATTTTTTAAACGTTTATTTATTTTTGAGAGAGAGACAGAGACAGTGTGAGATGGGGGAGGGGCAGAGAGAGAGGGAGACACAGAATCCAAAGTAGGCTTCAGGCTCTGAGTACAGAGCCTGATGGGTCTTGAACTCATGAATTGTGAGATCATGACCTGAGCCGAAGTTGGACGCTTAACAGACTGGGCCATCCAGGTGCCCCTTACTGTGTCTCTTATACACCCCTCATAATTTTTAAATGTATGCTTATACTGTAATAATGATGAGTCATTTTCAAACACTCATTGATTTCCTACTGTGGGAAGTGAGGATTTAGTTCTCTTATCATATCATACCATTTTCCTTCTTACATCTTTGGTTGTCATTTACTTACCACCTGGTTAAATCAATACGCAGGGCTTGTGTTATTTTGGTTTTAGGAATATGAATTTGCACTTGGGCCACTCAGTGTACTATCATTAAATCGCCTTTAGGTACAACTTTTTATTTTCAATGTTTGTGTATAGAGTGCATGATAGTTTTGCTATATTTCCAAACTAACTTTCTCCACACCCTCCCCAACCTCTCAAATTTCCACACGTACAGGTTAGACAAGCTGAGATTTCAGCTTGTTTCCAGGAGACTACAGTGTTAAAGAGACAGTCTCTCTGCTTCGTGCTAAGGGCCCAAGAGTGAGCTACTGGGATGGAAAGGCAGCTTGTAGTATGTTGGGGACATTCTTGATTTCCCTGCTCTGGTGAGTATATTTCTTTGAAGATGCTCCATGTTCCTCCTCCTTTCTTTTATTCCTTCACTGAATTACCTTAGCTTCCTACAAAAGGGTGCCTGGGAGCCTCTTTGGGGTTTTTTGCATACTTTTTTTGTTTTGTTTTGTTTTCTTTTGCTTGCTTGTTTGTTGAAATACCCATGCCTAAAAATATGTTCATTTGTTTTCCAATTTGTCTGATGAGTTGCTTAAGCATAGGATTCTACATTAAACATTATTTACCTCATATAGTGTGATAATCTTAATCCTCTGAGATGAAAGCCTACCCCTTCCTCATGCTACCCTATCTTCCTTCCCCTACTGCCCTTTCATGTTCCACCCAAATGTCCATCAAGTGATGAACAGATAAGTAAAATACGGTATATCTAGTAAATGGAACATTATTGCTTTACTCTTTCCATATCCTTTTACTCTTTCTTCTTTGATTGATAACTCTGCTCATTAAATCAGTGGTTGAAGAGTGTTGGCAATTGCCAAGTAGCGCACATGAATGGCTCATCTAGCACAGTTTAAATGATCATTAGTGATAACTTGAGAGTATTTGTTACTACCTGACATATGAATAAGAGACAGTTGTACCATAGTCCCATTTATGTCACACGTGCTAGGATAACTATAATACAATACAGATAATGAAATATTGTGGTGAGAATGTACTAAACTGGAACCCTCTTACTTGAGAAAAGTCTGGCAGTTTCTCAAATGGTGAAACATCGAATTGCCATATGACTCCACAAATTTTATCCTAGAAATGTACCTGTTACATAAAAACATGCATACATAAACTTCATAGCAGCATTATTCATAAAAAAACAAAACAAATAGAAAAAAACCAAACATCCATCAACAGATGAATGAATAAAATATTATATTTAGTACAATGGAATATGGTTTGTCACTATAAAGGAATAAAATACTGATACATGGAAAGAGAGGAATGAACATTGAAAACATGATAAATGAAAGGAGTAAGTCACAAAAGACAGACATATTGTATGATTTTATTTATATGAAATGTCCAAATTGGCAAATCTATAGAGACAGAAAGTATACTGCTGATTGCCTAAGCCTGAGGGTTGGTATAAAGGGATATGGTTGTGACTACTAATTGGTATAGAGTTTCCCTTTTGGAATAATGAAAATATCCTAAAATAGTTTGTGGTGATGATTGTACAAATCTGTCAAAGTAATAAAACAAAACAAACAAAAAAACAAAAGTCAAGAAACAAAAAGGCCTTTCATCATACACCTTAAATAAATGAATTATGTGGTGTGTGAATTATATTTGAAAACATATGTACACGAAGTTTAGAGCAGCCTTATTCATAAATGCCAGAAAATGGAAACAAAACAAATGCCTTCTGTGTGTGTGTGTATACATATATATAAAACCATATATAAAACAATTAGAATATGGGGTATGTATGTATCCAAGTATCAATCTATCTATACCAATTGGTACATGATGTGACTCCTGAAATACATCTAAAATCATTATTAATTATTAGTCATTTATAATATACCCAAACTTATTTGGAAATATCAGTTTTGTATAATATCTCATCATTTTTTCTTAATTTATACATTTTTTTTACCTTGGATAAAAGTCAGTTGGTGTATCAGAAATGACCTATTTGTTATATTTGTGTATAAAAAGCCAAATTAGTAAGCTCATTTTTGTACTAAAATGTATGCCAGAGCTGACCTTTCCTTCTGTGTTGCCAATTTAAGCAAAAAAAATCCTTTTACTACTGGAATTATGTGCAGTAATTGGAGCAAACTTCTCACCTTGATTCTACCTAGAAATGATCTGTCACTGTCTTCACACTGTGAATGCTGTGATGAAAGGGACTCTCATGAACCACGATGCAGCAGTTTTTACATTTAAATAATTTCTAAAAATGCCAGTGGCCTTCTATTCCAAAATGTAGTTTGTCAGTACCACAAAACAGTTACAATTTGCTGAAAGATAATGAGCAGTGGGAGCATTTGAGAAACTTTAAGATTAGCATAATTAAAATAACTTTATTCAAAGTCTAGCTAGTATTTATGAACATTGATCTACTAACTCCACTGCGCTGTTGTGATAGCGTTTTCACCATTGAATAGAGATTGACATAATTCTGGTATTTCATTGTAATAATTGTGAGTTACTTTCTCTCATAAATTATAGGAGCATCTATTTCCCCTTTCTATCTATAAAGAAAATATTAATTAGTTTGAACCAAGTGAAAAACAGCTATTTCGGTTTCTCATAACCTTAGAAATTGGGGTTGTTTCTCAGGGTAAAATGAGTCATTGTGAATTGCTAAGGTCATGATGAATAAATTGGTGATAACACACAATTGCACAATGGGAAAGAATTTTTCTGCTCCTGAATATCCTTAAGGTGGCATGTAAATAACTCAGCTAGCTATTTTATAAGTTCAGGTGAACAATGTATATACATGTACATTTTGGTTCTTTAGTGGAAAAATTACTGTACCTGTAGATGAGGATGACCTTTCACATAGATCCATAATCACTATGAGAATACAATGGTCCTAATTTGCTTATAAAATTAATAAAAAAAGAGGGAGGTAAGATTTATGAACTGAATTAGGCCCCCACCAGAACTCATATTTTGAGACATTACCCTCCAATACCCCAGTATGTGATTGTATTTCAAGAAAGGTCCTTTTAAGAGGTGATTAAGTTAAAATGAGGTCCTTTGGGTGGGCCATAATGCAATGCAACTGGTATGTTTATAAGAGAGTATTAGGACCCACACAGAGACTGCAAGGATGCACTCACAAAGAAAAATATGAAGACATAGTGAGAAGGTGGCTATGTGCAAGTCAAAAGAGAGACCTTAACTGAAATCTGTCAACTCCTTGATCTTGGACTTCAAGTCTCCAGACAATGAGGGAAAAAAGTATCTGCTGTTAAAGCCACAAGGCTATGGAATTCCATTCTGGATGCCCCAGGAGACTAATATAGGAGATGCTTGCCAAAAAGTCACAGCATGGTTTTGCCAGGTTTAAATACCTACGCGTTAATTAATTTACCTGTGTGTAAGAGAGGATGGCGTTTGAATTCCTTTACAAACTTATCATCTACCTTCTTTGTTGAAGGTGGTGTCTGCTGACACAGCATCTCCACTTCTTTCTGAGATCACTCGTGCATTACCGAGAATGGAAAATTGAAATCTATATTTATAGACTTTCATTCAGCCAGAGGACTGGATATAATGCAGACTCTGTCTTCTTGGTACAGTTGTGTGAAATTCGGAAGGCAGGACAGAGAAGGCAACATTTCAGTATCAAAGTCAATTCACAGGTGATCTTTAGTGGATTATTCTTCATTGCATCAGGCAGAATCTCCTAGTTCAGTTACAACCTCCACAAGTGTGGTCGTTTTGTGTTGACAGCAGTGGTATCAGTGATAATAGCAATTTCATGGCCCAGGTCATGGCAGCAGTGATGTGTTGTTACTTGACAATGCCAATGGACCTACCTTCCATTTCTTTAGCTCACTAATGATTCATCAACCATGCAATTCCCTATGTTCAATCAGTTTCAGTTTGAAATACTCAGAATTATTTCTGTTTCCTACACGGAATCCAGAATTTGCTATGTAATTTTCTTTTTAATGTAGAAGGGATTTTTACAAATAAAGAATTGAAGAAACCCTATAAAACTGTCTTAACACAATCAGTCTAGATTGGGAAAAGGCAAAAAATATTTCTATTTTTTTGCAGCTTCTACTAGATACATTGAGCCTTCCCTGAACAGATGATTGATTACTTCTTGGTTTCTTATGACATTAAACATACAACATATTTTCTGAGTCAGTGCCAGGGATAGAGAAAATGAATGAACTAGGTTAGGGTTTAAAATGAAAAAGTTCCTGGGTGACTTAGTCAGTTAAGCATCCAACACTTGACTTTGGGTCAGGTCATGATTTCAGGGTTAATGAGTTTAAGCCCTGCATCAGGCTCTGTGCTAACAGCATGGAGCCTAGCATGGAGCCTGCTTGGGATTCTCTCTCCCTCTCTCTGTCCCTCCCCTGCTGGTTCTCTCTCTCTCTCTCTTTTTCTCACTGTCAAAATAAATAAACTTAAAAAACTGTTAAAGAATAAAAAGAAATAGAGATGAACAATGGATAATGTATTCAATAATAAAAGTAACACTAACAGTGATTACAACAATGTGAATTTGCTGTATTGTTTACCTTACAGGGAACAATGTATGAAAAGCTAATATTTGTGATTTATATGTAAGCAAATTCTCATAATGGAATGTGCTATTGCTTGTTATTCCTGCCCAAGTGGGATTTCATATATGAGGATTCCCGTTCCTGTCAGAGTTTCCAAGGTAAAGAATTTAGGAAACAGGTATTCAAATACTTCACGACAGAGGATCTCTTCAAAAGAAAGGTAAGTATTGCATCTTAGAGCTTCTACAACAAGAAAGAAGCATAATACTTGGCTAGACTCTTTAGGTTTTGGAAACATCATATTCCATGCTTGACAATGCCATCCTGACAAATTTATCATGTGACACATAGGCCTTTAGTTTGGGGTAGGTGGCAGAATAACAAAAGGTTCATGTCTAGCTTGTAATAATAGAAGTCCTGCTGCTTGGAACACATGACCTAACAGATGTAATAGTTCTAGAGGTATTGGTCATAAGCATAAGGACAATGGGTGGACCTTCTGGCAAACCCAGTAGGAGAGATGCAGTACGTATCCTGGTGTTTAGGAGCAAGGGAATTCTCTCTACAACTGAGAAGCCAACACCATTCCAAACATATCTCTTGGAATGGCACTGCATCCTGGTGAAAAACTGAGTACTAACCACGTACCAGCAAGAGACCATGTAGCCTAAATTTTCCATCAGAAGGTAATTATGATCGAGGCACCAAAATTGAAAAGTGACTGTATTTAGTGAGAACTATATAGTGCCCCATCAGTAATGAGGGCAAATACTTCTGGTGGTCAAAAGTTATTCGGGTGTGATTTTTCATTTACACTGGGTGGAAGAGAAGTTTAATGAAATAGAAATATGCATGAGGTCATAAGCTGTGATCCAGGGCATGCTAGTTGGTCAGATGCCTGGAAGTAGCAATTTTGGAAATCTGATGACAAGGAGTTCTGGAGAATAGGCATGTGGGTGGTGTAATTGGCATAGACACAAAATGTGAGAATGTCTGTATCATATATTACTGCCCATAAGAGATCATCATTTGTATATGAGGTAATAAACAACACAGTAGACAGGATGACTCAGCAGATAGGTAGATAGATGTAAGTCAGCTTCTATCCTCAGACACACCATTGCTTTAACAAAGCAGTATGTAATAGTTAGAGGCTCTAAATGGACTAATGGTGCCGCACCTGGGTTGCTCAGTCGGTTGGGCATCTGACTTCGGCTCAGCCGAAGGTGAGCCACCCAGGTGCCCCTAAATGCCACTATCAAAAAACTGGAGTTTATACTGTTTCTCCAACACTAACCTTGAGTTCTTCCAACCAATCCAAATTGATTTAACATAAAATGAATTCATCTTCTTAGCCCTTGGTACTTCTCACTAAGTTTGCATGATACTCATGAACAAAAATCAGAGAACTTTCCTTTTTGTAAATAATGGTGTAATTCTACGTTTTTCTGAGGACATAGTCAACAAATGTATATTTCCAGAAAGCTTGGAAAGACTATTTGTTGTGCATTTTATAGATAATAGTATGACTGTATTATCTTTGTTTAATAATTCCAGTAATTTTTTTTCAATAGGGTGATCTACAATATAGATCTAGAAGTGATCTAATCTATTAGATCTTAGATCTAATCTAAGAAGTGAACTAATATTAATTACAAAAAAGTATCATAAAATTTGCTATTTATAGAACTTCTCTAGGCACAGTAGGTAAAATTTAGTTTATCTGTGTCAAAAAATAGCAATTAAATTCTCAATTATTTGGTCAGTTATGTAGATCTATGTGCAGAAAACTTTATCTGATTATATATTTAAGTCACAGGTAGATTTTGATCACTGGCAAACTTACTTGGTTCACCTCTGCCTCCAAGTTAGAAATGCAACAAACACCACCAGCTCCTGCATCAACAAATTTCATTAACCTTTCCATTACTTGGAGTTGCCACTCATTACAAAGCTGCTTTCTATAGTTCATCCAGTCTGTAATTTATCACAAAACTCAGCCAAACTCTGTAACTGCTTACTTGCCACTTGAGAAAGTTCTATTTAAAATACTAGTAAGTCTGGTAGTTTCCATTTATCTAAATTTCATTCAGGTTTTTTGCTCAAATGCCCGATCTTGATAAAGGACTTTAGTGATAACTTTTTATCTAAAATGGCATTGTTTTGGGTAAAAAATATTAAAAATTATCCACTTTATTTGGTTTCCTTTTCAACAAGTCACTTGAATGACCTTATGTTATATCATCTAACATATAATTGTTTATTATTTGTGTTCTCTGCTACAATGAAAGATCGTTGATGTAAAGAGTTTTCTCTGCTTTGTGAACTAATCTATTTTCTGTATCACAAAGGTGACTGATGCATAATACGGGCTCCACAAATATCTGTTGAATGAAAAAGTAAAAGAGCCACTGTAGAAAGAGAACAGACTGTCCACTAATGTTCGATGGCACTCTATGATATAAAAATCTTACTGTGTTGTGGTTTGTAATAGTCTAAAATATATAATTTCCCAAGGATAATTTCCTTGGGAAACTAAGTAATACTTTCTTCCACAAAAGAGAAAGGATAAAGTACATTGAGAAAAAGAGCAGAGCCTGACCTTTAACTGACTAATATCAGAAGAAGAATATCAGAAATGGGAAGATAGAGCATCTCTGGCAGATATTTAGACACATATAGGTAAGGTAATAGAATAGGTAGCATATTCATTATTAGACATGGAAATTCTTCTTATAAAGAATCCATTCCAATGTTATTATAAAAATAATAATGCAAATAATCAATTAACAATAATCATATTGAAGAATGTTAAAGTGATAAAGAACAGTTATATCAATTACCAGATAGACCTGTACCTTGGCTCTATCCGTGTATAGGTTGGTCAAGCCATATAATTCTTTTGTAAGTTTCATCTTATTTATTCACAAATAAATAACAAATATAATAGGGATGTTGAAGCAATTAAATGGGGTCACAAAGACCACTGGTAAAAGAGATTTGTGACATTGTCCCAAATCAATAATCTCCTGCTATTACTGTATACACATCAAACCTACATAACCATTCTGTTTTACTTAGATTCTCTATAACTAAGTTCTATTCAACTGAACTGCCAATTGAATGTCAGCCCACGTGATGAATTCCACTTCTAGATATGGCTCATAGCACTTCCCGTACACTCTTTTCTTCTTCCATCTTGATAGAGAGAAAAGGACATGAGCCTTTGGAAGCCATGTAGTAAAGATGGCAAGTTCTCTGACAGCCCAGATCCCTGAATGACCACATGGAGGAAGGCAGTCCTATAGATCTTTTGACCCACTTATTACTATAATAAGACCACATTTAAAGTGTATTTAGTCCACTTTATCTTTTTCCCTCAGTAAATAATAAATTTTAACATAAGTCATAAAAATATTATAGATTGAAGGTAATAAAAACTGGTCAGCTATGTTATTTTAGCAGCTGCTTTATGCCAGGACACATTGCATTTTTTAAATTCTCTAAGTAATTAGTGGATCATTACTTACTTTATGGGCAGAGGTGAATGAAAATCTTTGAAAGTGACAAAATCAATGTCCAGATACTGTCCAAAATTCCTGTATTATAAAAGATATCATTATTTCATACATAAAGTTTATGTTGAAAATGAAAATTGCCATTGATATGCGGATTTTTAGTAATTAGCTAGAATTAGGTTCACTTGTTAGTTAAGTGATTTATTATTAGACAGTAACTTCAGATTTCATGTCATTCAAGTTCCTGGTAGAGCAAAGTTTTACTTAATGTATTTAAAGCCACTGTAGAATAGATTTACAATAAATGATTAAGCCAGTTTAGTGTTGTAGGTATCTATTATAAACAATACATCACTACACATGTCACTGACTGACCTATAAAGATTTATACTAATTATAAGTTGCTTTTATGATGGGAGGAAACTAAGAGATATTAACTCTGATTGCATCAGTAATGTAATCCCACCTCAATTGTGTATATGCTCGTTTACTTCACATATATTTAGTGAATGTAAGAAGCAAACTCAAAATTTCTTACTCTAAAAATTTAAATAAAAAGGGTATTTGACTAGAATAAAATTTATGAAAAAGAACAATTGTAGGGTTTACATAAAAATGTATGGGCAGAAGAAAATAGGGATGAGGCAGCACCACAGGACTTATGTTTTTTGATTGTTTGTTTGTTTAATGTTTACTTGCTTTGAGAAAGAGAGCTTGCATGTGTTTGCATGTGCACTTGTGCAAGCTGAGGAGGGGCAGAGAGAGGGAGAGGGAATCCCATGCAGGCTCAGCACTGTCAGCGCAGAGCCTGACATGGGCTCAACTTCATCTTAAGAATGAGATCATGACCTAAGCTGAAATCAAGAGTCAGATATCTAACCGACTGAGACACCCAGATGCCCCTGCGGGACTTGCTTTTTAAGTGAATTTTGGTTTTCTGAGAATAATCTGTCTTTATTTTTAAAATTTATTTTCATTTATATTCGAGTTAGTTAGCATATAGTGCTATAATGATTTCAGGAGTAGAATCAAGTGATTCATCACCTATGTACATATAACTCTCAGTGCTCATCCCAACAAGTGCCCTCCTCAATGCCTCTTGCCCATTTGGCCCATCACTCCACCCAAAACCCTTCTAGCAACTCTCAGTTTGTTCTTGTATATAAGCATCTCTTATGTTTTGTCCCCCTCCCTGGTTTTTATATTATTTTTGCTTCCTTTCCCTTACATTCATATGTTTGTATCTTAAATTCCACATATGAGTGAAGTCATATGACATTTGTCTTTTTCTGACTAATTTCGCTTAGCATAATACATCTAGCTCCATCCACTTCATCGCAAATGGTAAGATTTCATTCTTTTTGATTGCTGAGTAATTTTCCATTGCATATGTATACCACATCTTCTTTATCAATTCATTAGTCGATGGACATTTGGGCTCTTTCCATACTTTGGCTATTGTCCATAGCACTGATATAAATATGGGCTGCATGTGCCCTTTTAAAACAGCACTTCTATATCCTTTGGATAAACATCTAGTAGTTCAATTGCTGGGTCATAAGGTAGTTTTATTTTCAATTTTTTGAGGAACCTCCATACTGTTTTCCAGAGTGGCTGCACCAGTTTGCATTCCCACCAGCAATGCAAAAGGGTTCCTCTTTCTCCACATCCTCACCAACATCTGTCATTGCCTGAGTTGTTAATTTTAGCTATCTGACAGGTGTGAGATGACATCTCATTGTGGTTTTGATTTGTATTTTCCTGATGATGAGTGATGTTGAGCATCTTTTCATGTGTCTGTTAGCCATCTGGATGTCTTTTTTTGGAAAAATGTCTATTCATGTCTTTTGCTCATTTCTTCACTGGATCATTTCTTTTTTGGGTGTTGAGTTTGAAAATTCCTTTATAGATTTTGGATACTAACCCTTTTTCTGATGTCATTTGTATACATCTTCTCCCATTCTGTACGGTGGCGTTAAGTTTTGCTGATTTTTTTCCTTCATGGTGCATAAGCTTTTTATCTTGATGAGGTAACAATAGTTCACTTTTGGTTTCTCTTGCCTCAAGAGTGCGAAGTATTGAGTAAGAAGTTGCTGCAGCTGAGGTCAAAGAGATTTTTGCCTGCTCTCTCCTCTAGGATTTTGCTGGCTTCCTGTCTTATGTTTAGTTCTTTCATCCATTTTGAGCTTATTTTTGTGTCTGGTAAGGTCAAGAAAATAATCTGTCTTTAATACTTATGAACATTGAAACAATATATGCAATTTGTTGTATGCTAGTATATTGCATTTCTTCAAGTAGAGTTACCCTCAGTCTTTTGTGAGACTGTCAGATGGTGTTCTGTCCTTCAAGTAACTGTAGAGGCTCAAAGTCATAGGTTGATAACAAATTTGTCAGTAAGCATTAGAGATAACAAATACACTTAGAGCAAAATGAAATTGTGGATATTCAATTATAGAGCAATCAACTTTGTTGATTTGTTTTAATACTTGAAAGACAGCCTCAACTTTCACAGATTAACAACACACCATCTGTATCCAAGCTTGACACCAATTGCCAGTAAAACAAACATGAAAGCTCATTTTACAAACCTGAAAATTGCAACTTGTAATCAAATTCAAGATGGTCATTATCTCAAAATTTTTACCTGATCCTGTAACTAAGGCAAACTAAAGACTTACCAATGTTTTCCTTTGAGATTTCTCCTTTAGCATTTTGGACTGTAGTTGATATTAAACTTACTATACACCATTTTAATCTCAAAACTCAGTCATTTGTTTATGTGTATGTATAGACTATAACTCTTCTAAATTCAATAAGGAAGAATAAATGCCTGATTTTCCCACTAATAGTGATTCCTAATTGTCCCCATATATCTTGAATTTCCATATGACTATTAAGATGGCAAAATGAACTATTATGTTATTATATTTCAGTTACAAGGAGGCTGTATTTCTCAGAGTAGAAAAATATATGTTATAATGTGTATAATCATTGAGTAAGAATGGACATATTATTTTAAAAATCAGGTTTAAATAAAGGATGGAGGAATCTAGGATAACAACAAAAAGGTCATAGCACCTGAATTTTCAGGTAGGTTTGGGATAGTGAAAGCTTCTTCAGCCAGGGCTATTGTTACCTTTGATAACAGTAATAATCTACTAAAGACTAAATAAAAGCAAAGCATAATTCACGTCTTAGAAGAAGAAAGAAATCTTGTAGGGACAGAAAAGGCGAATGCTGAAGTACGATGGAACTAGAGATTACTGGGAAAGAAAGAAGCCAAATGCTATTGAGATATTACTTTCTAGATTCTCAACTTTCCATTTTCTGGGATGATTGAGGAATCTTGAATCTCAATTTGGAAGGGATCCAGGGCAGAAAATAGTTTATTGCACATTCCTTGGACTTTCTTATTTGATGAGATGACTGATTATAATTAAAGATTTATATCACTTACTCAATATCCATTTTAAATGCAAATCAGCATGATGGTTTAAAAAGATTCACTTGCTGCAAATTAATTTGATCTACCTAAATTTCTAACAAGGCATAAATTAGAGATACAACACGTGTGATCTTTCAACTTACAATTATGAGAGAATCGGGCAGGCAAGGGATATAGGTTGAAAGTGTAGAAAGTTTCAAAGGGGAGAAGAAGCCTAAAAGAGTCACAGCAGAGAAAAATCTGAGGGCAACATGGTTCATAGTATAGTGTTAATGAAAGAGTAGGACACTAGTAACATAAGTGAATAAACAATCCAAAATAGATTTGTTCTCTTGAAATTTTGCCTAAGTTGCAAATTGAAAAGTTTCACACTCACAGAAATTAGGTGTTACCAAATTCTTGCAATACTTGGACAAATGTAATGTGAAAGAGAGAGAGATTCTGTATGTCCAGGCAGCGGTTGTGTGATAGAGAAGGTAATGATCATTTATTTGATGGTTTGTAGCTGCCTTTATAACAGTCTTCCATGATGAAGCATCATATGGTCTTGCATATAATCTAAGTAGATCTCAGTTATGCTAAATGTAGGTTAGGAAGGAAAACTCTAGCATGAATCAGAATTGCATCAATTCTTACTATTTAGAAGAGTTCAAAACAGACCTGTGAACTGATTGAGTGAGACTTGAAATTTCAATGTTGTTGAAAAACTGAAGATTTTCTTCAAGTTAAAGTCCTTCTAAAAATAACTATATAAAGCATGACAAGTTTGCCCAATAACAATTAGTTTTTGTAGGAACTGAGAGACATTTTGAATAGAGTGTGCTCTCTAGCAAGTCAGTTTATCCCTAAGTTCCTTTCATTGTCATAGAGAGAAGAGAAGAGAAGGAAGATTGGGGGGGGGGGGCATTATCAGTAAAAATATAAAGAGTTATGTTTTTTTCACTAAATTTTCTTTTGTACAGTGTAACTTTGTTAGCTCTCCAGTAAAGATGTAATTTGAACAACAGTAAGTTAATATGGAAAAACAACATTGCTCAAGCAATATTGAAATATCTTGACATCTCTAAGGTTCCAGCTCCTTGCAAAACAATGTGATAGTCCCTAGCAGAGGAAAATAGAGACGACTGAATTTAGGTGAGGATAGAGTACCTGTAACATGCCAATGTGCTCACTGCAGGAAAGCTGAGACAGGTCAGGTAGAAATAAATACTGCTAGAAAGAAAGTACATGGTAACTCACCAGATGTATAAATGAATCTATCAGAAATATCTATGTATTTCTCAGAAATGCTATAAGGTTTCTATCAGAAATACTAGGAGGTCCTTGAAGCAGATTTCATGGTGGGAAGTTCCCACTCAAGTCTTCACCAAGATCTTGGTACAAAGAGAACCCACCCTCTATCTCCCACAAAGGTGATCAATTCCATATTTACCCATGAACAAAAAATAGCTCTGAGAGGGTCTGGTGTCCACTTAAAAACCGCTAGCAAAACAGCAGAACAAAATAATCCAAGAACTGTGCAAAAAGATAAAAAAAGACAGCTACAGTTTCCTTACATCATCCCATGTCTCAAGAGAGAACTCCCAGCTAGAAAGAGTTCCCCTCACAGGGAAAGGAAGAACTTTGTGAGTGACTAGCTTCCCCAGCCATTGGAAGCACTACACAAAGGTCCCACTTCCATTTTACTTCACCCAGAATGGCCAAACCAGATGTCTAGGAACAAAGGAGAAAAGCAGGGCTACTGAGAGAAGCCTCTCAGCAGGAGCCATTGTGATTCACAGTGACCTGCTCTACAGACAAACTCAGTAGCTTTTCACCACTGAAGAAGAAATGGACAGCCAGCACAGGGCAGTGAACCCCCCAGATTTCAGCAGCTTTAGCTCCAGGTATTTGCATTTGCTTGAGTCAGTGCTAGAGTCTTGCCTCTGCTCACATCTCAGAGCCTGGGCCTCTGCAGCTGCCTGATGCCAGTACAAGATGCCAGTGTGATCACTGAGGCTGACCCCCACCACCATGTGCATCTGGCGTTAGCACCTCCAGCTGTGCACTTTCATGATCCTAATCTGACACATCACCCTTCTTCACTGCCATGAAACCATGGCAAGACTCAATGAGCAGAGCCATACCCAAGGACAGCCAGCACACCTTCAATTACAGGTATGCCCGGGAGTGGGAGGTGTGGGGAGGGGGGGACCTGGCCCTTGCTGCTGGCTCCAGCCCTCATGACTGTGTGTGTATCTAAAGCTAGCACCTGCCACTGCTCAGGCCCCTAGAGCTGCTCCCCAGTCACATGTGTGCACATGACTGGCCCTGGCCATCACCACTGCCTGCCCTGGTTCCTAGCTGCTGGACATTTAGATGCTGCTGAGAACCGCATCTGCCCTCGGAGCCAATAGGGATTCTGCACAGTGCTGATCAAGGACCACACAGGTGCTGATGCTGTGGAATCCAGCAGCCTGATGCCACCAGGACCAGCACATGCCCGTGCATGCAGTTTCCTGCAGCTATAGACCCAGGGTAATACTACTCTCCCCCATGTCCCCACAGGCCGATGAAAGTCTTTCCATATGAAGTCAGCCCAAAAGGTGTAGAAGAGGTGACTCCTTCTTTACATATGCAGACACTTACGCTTGGGTACAGGGATTAAGAAGAATCAGGGAAATGAAACTCCACAAAAGGAGTACAATAAACTTCCAGTAACAAATTCAGGATTACCTGACAAAAGATTTCAAAATAATTGTTCTAAATACACTCAGCGATCTCATTTCTGTGTATCTATACCAAAGAAAGAAATCAGAATTTTGAAGATGTAACTGCACTCCCATGTTTATTGCAACATCATTCACAATATCAAGATATGGAGATACAGTAATTGTCCTTCAATGGGTGAATGGATAAAGAAGTTGTGTGAGGGGTGTGTGTGTGTGTGTGTGTGTGTGTGTGTGTGTGTGTATACACTGGAGTATTAATCAGCCATGAGAAAGAAGGGACTCCTATCATTTGCAACAACATGGAAGCCTCAGATGTTGAGGGCATTATGCTAAATGAAATAAGTCAGAGAAAGACAAATACTGTAGGATATCACTTACATGTAGTCTCTAAATGCCAATCTTATACAAAGAGGGAATGAAATAGCAGTTACCGGGGGCTCGGGGAACTCTACCGATCAAAGAGTGCAAACTTTACATTGGGTTTCAGAAAAAGGACCAGAGAATCTATTATGTTAAAGTCATGAGACTTAGTCTCATTCTAAGGGACAATCTTAGTGATGAAATTATCAATAGCAAGTGTACATGACCTCTCTACACAATTTTTTGTGTCAAGTAAAGTTGAAAGTTTTTAGTTCCAATTCCATTATTACTATATTAGCATCTTTATTATATCTCTCAATCTCTCAGTGGCTTGTTTCTGTTTTATGTAAAATATAAACTGGTTGAAGAAAATAATTTCTAGTATCCATTACAATGCTTTATTAGTTGTTTATAATTTAGAACAATACAAACACTGAGATCCATTTTAAGAACTGGATTACATTTTGGTCTATAATCTATTAATAAGATTCCAAATAATGATGACTTTTCCAGAAATAAAACTTGTAGTGAAGAAAATTCTGCTTTAGTGACTTATGTCAGAGAATGTATTTGTGTATATGGTAATACACCTAATGCATATTTTCAATTATCTGTCAAATAATACATTTATCAGTGGTTAAACAGCCTCATTGTCCCAAGGACAAAAACAACATGGATGATTAAGCAGTAAAATAAGATCACATATTTAGCTGTCTGGAAATTTTTTAAGAAAGGAACAGAGGAAGTTTTAATTTTTTGTAAAGAGGAAAAATCACCTTCAACACACATTTCCCAGATTAAACAGTTTCCCTGACAAGAGATTAATTTATAAACATAAGAAATTAAATTATTCATTTGTATCATGTTTTTGGAAACTGCAGCTTGATAAATTAAACTCAATTATTTTTTGACAATACATTTTATTCTCCACTTCTCCAAATAGAATTGTCAAAATGGCATCCATTTTCCTAAGCAAAATTTAGAAATGGGTGTATATTTTTAAATTCTCATTTGGATCTAAGTTCAATGGAAGTACGCTTTCACCTAAAGCATGTAATAAATTTCAAAGAAAATTATTTGAGGAATTTATGGATTTTCATTCATATAAATGAAATATCTAAGTATGTTTCAAAAATTCAATCAAATATGTGATTTCTATGACTAGGATTTACTACATTTCTCTCATTCACTTATTTGGTGCAGAAGACGATATCTAAGCTCTGTAAAAACCATAGCTTTCTTTGTAATTTTGGGCACAGAATTTCAGAGAAGCCAAACATTGCTGTTATTTAAAATGTAAAGGACCTCTAAGAGCTGTAGATATCAAGGACATTTGTGTTCACAAAGAGAACATATTTAATAAAACACACACTCTTGATTTTAGGGTAGTTACTCTGACATTCATGTTGGTAATGGCATCACTAAACTTCTGAGGTGACATCTCTCCAAAGTTACTATTGAAGGCGATTGGCTTACCACCACCATGACATATCACTGTCAGAGTGGTACTCCCTACATTAACCTTGACAGAGCAGATCTTGATAACCATTTAGCACCACCAAGTTACAAGCTAGTCACACATGGGTTTATACAAGCTAAACTTGATTTATGACAAGAATCACACATTGAGATGGGTTGCAGCATAAGGAGGGAAAGTGGCTAGTGGTGACATCACAGAATGTCTTATTTTAACAAGTTAGTGCCATCATGCAGGAATAGTTTTGTTGTCATTTTGTTTGTTTTTAAGTGAGCTCTATGCCCAATGTGGGGCTTGATCTCACGACTCTGAGATCAAGAGTCACTTTCTCTACTGATTGGTACTCAACAGCAAATGTTTTACCATACAGCAACTTAACTCAAACTCAGTTTAAGAAGTACATCTGACTTGTGAACTCTCAAGCTTTTAAAAAATGTTTATAAGTAATTGTTTTTTCCTTTTAACAATGCATGAATTCTGTGAGCCAAACAGAATTCAACCTTGTGACCCCCTAGCCCAAGATCTTTGTTTTACTTTTTGCTGATTTTAAAAATAAAATCCAAACAAACAAATAAAACAAACAAATACATTGTAGTCTCGTTGATCCCACGTGTATTCCTTTGTGACACATGTTGACGAGTATTGCAGTCACTAGTTCATTAGTGTCAAAACTTGATTATTTTTAAATCCTTGGGAAGGTTTCTGAAAAAAAAATACTTAATTTTTTGAATTCTTTAAAAATATTTAAAATAATTCTTGGGGCGCCTGGGTGGCTTAGTCGGTTAAGCGTCTGACTTTCGCTTGGGTCATGATCTCGCGGTTCGTGGGTTCGAGCCCCGCGTCGGGCTCTGTGCTGACTGCCAGCTCGGAGCCTGGAGCCTGTTTCAGTCTGTGACTCCCTCTCTCTGACCCTCCCCTGCTCACACTGTCTCTCTCTCTCTCCTAGAAATAAATAAAACATTAAAAAAAAAAAACTTTATAAAAATATTTAAAATAATTCTTTAAAATTTAAGTATATGAAAATTAGGGAAAACATAATGCTTATTTTGTAGTGTCTTTTGTAAATAACTGGGAAGTAAATCTAAACTTGAAAGACTGGCTTGAAACCACAGGTGGAAAGATTGCCCCCTGACAGTGACACTTTTAGATAAACCCAGAACGGAGGTAAGAAAAGCTAAGCAACCACATCAAGATCAGAGGAATCCCAGGCCAGCAGGACTTGACATTAACCTGATTACAACTACTCACACGTCTAAAGAGAGAATGTTACTCAGAAGGGGGCTCAGCTAAATACAGAAATACAAAATAGAGGGTTTTGTAGTATTGAATATTATATAAGTATACGCACCTCCTTCCAGAAAAGCAGGTAATTAGATACTGTTTATTGACTATATTATTATAAGCCCCAATTTAAACCCTTTATCTAGTGTGAAGATAAATGCATTAAGAGAACAAAACAGACATGTCTGGTTGGTTGATGTGGTGTGGCTGATGTCCATTTGATCAGTTGGTGAGACCCAATCCCTGGAATTTTATGGAGGTCTGCTGCTAATGCATGAGCTACTGTAACACAAATTTTTCTCTTATTTGGTTAATCAAAGGTCTAACTGTCCCCATTCGTTTACCTTCACCTGATGCCCACTAGTGACGACCTACCTCTCTCCAGGTGGGTTGACCATCCTACACATTCCACCTAAAGAGCCGTAGGTACTGCTTCCATTTCTCTCACCTCTGCAAAGCCTCTTGTCAGCTTGCCTTCCAGCATCAGCTACCTCCCACCTCTCCCCTACTTTCTTTCGGTAGAGGAGAGAAATTGGGCTGAACTGCAAATACAGTAAGGAAAAGTGAAAACAGACAGCTTGATTCCTTTTATACACATGGTGCTGAGAGTGGCTAAGGAGTGCAAACTTCAACTCCTTTCTGCTGCCTCAGGTTGTTGCTGAAAACCCTACAAAGTTGTCTTCTCTCATGACCCCAAGCAGAAATTGAAACAAATTGGGGGCGCCTGGGTGGCTCAGTCGATGACCTCACGGTTCGTGGGTTCGAGCCCCACGTTGGGCTCTGTACTGACAGCTAGTTCAGAGCCTGGAGACTGCTTTGGAATCTGTGTCTCCCTCTCTCTCTTTCTGCTCCTCTCCTGCTCATAGTCACTCTCCAAAATAATAAACATTAAAAAAAGTTAAAAAAAAAAACAACAAATGACCATTTTCTGTCTGTATGCACATACTATTTCTTTACATTGAATAAGACTTGGTTTTATGATCTCCTCTACCTCCTCCGCCCACCATTTTCCCAAAAATCTTGCAGCCTGGATAGAATGGGTAGCCTACTACCTTTAGAATATAAAATGATAACACTATGATCTAGACCATTAAGCTTGGCTCGTTATATACATATATATTTCATCTCTGAAAGAATATTATATTCTGAATCTTAGCCAAAACAAGAAATAAAATTTTGTGTGTTTTCTTTTTCTTTTTCTACTAAAACAGTCTTTATGTACCACCCTCTGGTCAGCAGAGAGATGATCAGATACATAAAATTGCAGAAAAAGAGAACATATTACATATTTAAAAAGTAGTACTTCCATTTCATTGATTATTTATGACTTTCATACTACATACTTGCAATCTATACAAGTTATTTTAAAACTCTACTGAACATAAGTAACCTTATTAGCAGGTTACCATATGAAATTATCTGTGCCAAGCTGAGCATATGTTAGTTCAGTTAACCTTTACTCTTTTGATCCCATGTTTAGAGACCATACGGCTACAACTTACATCAGTCACCTCACCTTAGAGTGGAGAACTTCTAAATCGTATGAAGCTGGTATTTAATGTCAATGAGTCTGTCTCCAGAGCTTGCGCTGTTAGCCATTACTTTATGTATAGCATTTATATTCACATTGATTCAACATGTATCCCTTAAGTATATCCTATGAAAAAACATGTTGCAAGATATGTGTGCTGAGATACCTCAAAAGTTAATTTAACCGGGGAGCCTGGGTGGCTCAGTTGGTTAAGCGTCTGACTTTGGCTCAGGTCATGATCTCACGATTCATGGGTTCGAGCCCCATGTCGGGCCCAGTGCTGCCAGCTCAGGGCCTGGAGCCTGTTTCGGATTCTGTGTCTCCCTCTCTCTCTGATCCTCCCCTGTTCACGCTGTGTCTCTCTCTCAGAAATAAATAAAACATTTAAAAAAAATAAAGTTAATTTAACAGACCTTCAAGGAGCTGTTAGTGTAAGGAGCAGTGATAAAACTTATAAATATTACATTTTCAGGCAACCTATGTTAGTCCTCCAAGAGCTATAGATACATCACAAAATACATTTCTTTCTTCTTTTTTTTTTATTTATATGTTCTTCCTTCTTCCACTTCCTAACATGTTTTATGTATGTGACCTGTGGAAAATCCATGACCCTTTACTTCCTCTATTTTCAGCAAAAAGAAGGCCAGACTATCCTGTCCACACAATTGAAGATGTCAAGACCTTGTTTCCAGGTATGAATGAATTAGTGACACCATTGAGACCCTGTGGGCTACATTATTTCAAGAAAATGAACATTCACTACCCTCTGGTATTCTTTTCTTTTCAGTGACATTCAACCTGAGGATTATTCATAATATTTTCTAAAACTGTAAGGCAGAATTTACTCAGGACTCTCATGGTAGGTATAGAGACCACTACAATGCAGTTTTTCAGTAGGAGAGAGAAATTGGGCTTAACTGCAAGTACAGTAAGGAAAAGTGAAAATTTAGAGCCAAGGACCAGGGCAGGATGTTTGGTGGATAGAAATTACTGAGAGGAAACATCAGGGATAAAGGTGGATTCTGGGTAAACTGATCTAGCAACATTCTTGCTGAACACAGGCCAGCATGATCCATGCTGAGGATGGTGGAGGGGAGGAATTTGGCCAGATATTGAAGGTGAATAGATATCAAGAGTGGAGATTCTGGCTAACGTGGCTTAGCCTGATTTTGCTAAAATTGGGCTCTTGAGGATATTCCCAAGAATGGGACCCAGCTGCAAAAGGGCTCAGAGGAGCCTGACTACAGTTCAGTCAAGGAGAGAGTCTTTGTCATGATGAAATGGCCAATACGCTGGAGTGAATGGAATCCTGCTCTCGATCAGTCTGTTATAGTGACTAAGAGCACATTGTTCCAATCCCTTAGGCATTCTGTGACCCTGGGAAAGCTACTTAACCTCTCTATGCCAGGATCTTAATCTGAGAATGGGGATAACAGAACTCTCTGATAAAAGATAAAGAGAAGCAGTTTATATACTGTGTGCAACTGCCTGAAATGCAATAGGCATGTTAGTATTATTTTGTGATTATTAGCAATAAGCAACTTTTAATTATATCAATTAAGAAACATACAGTATAACCAATAAATATGTTGATGGATCCTATTATAATATAATGTATTTAAAAATGAAATGAAAACCTATTCCTATTTAGAAAGAATGTTTATTTAAAAACAAACAGAGGCACCTGGGTGGCTCAGTCGGTTAATTGCCAGATTCTTAATTTTGGCTCAGGTCATGATCTTATGGTTCTTGAGTTAGAGCCCCACGTCAGGGCTCTGTGCTGATGGTTCAGAGCCTGCTTGGGATTCTCTTTCTCTCCCTCTCTCTTTGCCTCTTTCCTTCTCCTTCTCTCTCTCTCTCTCAAAATAAATTAAAAAATCAAAATAAATAAATAAATAACCAAGTTCCTATATTAAATTAATACTTGTTAAATGAGAATGAAATCTTATCATTTCCAACAATATGGATGGATCTAAAGAGTGTCATGCTAACCAAAATAAGTTTCAGAGAAAGACAAATACCATATGATTTCACTCATATGTGGAATTTAAGAAATAAAATGAACAAAGAAAGAAAAAAAGAGAGAGACAAACAAAATGAAACAGGTTCTTAGCTACAGAGAACAAACTGATAGTCACCAGAGGAGAGGTAGGAGAACAGATCGGTGAAGTATGTGGAGTAATGAAAAGTACACTTACTGCGATGAGCACTGAGTAATGTATGGAACTGTTGAATCCCTATATTGTACGTCTGAAGCTATGTAACACTGGATTGTAACTATACTTTAATCAAAACAAAATAATAAATAAAATAAAATAAAGTAAAAATTCCTTGGGGAGGGAAAGAATTGCTAAATGATTTTTTTTTTTTTTTTACTTTTCTATTTATCACCAACTTACTCAGCATAGACACATCAGTGCAAATTTTCCTCCACAAAATTTTACAAGATGTATCTAAATGATCCTTATATTTTAGCAAGCAAAATTTCAATCAGCAAAAATAAAACATGGGAATCTTTCCAATATAAGCTTTCAATCAGGTTAAAATTCAGTTAGCAGATGTCATTTGCTGATATCCACAGAGATCTGAACTAAAGTAGAAGAAAATAAGCACAGATGAGAATTGAACTATAAGATATTTTATGAGCCTAAAGTTTTCCTAGAGAAGAGCTGTTCTTTTAGTCTTCATTGATTTTTATAATAAAAGTTTTCAATCTAGTGTCTATGATACTATCTTCACTTATCTTAAATAATTTCCAATGACTGATAAAAGCATAAGTAGACCAAAACATTAAGGATTGATTATTCAGAAAGAATTGATTTTTGTTGAGTGATATAAATTATCATGTGGCTTCTGCTGTGTCCCAGAATTGTTTTTACCCATGTAAATATAAATTTGAGTCACTTTGACCTTTTGTAATAAGGGGCAAATTATGCTAGATGCACAACGCGCAACTCTTCCATTTCCTTCCACATTCAGTTTTAATCAGAACTCCATTTAAATTTTTGTTCCCAGCAATCATTGCATTGCAAAACAAAAACACAGCAGAAATAAATGAGATGTTGCTTTGCCCCAGCTGATTAAATCATGAGTCAAGGTAACATTGAGGTGACATTAGACGTTGTCAGAACAGCAGTGAGCTATACTTTGGAAAAGAAAAAAAAAATGTCTGAAGAATGTTTATTTCCCTATCTGATATAAGTGACAAGGTTGATAAGCGAACTATGAAAATATATCACCACTTAAAGAATCCTATTATTCGGCACAGTGGAAGCTTTATCTGGGAGAAGCTTCCCATACTGTGGGTAATTATCACAATCCAGCATGCTAATTGCTTTTCGATCAGCAGGCTGTGATTTCACTGAGCCTTGGTGAGAGCTAGTGAACTGCGCCTGGACTGCTACTTAATGAGACCAGTCCTTATCAAAAGTCTCTGACTTTTGAATTGATAGGAAAGAACCAACCCAGGCTTTAAGGTTTGGAAACATTCTGGTCAACAAACTCTGGCTCAAATACTGTATGTTTCAGGATCATTCTAGAAACCATCATATTCATGCCCCCAAGTCGATAAGTAATCACCAAAGGACTGCATGGCAAAGCAATGAGGAAGGGTTGGCCAAGATCTTCTTCCTGTTGGAAGTTAATGTGAATGCAGTCATACACAAAATGCTATTTGGAGTTTGCATGTGCAGTGAGATATTTTCCCATGACACAGGAGACATTTCAGACACCTGGACCTGGATATTAAAATATTTATTTATTGAGTTAATTTATTGATGCATGTATGCATATGTATATACACGTATTTTATATTTACTGTGTGTAAAACTTTGCATTTTGTTCTGTGTGTCAATCTAATTTAATTTAGAAACCCTATAAATGTGCAATTATTTCATATTTTTAAAATAATACAACTGATACTGAATAAAAGAGAAGAAAAACAAATTTTCTAAAGTTATATAGTATGTGTCAATATGATTTAAATTCATCCCTCTGTGGCTTCACTACCCATATTTAGTGCAAATTTTTAAATTGTTATCTGAAAAGAGTATATATATAATATATATACATTTATATATATATATAAAACAAGAGAGACAGAAAAAATATATATAAAGAGAGAGAGAAAGAGCTAGAGTGAGTGAGTGAAACACTTAGTAGAGAGTTACATAAAAAAACTAGAGCTCAAATTTACCAAACTGACTGTTCCTCTTTAATAAAAAAAATTCAATGTGCCCCTTAACATGACACATTTCTATGTAAAGATATCAGACTTACAATTAAGTAATAAAATGAATTTAATTCTGTCATTGGAATATAAGAAGGAACTAAAACATACTATGTATTAATATCTATTTTAATATGTAAAAACTCAAGCACAGGAAGGCAGGCACCATCATGAGACAATCACATGTCACATAGAACCAATATGAGTGTACCAACTTAGATGGAAAACAAATTTGGATAAAGTCGGAATAGTCAAAGTGCAATCTTGATTTATCAGGTTGTTGTATTCCTAAAATATACATTCAGTTTATATGAAAGCCACATGTGCTCATGAAACACAATGTGCCATAAAACATTTCTTTCAAAACTAATCATGCACTGGCTATCCTGAAGCAGAGGGGGTCTATTCCATGCTGCTTGCTATAGGTGCAGTGGACAAAAGATGTATAGAAATAAAGTTTATGGTCCTTAAAAGCTCTGTCTCAGATGTTGGTCTAATTTAGTCATTCCGCCATGCCTGTTTTCAAAGGTAATGTAAGGGCAATTCTATCTTATGTCTGAGAGTATGGGAAATAATGAAACCCCATACTATATATTTAATCCATGATTTTGGTGGAATTGCATGAATAAAAATTATATTATTGTAAAAAATATATTATCTTGACATTTTAATATTATTTATTTATTTAACTTGAGAGAGAGAGAGAGAGAAGAGCACAAACATGAGCAGGGGAGAGGGACAGAGGGAAAGAGAGAGTATCTTAACGAGGCTCCATGCTCAGCATTGAATCTGATGCAGGGCTCGATCCCAGGATCATGAGCTGCACTGAAATCAAGAGTTAGAGACTCAGCCAACTGAGCCATCCAGGCACCCCTATCTTGACATCTTAAAGAATAAACTCACAATGAAAAAGAGGTAATTGTAGAAAGACTATCTGATCAATACCTTGTTTATTATTAAGTTGAAGAACACAGAATTTAATAGTGACATAAAAAGTTGTTTTACCTGATATTGTATGCTCAACCCAAAAGCCAGAACTCCTTTTGTTTTTGTTTTTGTTTTTGGAGAAATGTCCAAATTCGGTTGTATAAGGAAACTTTCGGGAACCATAACCAAGCAATGGCTAAACCTTTCAATAGGAAACCTGTTAACTTTCATTACTTACAAAACAACAAAAAAAACAGACCTCTAGACTCTGATAATATGAAGCCAATTAGATTGCCTGCATGCACTTGTAGGACATTTTATTCTCTGTCTTTTGCATCATCTTGCTGAAAGCAAAGTTCTATGAGTAATTAACTCCTAAAATGTTGAGCAAATGATCGTTAGTGAGATGATAATTATTGAAGCTTTAAGGCTAAATAGTTTGTGTTAAACGTGGTGCAATAGTTGCTTTAATAATTTCCTACATATGCTCCATTGAAACGATTGTGCAGCAGATGGGTTAGGCCTTCTCTGTGTTCTAGGCTGTATTCTTCCCATTTTCACAAGTTCCTGAGGAATTCTTAACTAGGTAAGAAATTCATTCACATTCTCAACTCTACCTTCCATGAGCCTCCTGTGTCTCCTTCCTCCTTCCTGTATTTCATGTTAATCTAATGTAGTTACATTAACGTAGACATAAAATAATCTGTATTATTTATTAAAATATGTAAAATTTTATGAGCAACTGTAATATTTTAAATAACCTGCAATGTTTTGTTAAATCATTAATGTTAACCTAATAACAGTTCTTTGTTTCTTAATTTTTATGTGTAATTTACATTGATAGGTAAAAGTCATGTGGTTAAAAGAGATATAATAAAATGTCATAAACATAATATTCCATAAACAACCAGTATCAGGATTAAAATGGTTCAAGATTTTTTTAATATAAGTGTGATTTCTGTAATTCACTCTTCCCACATTTGACATTAGAGTATATTTTTAAAATTTCTCTCTCTCTTTCTAGGAAACTCATGTTTCTCTCTAAAACTGGGTGTCTTTACTAGGATGTCTGGGTGGCTCAGTTGATTGGGTGTCTGACCTCGGCTCAGGTCATGATCTCATGGTTTGTGAGTTTAAGCCCTGCATGGGGCTCTGTGTTGACAGCTCAAAGCCTGGAGCCTGCTTCAGATTCTGTGTCTTCCACTCTCTCTGCCCCTCCCCTGTTCACACTTTGTCTCTCTCTCTTTCTCAAAAATAAATTAAAATTAAAAAAAAAATAAACTGGGTCTTTACATTTTTTCCTGATGTACCACATGTAGCATACCTGGGTGTTACTTACATTGGCAAAATTGCCTCAGCATTATATCTATATCACATGTAATTGCTTTTATGCCTCTATTACTTTGTATATACTGTTTGTTCATTTTGGAACACTTTGCAAATTGACTCTCCTGGAAAACGTACTCTGAGGCAGAGATAAATGTCTGAGAAGTTTCTAAGAATGTGCTCCTGGCATCCACGCTTGTTGGAAGGGAGAAGCAGAAACAGCAGAGGGGGAAGGGAGTGTGATAGAGCCTCAAGGAAACCTCTGCTGATGTTCTGGGGAGTTCTGAAGCTGGACTATCACTAGATTTGAGGTTAGTAAGGGAGAAGGTACAGAGTAAAAAAAGAAAATCTGAAATCTGAATTGAATAAGGAAACTGCAAACTAACTTACAGAAACGAAATGCTAACCCTCTAGATGATGCAAATGTCAGACAATCAAATCTACTTGTGTGGTAGAAATTTCAAAATATTTTCCTCCAGGACCTAGATAAATTGATATAATGAGAGCAATTAAGCCACTTCACCTAGTGTCAGACCTGGTTGATTCTCAATAAACACAAGCATTTCTTATTTCACAGAGTAGATATCACGGTTTTTAACTAGTGTTGATTCTTATTATTATCATTTTTATCATGTACAGCATCATTTTTATATTCTAAATAATATTATTTAACAGTTTAGCTTTTATAAACATTGTAGTTACCTTAAATGCAATGTGAAACAGACATACTGCCAGGCAAGGGAGTCAGTTCCAATGCAGCTGCTTATGGGTAGCTTAGCTATGAATACTACATAGCTATTAATCATACATATAACTCAATTTACATACATGATAGCATTAAAAATGAATGTTAACTGAAATTAGTTATTCATCCCTTAAAGTCATTTTGGGATACAAAATTGAAATGGAAAACAAAACAAAACAGAAACACTGTGCTTGCAAAAATTGCTTGTAACAACAGAAACAATTAAAGTAAGTAAAAATTGCCAAATCCCTGTGAGCAGATCATAAAAATTATGATTAGTTCACTTTCAAAAAAATACTGCTTCCTTGATATGAACAGACATTTTTCCAAAGAAGACATCCAGACAGCTAACAGACACATGAAAAGACATTCAACATCACACATCATCAGTGAAACACAAATCAAAACCATAATGAGATACCACCTCACACCTGTCAGAATGGTTAAAATTAACACAAGAACATAAGTGTTGGTGAGGATGAGGAAAGGGAAGTCCACTTACACTGTTGGTGGGAATACTATCTGGTGCAGCCACTCTAGAAAACAGTATGGAAGATACTCAAAACGCTAAAAATAGAACTACCTTACTATCCAGCAATTGTACTATGGGGTATTTGCCCAAAGGATATGAAAATACTGAACTGAAGGGGCCCATGCACCCCAATGTTTATAGCAGCATTATCAGTAAATAGCCAAATTATGCAAAAAGCCCAAATGTCCATCGACTGATGAATGGATACAGAAGATGTGGTACATTATATATATATACATATATATATATAAAGTATATATATACATATATACACACATATATATAAAGTATATATATACATATATATAAAGTATATATATACATATATATAAAGTATATATATACATATATACATATATATAAAGTATATATATACACATATATAAAGTATATATATACATATATACATATATATAAAGTATATATATACACATATATAAAGTATATATATATACATATATACATATACATATATATATAAAGTATGCATATATATATAAAGTATATATATAAAGTAATATTACTCAATGAGCAAAAGGAATGAAATCTTGCCATTTGAAGTGACATGAATAGAGCTAAAGTGTATTATGTTAAGTAGAATAAATCAGTCAGAGAAAGACAAACCCCATATAAATTTCACTCAGATGTAGAATTTAAGAAACAAAACAGATGAACACATTGGAGAGACAGAGAGAGAGAGAGAGAGGGAGAGAGAGAGAGAGAGAGAGGGAGAGAGAGAGAAGGAAACAAACCAGAATGACTTTTTACAAGAAAACAAACTGAGGGTTGATGGAGGGAGGTGGGTGGGGGATGGGTTAAATGGATGATGGGAATTAAGGGGGGGCACTTGTTGGGATGAGCACTGGGTGCTGTAAGTAAGTGATGAATCATTAAGTTCTACTCGAGAAAATATTAAATGATATGTTAAATAACGAGAATTTAAATAAAAATTTGAAAAAAAAATACTGCTTCGTTCATTCTGTTATTTCATTCTAAAACTGCTCCTGGGCAGAAAGAAGCGTTTCTAAATCTTTACTGCTTTCTCTCTGTTTCTCTTTTTAATTATATACTTGGGGCTCCTGGGTAACTCAGTTAGTTAAACATTCGACTTCAGATCAGTTCATGATCTCATGGTTCACAAGTTCAAGCCCCGTATCAGGCTCTGTGCTGACAGCTCACAGCCTGGAGTCTGCTTCAGATTTTGTGTCTCCTGCTTGCATTCTGCCCCCCTCTCTCTCAAAGATAAATAAAACAGGGGCGCCTGGGTGGCTTAGTCGGTTAAGCATCTGACTTTCACTTAGGTCATGATCTCGCAGTTCGTGGGTTCGAGCCCCGCGTCGGGCTCTGTGGGGACTGCCAGCTCAGAGCCTGGAGCCTGTTTCAGTCTGTGACTCCCTCTCTCTCTGACCCTCCCCTACTCATGCTGTCTCTCTCTCTCTCTCCTAGAAATAAAAAAAAAAGATAAATAAAACATTAAAAATTTAATACATATTCTTATATGTTATTAAGCTTTTAAGTTCTCCTTCAAAACTCTCTGTTCAACCCATCTATTTCACTATTTTTCATTGAGATGGTAAAATGTTAAATTACAAGATTTCTAGAAGTGTTTCATTTTCTTAAAAAAAATAGGCTTATGTATTTATTTTGAGAGAGAAAAAGAGAGAGCACAAGTGGGGAAGGAGTAGAGAGAGTGAATCCCAAGCAGGCTCCACACCACCTGTGCAGAGCCAGACCTGGGGCTTGAACTCATGAACTGGGAGATTGTGACCTGAGCCAAAGTGGGTTGCTTAACTGACTGAGTCACCCAGGCACCCCATATCCAGAAGTATTTCTAATAAAGCTAACATCCCCCCAGAACTTTCTTTTCATTGTAATTAATTTATTAATTTTTTATAATTAACTTCTTCATTTACTATATCAATTGTTTACTCTTTATCCTGCTTGTTGATTCAAACCTTGTTCAATGATAGTGGGTTCTCTGACTTTATTTATTTATTTATTTATTCCATGTAGAATCTGATCCTTTGCTATTTGTAGGGGAGGAGCAGACCTTGATGTCTTTCTGGTAGCGTATCTGCAGGTGCGAGACTTCCCTGTCTCCCCAGCACTTGTGAGTGTAGGAAGAACAACATGTTCTATGAAGTCCAGCAGTGGCGTGTTCTGCTTTGACCTGGGAAAGAGAGATGGAATGGCTAACAGGTTGGCCAGAGGCAGTTCTGACATTAATCACCCTCTGACTATGCGGGGCCTTCTACCTCCTGCCTAGGGTTGTTGCCTCAGCTTAGAGCTCTCGGAATGGCCCTGGCTTCTGTAATAGTCACCTCCTCCTCGGGCTGGGATGTCATTCTCTTTGTTTGTCTTGTCACTGCTTTGCTTTGTTTTACCTTCTGCCTGCACCTGTAACTTTCTTCCTCCCTATTATTTATATTTCTTCATCAAACTCCAAGGAACTATTTCTGACATTTTTTCCTTTTATTTGAATAATGTTATGGATTCAGATTTTTTAAATGTTTGTTACTTCATGAAATTGATGCAAATATGTTTTGCCTTTGGTCAGTAACTAACCACTCAATCTTTATATGATGCATCTAATAGTAAAATAGGATCCCATTAAGTAAACTGTTTGGGGACATTCTGTTTCCTTTAAGATAATAGTGAGCATTATTCTATCACATTATTTTAATATACAATGTACCATTTTATAAGTATAGTTTAATGTATTCATCCAAATTCATAATGTGTTTAGTGTAAGTGAATAACACGAGTTCAATCAACAAATATTTGAATAGGATTAGATTTTGTAATGATTTGTCATGTATGTAGAGTAAATTTGTACTATGGGAAGATCATCACTCAATATTTAATGTTAATCTATCTTGCTAACCTAAAACATTTTGCTTTCAAAATAATAGTTTATTTGATTGCAAACATTACAGATCAAAGATGCACAAAAAAGATAATGCATAGTGGTGATCAATAGCCTAACAATCTAAGACTAGTAGCTATTGAGCCCCTTGAGGATAGGATCAAACCGTTATGTCATGGAAACTGGATTTTGCCATAAATCATAATCACTACTCAACATACATTTCCTATTAAGTCACTATTTTTTCACCTGTTTTTTAGCTACCCTTCAGATAATTCAGGAAACATTTAGAAATCACATAACTCTTTGAGATGAATATTTGATGTAATTGTAGCAATTCTCCAAATAGTTGCATAGTGGTAGTGAAATAACAGATTCTATATTCATGGTATCACAGGAGAAACAGAAAAAAATGTATGCTACTCAAATCTTGTTTGCAAGTACATTCATCTACATCTCTAACTACATACTTTGATATGTAATTTATGATATATTTAACAATTTGTGTAAGTATTTGTTCCAATATTTTTAACCTTTCTTCAGGAGAAAATTAATCTCCAAATTATGCTCATTAATCATTTTGTTCATACCCTATGATTTTTACAATAATTAGCCTATAAAACCATTTAGTTAATATAATCTTAACATATTTGTGTCTTGTGTTACTTCTTACTGACCTGGTGGTCAGTATTTTTGTAAAACTGACACCTTTGTTCTATTATTGGGGCTACTGTGCCTGAAACAAAGTTTACCTTTCAGATCTGAAAACAGGAATCCAGCAAGTTTATTAGTTTTATCAGTTTACTGCTGTTTCAAGTGTGTCTTGGGTCACCTGCCTGGCTCAGTCAGAAGACCGTACAACTCTTGATCTCAGGGTCATGAGTTCAAGCCCTGTGTCGGATGTAGACATTATTATATATATATATATATATATATATATATATAATATAATAACTTATATAATAACACACATATATATATGTATATATACATATATATATATAAGTGTCTCTCAGCAAAGTGGAAAGAAAACCATAGAAATACTGGGTCCTGTTTAATTTCATTACAGCAACATTTCCCCGATTTTAATAGAACTAGACTTTGTTGCAGATGTTGTTTTTCAGTAAGCCCTGAAAATAAGATGTTTAAGCTGCCAAAGCATTGTTAAATCATATTTGTAAGAAAAAAAAAAAACGTAGAATATTATATATTCAAGTTTTAGAAATTCTATTGTAAGTTGTCTCTGATATACTCGTATTACTAAAATAATCTCTTTCTGTTATATGTAAATATTCTTTAAATATATACGTATACAAGTGCTCATTTCTTAGAAAATATAATTTGACACATTAGCAAAATGTTTTTTACATACTACTTATTTTTATTTGAGTTATTTTGGAAATTACTATTGGCAGATTCAATCACAATCTCATTTTGGAAATAATGTTTCAATGTCCCAACTGCTAAAAGGATGTCATGTATCATGTGTCTGCTGTGACCTTCGACCCCCTAGCTTGCCTCTGAATCCAACCGCTAAGATCTATTCTTTGTTTAAACAACTTAACTGTAAACCACAGTCTTGCTTCCGTACAGTACTTCTCTGTAGACTTTTTCTGCTCATGAAATACAGGGCTATCCTGATTTTCAAATCCAATGGGCACATTTGGCTCTTATCTGTCTTGGTCTTTATGGAATATTTAACAGTGTTAATCAAGGAGGCAGCAATCTACCAAGGATGCTGAGAATGTCTCCTTAATCAAAAGCAAAGGCCTTTGTGGTTCATCTAAAGGAAAGGCCCCTAAAAGGTCATTGCTTGTAATTAGGAGGTATAGCTTCTCCTATTTTTCAGCTTTGCTTATCATCAATTCTGCTGCAGTAGGAAAGGGTCATCCAACAGTAAAATATATTTTAATATGCTAAATGATTTCACAGGAACTTCTCTAAATGCTGTGCATTCTCTCCACTAAAGAAAGCCTAATAAGAGTGATTTCTGATTTCAAAAATGGCCATATCTGGTTTTGGCAAAGCTGCTGGTAATACAGCTGTGAGCTCCAGGCTTCATGTGAATTATTTAACATCTAAAATCCCTTTGTGTTTTGTGAAAGATAAACTGAATACAATGTCTCTGTACCCATGTGGAGAGTAACAAAACACTAAGAAAAGTAATGAAAATAGGGTGTTTTATGAATGCTTTTTTAGAATACAGAGAGTAATATAAATGTTAATTTTCTTCTTACATTTGTGATTTGATTGCCTTTTTTTTCTAATTCCTTCCTTACCTTCTATGACTTTTTAAATTGTTGGATCAATAGATTATATAGATCTAGTCTATATGTATCTTAGATGTATCTAGGGTATTTAAGAGTTTACAGAATACTTTTCTCTTCCCTTCTGTCTGAAACACTTTTTAAAAATTATTATGTTTTATATTTTTGAAAGAGACAGAGACAGAGTACTAGTGGGGGAGGGGCAGAGAGAGAGAGACAGAATCTGAAGCAGGCTCCAGACTCTGAGCTCTCAGCCCAGAGCCCAATGCGGGGCTCAAACCCACGAACCATGAGATCATGACCTGACCTAAAGTTGGGCACTTAACCCACTGAGCCACCCAGGCACCCCTGCCTGAAACTTTTTATATTAGGTAGGTAAAAAGATATAAAGGATTATGCTGATAGATAGTTGAAAAACAAATACATTGTTTATCATATTTTTTCAGTGGTAAATAATATTTTATTTTCAAAAGTCATTCTTTATCTGACATGGAGTAAAATCTGTTTAGAATTCCTAGCAAGAGTTCCCTCATGACAGAGCTAAATGAATTAAAAGGTATTCAGGACAGTTCCCTAGAAATGAGTAGTGAATAGCAAATGCTTAATCTAGAAGAGATATCATTAATGTAACTATTTTATGGTCACTTAAAGGTTAAATCTAAGAGATGCATGGAGAGATTTGAGGCAGAAGGGTAGAGAGAACAAGAGAAACTCATGTTAACATATTTGTTGAATGTATGTATGCATAATGGATGGTATTTCCTCATATGTCAATTCTTTCGAGATTCCTAGATCATCTATTTTTATTACTCATTATTATTTATTATTTAAATTTTTTATTAAGCTTATGCTATTTTTCTTCATTGCACTTCTTATTATCTGGAAAATATTATTTTTTTTATTTGTTCATTGTATATCTTGCTATTTTAATGTGTACTCATAGATATTAGGAACTTAGACTCATTTATGACTCTATCCCCAGCACTTATAATGTATAGCACATAGAAAGCACTCAATGAACATTTCCTGAATGGATGAGTGAAGTGAAGTAGTGACAGATTTGGATAGGACTTGCACGTTTTCATTGGTCTTAGGAGTTGCATTATTTCTTGGTTTTCAAGATAGATATCCGTAAGCATGGACATTAAGGAAAATCTCAAACCTAAAGCAGAAGATTAATTCACTCTATGTAACCAAGAATATCAAGAGAAAAGCACAAATAGCAACTGCCATTACTACTGAAAGCAGAACATATTTCTAACTCTGGCTCTTCTTCTTATGCATTTGAAGGGTGTTTTATCACAAAAATAGGAATAACCCCACAACTACTTGAGTGAACAGATCTACAGAGATAAATAGCCATAAATTCCAACTTAGACAAATTTCAATTGTTAATCAAATAAGCCTCGAATATTCTGTTTCTTATGCAAAATGCTGCTTGTCTATGTGTGCTCTGAATACCCATAAATTACTCTACAGATACCAATGTTTAGACATATACTAGATTAATGAATCATACAATAAAAGGGGTTAGTGAGGTGGCTTAGAAAACATGCTACAAATGTAGATACGATCCAAAAACCAAATGTTAAGTAGACTCCTTTTCCCTAAAAACAATAGGAAGCCATTAAGATTTAATTTTAGAAATAATAAGGTGTGTTTAGATTTTTTTAATTTATATTAAAAATTATTTTACATGTTGACTGAAGTATAGTAAAAAAAAATTGGAGGTAGGCAGGCAAACAGATTAAGGGGTAACTAAAGTCACCCAATTTAGTGGTAATAATTGTCTCATGTGGAACTGTAATAGTTGGTGTAGAATGTAAAATACAAGATCCAGAGGTATTTTTGACTAGAATTGATAAATAGATGGATGTTGGAAGAGATGAAGATGCTTAACATAGCAGTCAGTGCCATTTAATAAAGTGAAAGCCTCCATGTGAGAGCTAGACTTAGTGAAGAAATGTGATAGATTTTTATTTTGAACATTAAGTTTGACTTGCTTGCAGGATGACCATTTGAAGCTGGTCCTAGGAAAAGAAGGAAAGAAAGAAGGAAGGCAAGTTACCATGTGGGGGGAATGTAGAATATTTTATGGCCGGCAAGCATCATTTATTTGAAACAAATCTTGAAATTAAAGGGTAATATGGGATGACAGAGAAGAAAGAACTTTATCTATTAAGGTCTGTGTAACAAACTCAATAGAAAGAAGAAAGAAAGAAAGTAGGAAAGAAAGAAAGAAATTAAAGGATGAAACATGACAAAATCAGTTACTTAATTTAAATAAGATCTATACCTGAAGGATTTTCACCTTTCTTAGTTTGAAAAATTAGCATAACTGTGTGCAAGTGAACCTCAAGTCACAAAACACTTTTGACAGTCAAAAGCAAGGTTACTTGTACCTGCTGTAAAATCTGAATAGCAAATGTAAAAAACTTCCATTTTAATTGGTAGAAGGGAGAAAAAAGCACATTTTCCAAATATGTGTTCATATGTATTTGTTACTTTTTGTTTTCAGAACATTAATCCACAGCTCCCTCATCACCATATTTAACATTTATATATTGCTAACACTGTGCTAAGCACAGATAATAAATAATGTGGGTACTTCACATTAAATCTCCTCATAAGAACTTCAATCAACAGGTGACATTATTATCTACACTTTATAGATGAAGATAATGAGGTAAATAAACTATTGAGTAGATTCTGGATCTTGTTTCAAACACAGTCTGGCACCAGGCAGTGAAAGCCTGAAATTAAGTCCTCCATTAGAAACAACCTCAGGCTGCACATAGTCCCAGTTCCAGGAAAAACCTCCCCTGGAGCCCCCCTCGGACCGCCCTGGGATCTGCCAAGCAAAAGAAATGTGTAACATTCCTGTAGTCTTGGAGAGAGTCAGGGCTGGGAACTGCAGGTAGTTACTTTGTACAAACTTGCCAATCAATCACTGTTTGCATAAGCCCCAAGGAGATTCTCTGAGCCCACCTCATAATTGGTCATTTTAAAAGACTCTCAAAGGTCATGATTGGGTCCTGCCAAATGTAACGGATGCCTCGCAAATGGTCAAAACTGTTTCTATGGGTATTGTACAATTATGATTGGTGCTTATTTAATGATGCAAAACGTACAACGTGTGCACGGTAACAGCCTCGCCCCTACCCCATAAAAACTGTGCTCGCCAATATTCCGGGCTCCACTTCGCTGCCGCTATGCCGGGAGACGGGTGAGCCCCTGCTGGAGCTTGTAAGAAAGACCCTTTTGTACTTGCATCGGTGCCGGCTCCTTGGAGGTCTCTGGGGACTCGCGATTCAGGCATAACATCAGGATCTGTGCTCTAAACTAGTTTGCTATGCTCTCTGTGCACAGATTATACTTTATACACTAAACTACAGCTTGTAAGATTTTATTTTTGAAAGGAATACTTAACTTCTCTCCAATCTATTGCTCACCTCCCAAATCCAGCCCCTTTGTATATTGTTTTATCCAAATGTTTACAATTATGCATATTTTAATATAAGCCCATTCTGAACAAGAGGTCTACTCTTTTATTAGGTTCACGCTTTAATGATATCGAAGGTTAGCATCTCCAGAAGCATCCACCTGTACCCTGCTATTAATTTACTGAACAAAAAAGTCATAGGCTCTTGCAGGAGAAAGGAGGTTTAAGAAAAGTAATATGTATCACAGTCCCCATTATTCTGAATTGAAAGATACCCATTGTAGTTATTTATGTATATCTTGGACCTGCTGCCAATGAAAAGCAGTGTAAGAATGTAAGGAAGTATATTATAACTTGGTAGTTATGAATTTAGGATTAAAATAAATTTAGGATTTTAATTTCATGAGTTTCATTATCTGCTTTATAAACTTATGGTTGAAAAGTAAAGGAATAACATATATGCAATGGTGTGAACAGAATACAATGCCTTTAATACAGAAACCATGAATAACTTATTTTTAACAATTTTTATTAAAATAGGACAGAGAAGTTTCATTTCATAGATCATTTCCTCATATTTTACTGAACTTAAAATTGAGTTAGAACAGTTCACTCTGTGCCAGATTCACCTTGAAGACCATTCAAAGCTTCACTTGTTATGTAATGCAAGATCATGTCATATGATTTGAAGAGAGCCAGTCATTCAAATCCTTCCCTACTGTTCAACTTGGCTAGTCTCCATTAAATTTCACCATTAATGCCAATAGGGTTTGAGCAAGACTGAAGCACACATAGATCTGAAGACTCGGCCTGCTAAAGGATGTTCCTGGAAAACAGACATTAATGTCACCCACTTTCATAATAAATTATCAGAAATGTGCTGAGAATTGTGTTTATATTCCCACTGTTATTTTTATTTTATGAGAGGAGCAAGTACAAAGCAAGAGTCTCCAGAAGAGTGAGGTAGAGTGGGTGGGGGTAGGAACTCTCATGGTCAAGCAAAGAGGGCTTTTTTTTTTTTCCAGTGGTAATCCTCACTCAAGAAGGATGGGGTCATCCAGAGGTGACAGTTCTGAGGAGCTACGGGGCTTTAAGGGGTGTATGGTTTGCTATTTCCTTAGTTATATAAAGTCCTCAGTACATTTCCATATCACTTTCTACAAAAGAAAATGTATTGTAATGTTTTTGATAAATATACATTTTGAAACATACTATTTGTTTCTGCAAGGGAGCATATGCACATATATTCTGCTTTCAAAAATTAAACTGAATATATTTTAGTTAATTTTCTGTCTTCAATGCACATACACATTGGAAATTCATCATATAGAATATTTATTTCAAATATGTTAAGAAACTGTTTTTCAGATGCAAATATTGCATGGTAGAAAAAGATCTGCAAAATTGAGTGGCTTTGGGAGTTTGCAAAATTTCAATGCTCTAAAATTAAGATTTAACTTGTTTAGTTAAGTACTTTCATCAAATTGCTTTTTTAAATTAAGATAAATTAGATTTTTATTAAAATATAAACTCATAGAGGCATAACAATTTTATTTTATTTTTGAGGCATCATAATGTTAACAAATGCCCTATTATGTTGTGAAAACTATATTATTATATCAATCAACATACTCACTTATGAAACATGGACTACACTACATTACCAGAGATTTTTTAAACTATTTTAAGAATAATAGAATAACTTTGTAAAATTTAAAAATAAATACAGTCACATTTAATTGCTTATTTAATAGTCTTGATCACTTCTAAAACCTTGTTATTTGAAAATAGTGTCACATGGTAACTTAAAAACATAAGAATCGAGGCTGGACTCATTTATATATATATATAACAAATACCTTTAAATATTTGTAGTTCATTGTATCCATGTATAAAATGGGAATAATATTAGTGTATATTCAGAGCATTGTCATACTGGTAAATCAATGCAAGTAAGATGTTTAACACGGTGATGAAAATACTACTAATATAATTATTAAAACTAGTAAAACTTATTGTTGACCTTCTCCTTCTACTAGAACTATTCCTGTGCTTATTTCATTGCATATGGAGGAGACACAGATTAATTTCCAAAATAAAGTAAATATTATAAGAAAGCCTCCTGTCACAGGAATTCAGGATTACAAGTTATAGGCTGACTTAGAAAAAAAATACTAATTTATGTGCAAGGAATCTATGTATTGAGGTGTGGGTGATTCAAAGAAGTTTCTTCTCAAAATGATGAATATCTCCCCACTTTCTAGTCAATGCAGCCAACAAATCGAGAATTTAGGGTTAGAGAATATAAGTATATCAAAGCCTTCAATTTTTTGGAAATATATTTGTTTAAGATCCATTGAAGTTACTTTAGTGAAGAGTATGTAGAAGATAAAATGTAGTCCAAGAATGTACTTCTTAAGAATCTTTTTCACTAATAGTAGATTAAAGCACATATCTCTCTTTTTACAATCACCAGTTTCTAGATCTTGGCATATTGTCTGTCCTCTCTCCTCTATAAACTAAAAGACAGAAGCCACTTTCAATCCTTTTCTTGTATCTTCATAATCAATTCAAGGAAAAAATTTAACAGATTTCTCACGCACCAGTAATTGGATATCTAAAATAACAAATGCACCATATTTTAGTAGAATTTGTGTCCATTGAGTATTTACTCTTTTTACCAAATGACATTAGCTACATTATTATTTTCATAATGGAAAAAACATTTATATCTTTCTTTTTATCAAATGGGATTGTGATACAAATAAACCTTATTTAACCAATGCTAGCTAGCTAAAGAAGGAGGAGGAGGAGAGAAGAAAAAATTAAAATATGGGTAAGACCTTTTCCTGAAAGCTTCAGAGAAACTACATTTTCCTAAATTTCAAAGGAAACTACATTTTCCTAAATTTCAAAGGAGGTTCTATTTTACTTAATTTCCCTCCTGCTATTACGATAGCATTTGATTTAAGTAACTTAAATAATATATTAAGAGTTTGTTGCCAAAGACAGCTGGTTCTTATGGGTAATTAGGAAAAAAAAATCCTCTAATTTAATAGCAAAGTACCCTGCTATAATAAGGGGAAAACCTGTTCTATAAACTATGGTAATTTGGTTAGAGAAAACTGTACTTAACTTGGAAAAGTTAATGGACTCTAAAGGGAAGAAGTAAAATTATAAACCAATTCCCATCTCTCTGACAACAGCTCACTTTATTAAAATGTAAACATGCATAAAAGTCTGAGTTTGTATTAAAATTAGTCAACTGTCTTATACTTTCTTTCCTCTTCTATATGTAATTTCTTTCCCTTTTTTAATTTCCTTCTTTCTCTAGGCTATTTGTTCTATATATCTCCAACATTCACATTATGTATATTTCTAAAAACTTTAAGATTATTATTGATTGTCTCCATAATGAGCACACATAAATACAACTGAACTTGTATGAAATATGTCCTACAGTATTATATTGAATATAAATTAAAATTAGGGATGGCCCAGTTACAATCTTCTAATTTAGACCAACTCAACAGAATTTGACAGTTTCAGGTTAATTGTTGCTAGAAAAATATCCCTGCTGGATAATACAGAATAAGGTTTACATTAATCCTTGCCTTTATTATAGGATTCTGCATAGAATCAAATCTGTTTTATTATAAATAGTTGCAATGTTTTTTTTTTACATATTTTGTATAATAAAAGCCCTTTATGTAATGGTCATATTTTAAAGGGCTAAGTATTTTAGCACATTTCTCTAAAGGAGTCATTGCTAAAAACAATGTGTATATGGAGATTTCAGGCTTCAATAACACTCTGAAAGGGGATTTGCTGGATACACTTGTAAAAAAAAAAACCACAAAAAACAGGTGTAAATTCTATCATAGGAGCTCTAAAAAATATAAAGAACAGTATTTCTACTTCATAATGATTTTACCAAGACAAGAAGATTACAATAGAATTGTGCTACTCCATTTTTGGAGAACTTTCCCTGTCCCACTTTTAATATATTATAAATTGAAACAATTTGACTCTCAACTTTTAAGGTACAGTGATGTTATATTGCCTATGTGGAATGAACATGTGGTCTTTTATACCTGATTATAACCCCCATGGGTAATTATTTTTGTGTTTACTTGATCTATAAATAATAATATTCTTAATGGTGACAATAACAATATTACTGACAAATAACTTTTTTATCGTTTTACTAAATCTAAGATGTGGTTGAGAATGTGAACAAAACAATTTGTAAAAATAGGTTGTAATAATTAAGAAATATATGATATGATTGGAGCTAGTAAAGGAGCATAATAAGAAGACAAAGAAAGGATCTATATAAATATTGCTACAGTAACAGATGAGTACCTTCTTTTTAATCAACGTCCTCCATTGGTTTATTGCCACAATTAATTGCCAAAGCCCATTTCCTCTTCGAAATGGTCCCACCTGACAATCTCTACTTTGTTACTTAGTTTTTGAATTTTCCATTTCCCCACCATCAAAAAAAAAAAAAAAATACATTCAGAAAGCAAGACTTCATTTTGATTTTTCCAGTTATCTTTGAATCAATTCCAAAAGACATCAGTACATATTCCTGGCCTACAATCCTACTAAGATTTGCTTTGTTTGCTTCTCCTTTCCCTTTTTTTTTTTTTTTATATAATTCTCATCATTACAGATTAAAGTGAATCAAATATCCTACAATAATTTAAAATGAGAAAAACAAGGCAGGGGCAGTGGGAGAGAGACAGTTGAGCTTCTCCTTCCATGAAAAATTAACTGGTCTGCCACTGATTTTATATATCAGAAGACTTAGCCTGGATCTTGATAATGCTACATGATTTTTTTTTGTAATTGCTCTATCATATCATATCATGTCATGTCATGTCTCCCCTCATATCCGAGTTATTTAAAATTATAATTGAATCATTGACTTCCTCAGAATTCCATATACAACTGAAGTCCTTTAGAAAAAAAAAAATAAGATGTTCTTCTATACAAATAGACTATGAAAATGCTTTGTTTCCCATATTTGTTCCCACTGAGAAACAAGATAAAGTAGACTGCTATTTACTCTTTCAGTGATGAAAATCCAAGTATACCTTACATATTCTTTTGCTAGAATAGCCTAGGCTATTGCTAGAATATTCTTTCAGTGATATTCTTTCAAGTATACCTTACATATTCTTTTGCTAGAATAGCCTAGAATAGGCTAGAATAGAATAGAATAGAATAGGCTAGAATAGCCTAGTTCACAAACTACATTTTATCTTGAGAAAACTGGTAAAAATTACCTTTATTCCACCATGACATTTTGAAGCATGTAGAAAAACAAAATTATACTTAAGACATATATAATATTTTCTCTGCAAAAACTGTTTTGTCTCAATATTCTATCTACCTTAAGGAAGACAGAGTATTTTTTAAATTTATTTATTTAGTTTGAGAAACAGAGGAAGAGCAGGGGAGAGGCAGAGAGTGAGGGAGAGAGAATCCCAAGCATGCTTTGCACTCTAGGTTCAGAACCTGATGTGGGCTTCAAATTCACCAACTGTGGGATCATGACCTGAGTTGAAATCAAGAGTCTGATGTTTAACTGACTGAGCCACCCAGACACCTCAGGAAGACAAAGTATTAATTTATATACCAAAAAAATATTCTTAAAGGAAGAGAGAATGGAAAACTACTTTGACTATGTACAGTTTTATCCAAAAGATTCACCCAAAAAAATATTTAGTGAGACTGTTTAATGAAGAACATGGACTAAAAGAACATTAATAAAAAATGTCAGAGCAGTTATGAAGTAAAATTTATAAACCATTAATTTCCAACTAACATCACTTAAACATTTTTTTAAATGTATATTCCATGAGGGCTATATAATCTGAACAATAGATTCACCAAAATGTCCATGTTTGAATCTCTAAAATTTATAAATAACTTTTATGGTAAAAGGGACTTTGTAGATATTATTGAGTTAAGGATCTTGAGATGGAGAGATTATCTTGGATTATCCAGGTGAGTCTGATATAATCACAAGAGTTCTTATTAGAGAGACACAGGAAATCAGAGGGGGAAAATAAAGAAGAAGAAGGAAGAAGGAGGAGGAGGCAGAGGAGGAGAAGAAGGAGAGGAGGAAGAAGAAAGAAGAAAAAAGAAGAAGAAAAAAGAAAGAAAGAAGCAGCAGCAGCAGCAAAAAACGGAACCAGAGACGGGCAACGTAATTTTGAGCCAAGATATATAGGCAGCTTTTAAAAGGTAAAAAAGACAAGGCAATGGATTACTCTCTAAGTCTCCAAAAGGAATCCAGCCCAGGCAACATCTCGATTTTTTAATTCTAACTGTTAAGAATTATACGAGAATAAGTTTGTGTTGATTTAAGCCATTGAGTTTAAGATAGTTTGTTATAATAGCAATAGGAAACAAAGGCAAGGACAGAGGTCACATCTGACTTGTTTTCTATGGTTTTCCTGGCAGCAAGAACATTATGTGGAATGTAGTAGGGTGTCAACACATATTTGTTGAATGAATTAATTTGTGAATGAATAGTTGCTAACTAATTGAACCATCATTGTAAGGTGTGGGAGTATAAATTAGTCTATGGGCAAAACTGTTTCCCAAGCCTCTGTCAGCAGCAGTCAGGCTATGAAAGCTTCAGCCTTATTCCTAACACTCTATTTAATATCTCAAAATTCAATGTTTCCAATAAGATAAACACTTATTTCTTACTCTTAAAGTTCAAGAGGAAGAATAGTAGTCCAAAGTATAGGCATTTCTACTTCTCAAGGTCATACAGGGTTCAAATCCCTTTCTTACTTATTCCAACATTGACTTGTGAAGGTCTTGAGTTACTTGAATAACTAGTAATTGATACAGACTGTCCTCTGAGAACTTGTCTAGGGCTGCTGAAAAGAGCAGAAATAAATAGTATCTCCATGTGGTGTGATCTTCCTCACGGCATGGCGATTAGGTTCTAAAAATGAAATCTCTAGACACAGAATCGAAGCCAAATGGAAGAAGTTTCTCTCTCGCTTTCCTTCTTGCTCTCTCTCTCCTTTTCTTTTCCTTTCTTTTTTTAAAATAAAGGTTCATATACTATTATTTCTAACATACTTCATCAGTCAAGATAATCACACATCTCAAATCAGATTCATAAGGGGGAGCATAGAATCCAACAAGTACTGGGAGAATTGCCAATCAAATTGTAAGAAGAGCATGAAGGATGGGTCATTTTTCTAGGTGCCATATATGAAAGAGACAATCTAAATTTTTTAATGTTTTTTTTATTTATTTCTGAGAAAGAGAGAGAGAGCGTGAGCAGGGGAGGGTCAGAGAGAGAGGGAGACACAGAATCCAAAACAGGTTCCAGGCTCTGAACTAGCTGTCAGCACAGAGCCCGACATGGGGTTCAAACCCACAAACTGGGAGATCATGACCTGAACCGAAGTCAGACGCTCAACCTACTGAGCCATCCAGTCGCCCCTAAAAGATACAATCTAACAGATCCAAAAGAAGGGGGGAGAAGAGAATGTGAAAAGCAAGCAACTTTTTTTTTGTTTTTGAAAATCTGTGATGAAGTTGGATACTTCATATCTCTGCATATTCCTTTAACTAGAATTTAATAAAATATCCACACCTAGGTGACACATGACAGCTAAAGACCTAGGGGAAGGGGTAGTTATTATGAAATAGAATACATCACAGTCTCTATCACAGTCTGCCACACAGGTATCCATATATAACCCTCTTTGAAATGTTAGAAGGCATGATGCACTTCACTAGGAAGACAACCTATTGTCCCATTCAGTCATTGCATCCAGATCAGATACTAAGATATTTGGGTGCCATCTTTTCACCAAATACCTATCATTCATAACACCTGTGTAAGTTACTTGGCATAAAGTATTTTGTAATTATAAGAAAATCTTCCATTTGGAAAAGGGAAGAATAGCCAGGCAGTCAGAACAGCAATATTTTGTTAGGTAAAAACTACAGAGACTCTCTGTCCTATGAGTAGAGTAAATTTCCTTCTCAGAACTCATTTCTGCTTATTGGAAAGAATTTCCTGTACTCTGTCCTTTGGGGCCCTTGGCTTTTCCTCTGAAAAATGTGTTCTTGCTGTATCTCCTCCCTGGCCACATCTGCATGGATATTAAAGAGATTGTTTTTCTCAGGAGCACAGCAGTTTTTATAGCCTACTTCTGCCCCTACTGATTCAGGCACTAGAGATTTTTTGAAGGCTAAACATGATTTTCTTTGTAAAACAATTCTTTAAAAAGCTCAGTAAGATTCTGGTCTAATTGCTTCCAGCCATTGCCATGTGTTTGAAGCCACATCCAAGTCTATTTTCTGGAAATAAGTATTAAACCTGTTCACATGGAGTGGATTTCTTGTTCAGCCAGCATCATGTACTCTCATTTTAATGATGGCTCTATTGCAAACATAAAACCATATAAAACAATAAGCTCACTTGGAAAACAATGCCCTTAATCTGATCATGGGCACAGATCATCTATAGTTTCATTCGTTGGGCTGAGAATTCTTAATGGGCACTTAATGTTCAGAAAGGCTCTGAGCAGCAGGGTTATCTCCTACTGTTGGGATGATAAAGCAGTTGGCTTTTCCAACCTTATCAGATCCCACATTTCTGAACTCTTTGTATTCTCTTCAATCTCTGCTTGAAAATTGTCTAGTTCTTGCTTGAGGTCATTAATTCTTGAAATAAGCTAGCTAAATGCAGCATAAACAGCTAACACATGGTAACATTCTGGCTCTTTCCCACAGCTTCTCTTAGAACTGTATTCTCTTTTGGAAAGTCGTTTGCTCTTCCAGTTACCAGAGGTGACATTGTAAATAAATATTCCACTTGCACCCTGACAGCAATGTCAATTTCACACTTTTTTAGGTTTTGATGGCAGGCAACAAGCCTTCCAATACACCAATTCTTTATTGCCTGGAGTAAAGGCTAAGTGGCTAAAGCTAAAAAAACCCCCACCATTTCCGTGACTAAACATAATACAAGTATATTCCCCATTTACATTATGAATCCAAGAAGTCTATGCTCCCTGAGGGAGTCCAGGATTACAACAAAATGGCTTTGCTATCTCAGCACAAAGCTCTGAATGTTGCGGAGTCATCACCATTTCCATTTGGGAACAAGGTAAAGAAAGGGTAATTCATGGGCAATCATATTTAAGATGTATTTGATGTTGCCCATATCACTTCTACTTATATCCCTTTATTAGGAACTTAGTCACATGGCACACCTGGCCAAAAGAGAGGCTGAGAAATATTGTGTTTCTAGCTTGATGGTCATGAACCTCTACAGAAGAATGTAACTGATTTGAATAAGGGCCAATAGGTTGCTACTGATGTGGATGCAATGTATTATATCTGGCTTTGTCATTGAACTATCTCATATTATCTGTCTGAGAATATTTAATGTTCTTGAAAAAGGCATCATATGATAATTATTTCTCTTTGTTATTTGGAGTACAGCAATAGTTCATTTTTCCAACATTATAGGACCTCAAATTACTGAAAACACAGGAGTTTAGATGATAAGGTATAGACAGAACATTGTTATCAGAGCAGTATTTTATTTTTGTTTTCACACTGATCATTTCCAACCAGTATTATAATTATTTTATATGCTTTTACTGAAGGAAAATGAGCTGAAGAATGAGCAACCAACACACTCTCAAATCCTGATATTTGAAAATTACTTTCACTTAAGTTATAGGTTCTGTTTATCAAATGGTTTACTTATCAAATATGACCAATATTTTCTAGGTTGCATTATCTCCCGTATTGCTGGGAGTAGCCATATGATATAATTCTGCTTGGTGAAAAAGTAAGTAGAAGTCTCCTAGAGACTTCTCATGGAAACAGCTTGGCTCACACAACTGTTTCAATCCATTTACAGCTTTTCCACGTGGAATAAAGACTTGATATCTGAAGATAAATCAGCATTATGGCAATCATTAGGTAGTGAGAATGAAGATGAAGGTCAGCCTTCTGAGAATCACTGCCTGGAAAGACAAAGAAACTGAGTTCATGAATTATCATTGAGATCCTACCCTAAGCCTATATTCTCTCCCTCTGGTGCTTTCTTGTTTATAAGGTAAACTTTTAGTTTACTATTATTACTTGATTTTAGATTGCATTCCTCCATAATACAATGTAGCGGTAGTGTATTATATTTATAGTTCCCACTACTGGTGAACATTAGAGTTTGCCTACGATTAGATGTTGCCTGCGATTTTTACTCAAATTAACCAGGTGTCCTGGTATTTGTGCTTTGTTTGGTTCCTGCTGTCTGAATGTGGGCTGACCTCAGGATTTGTATTAACCAACGGAATGGGATGGAAATGGTATTGTACCAGTTGCTGACCTAAGCCTTAAGAAAGCCTGTTGGGTTCTGTTTTCATGCTTTAGGGAAGTCAGAGCTCCCATGTAAGAGGTCCTCCAATTGTGATGAAGGATCCCCTGGAGAAAGCAATCAGAGCACTCAAGTGGAAAAGGAGAGGACTTGAGATTACATGGAAGGTGAGCCTAATCCCTACAACTGGCAAGAACAATGCAGGCATACAAGTGACCACTGACAAGACAAAAGAATAACTGTCCAGATGAGTCCAGCCTGTATTACATAATCATGAACAATTATAAGATGGTTGTTATTTTAATTCACCAAATGTCAATATGGTGCGTTTCACTAAAAGAGATAATTGTAATAGAAATCAATACCTGGAAGAGAGATGCTTCTGTAACAGAAACCTAACAGTCTGTGGCACTGATTTTGAAACTGGGTAGTGAGCAGGGATCTGAAGGCCTCATAGAAACAGCTAATAAATTCTGAAAAGACAGTGAGAAAATTGCTAGTGCAGACCTTAATTAAGTGGACCTGAGTTAAGTGCAGAATAATCAGCAAAACTACTGCCTGCATTAATGTTGAAGATAGAAAAGTCCTCATATTGAACTTGTGGCTAGGGCCACACAATTTCTGGACAGAATGTTGAAAGTGCCCACTGGCTTCTTTTCACTACCTAGAATAAAATCCTAAAGGAGTGATTTGAGCTCAGGAAGGAAGCATTCACTTTTAAATAATAATTTAGAGGAAATAAAAAGCCAGGGATTACTGGGTTCATAAATAAATTGTTTCCCATCCACAGTCTCTCTTAACAAAAGAGTCTGAAAGTAAGAAATGTCATTAAAACAATATTAAATCTAGGACACTGCCATTAAAATTAGTCTGAAGACACAGCATCCTTCTTTGAATCTTTGTTGATAATCAGAAAATGTCAATTGCATACCTCATAGACACTTTCAGCAAGAAAATACATGATTTATAAATATTTTGGAGTCAGTTAAATATCCAGCTCTTGATTTCAGCTCAACTCATGATCTCACGCTCATGGGGTCAAGCCCCATGTCAGGCTCCACACTGACAGCATGGAAACTGCTTGGGATTCTCTCCCCCGCTCTCTCTGCCCACCGCCCCCCGTTCTCTCTCTCTCTCTCTCTTTCTCTTTTTCTCTCTCTCCCTCTCAAATAAATAAACTTAAAAAAAATCTTGAAGTTGTCCATCCTAGACACTCCCTCATAGATTATAGTTACCTAAGAATCTTGACGGCATTGTACTACAGCACCATGATTCTCAGGCCAGAGTAGAAGGTTATTGCTTGAAAAGAGATGTTATGTGATGTTGCTTTTGTGTAATGCAGTCAGTTATTATGTGATGTCTAAGAGATACATAATTTTGTAAAGGAGTTATATAAGCTTAAAAAAGCAACAAAAAAAAATCCCAAAATAAAGAGGTTTTGAAGTCCCCAAATTTCTCAGGCAAGAAACAAGCTGAAAAAGTAGAAGACTTTTTATGAAAAAGGAAAGAAGACTCAGAGTGTTCCAGAAACCTAAAGCAGAGCTAAGCCCTAATCAAGCAACTGGCGACATGGACCCAATTGGATTTCAGAATTATAAGTGATGAGTCCTTGTTCTGTGCCTCTCATTTTCTCCCTTTGGGAAAGTATCTTGCTTTCCTGGCTAGTCTCAAAACTGCATACTGAGTAGGTGTGGGCGTATGAGTTAACTTGTCTCCTTTAAAGAACTTCAGAGGGACTTCTCCAGCAGCTGAAGATCCTTATGGACAAACTCACCTAATGAAATCCCTATTTTCAAACCTGATTTCAATGACGGAATGAGACATCTCGTTGTCAGAAGTGGAGACGCAAAGAGGAGTGTATTTTATTTTTGAGAGGGCAGGGAGGGGCAGAGACGGAGGGAGACAGAGTATCTGAAGCAGTCTCTGAGCTATTAGTACAGAACCAGATGTGGGTCTCAAACCCATGAACCCTGGGATCATGACCTGAGCCAAAGTCTAACGCTTAACCAACTGAGCCACCCAGGCTTCGCCGAGGATATATTTTAAATAGAGGAGAAATATGAATGATTAGGGAGCAGATGACCTATACCGTGATTAAATGAAAGACCCAAATGAACTCTGCTTTCAGAGGTATTTGATTCTTTTTTTTTTTTTAATTTTTTTTTAATGTTTTTATTTATTTCTAGGAGAGAGAGAGAGAGAGACAGCGTGAGCAGGGGAGGGTCAGAGAGAGAGGGAGTCACAGACTGAAACAGGCTCCAGGCTCTGAGCTGGCAGTCAGCACAGAGCCCGACGCGGGGCTCGAACCCACGAACCGCGAGATCATGACCTAAGCGAAAGTCGGACGCTTAACCGACTAAGCACCCAGGCGCCCCCAGAGGTATTTGATTCTTGTATGTCTCCTTTGGAATCTGAGATGGGCTTGGGGTAACATTTAGGAGTAGGAAGCTACAGCAGTGATATATAGCTGACACTGTAGGAAGGCTTGGCAATTACTGCAGTTGAAAAACCTCAGTGACCACATCAAGGTTTTTTTTCTCCCAGGCAGAAGAGATTAAGTGTCTGGGTCACATGGATTAAGGACAGGGAGGAGGAGGAAGAGGGAAGAGATATCATCCAGGAGAGACTGCTGCTGACCCTCCAAGTTTTCAAGAGCAACAGATCTTTTCAGGTGAGCTTAGCACAGATTGTGGTTCCTGAGAAATAAGGCATTATCTGTTCTGATCATTGTAATGATAATAATAAATAACCTTGAAAGCATTAAACTTTAGTTAATTCATTACATGGCAGTAGAGACCCAGAACATCTTGTCCTTTGACCCTTTTGTTGCTGGAGCCTGGAAGTGACACACAGTAGTACAAAGGTCATGGTACCGAGGAAGCAGCGTTAGCCTAGATAAATTCAACAGGCTGAGATTTTAAACCAGGGTGAGACAGAGAAGGTGCTTCTGCCTTGATCCTGTGGACTTCTCTTGCTCTCTAAGAGAAACTCCTTTCTGCCGACACCATATTAGGTCAAATTTTCAGTAAATCACTTTCCTTCCTACAAAAGTGTGCCTGTGCTGTCTTCTATTTAAAGTTCCTTGTTATTGGTGCACATTAAGTTCTGCCTTCCTTTTGCTCTGAATACAACCTGCATAACCTACTTCAAATCAGATTCCAGGAGCAGGTTGTGAAACAGCAATTACAGACTCGGATTAATGAGTCTATCTTTTGAAATATTTGCCAGTAGAACAAAAGTAGTGTATACAAATGCCTTTGAGTCCCTAAGCAGATTTGGTGAACAAGCATATCACAATGTCACACTGGACCCACAAGGGCCTAGTAGAAGCTTTTCAGAAATGTCATTATTTTCTGTAGATTGAAAGTAAGCCAGGACAATATTGGTTTTCTTTTTTTTTTTCTTTTGTTTTTAAGCCTTCTATTGTCATTGTACTGCATATATACTAGCCAGTGTATATGCAAGAGAATTTTAGGAGTTAAGGAAGAAATGACAAAAGACTTCCAACTACATATGATTTAAAAAAAAAGATAAAAACATTAAAATATGACTGTATTATGTAGGGAAAACTAAAAACTCATTCTCAAAATAGAACTTTTTCCACATTACAGTTTTGCTTAACAGCAAAAAATAAAGCACTGTGAGCAAATACTCAGTTTCAAAAATCTGGGTAATTAGAACATAACCCAAAAAGCACTGGTTTGTTAAATGGTAATACAGGTCAACATATTTTAGGTTTTTAATTATAAACTATTTTGATTGTGAGTAGATACGATATAAAGTTTGTTAAGTCCAAAACAATGTATTTAAAACAGAGCATCTAAATAACAATGACAGTTAGCATTCACCAGCATCTGAGAAAAAAAAAATATCCATTACGGTCACATTCATAAAGAAATTTCTTTTGATTAGGCTTTGTGATCTTCAATGGAAATTTTTAGGGCCATTGAAAAATCGCACACACTTTTTTCTGTGTCATTTTAAATTCTTCAGAGAGTAAATAAGGATAGTGAATGGCTCTGTTAGACATTTCTCAATCATCTTTAAGTGGGTCATGGTTTTAAATAGGATGTGGAAAATTGGAATGATGTGAACTGAATTATCCCTAAGTTTCCCTGTACCATCTGCTTAATGAATTCTTTGCAAGGGGTCAGTGAGTCATCAAATACTAATTGCAATTCATCTTTCAAAGAGTCAAAATCAATGTATAATTTTCACTAAAGTGAAAGTAGAAAGCCAGCTTCAAGAAATACTGAAAAAGAGGTAACAGAATAATAGCCATCGGTATTCAGGGTCTATAGCAAACAAGAAATTCAGTTAATGTCTGATACATCACTTATTGCTAAATTCAGCTCCTTTTTGATTTAGTTTCATGAACCTGGACATAGACCAAAGATATGTGCTTAAAATAATCAAGACATTGTGACATCTTTGACCTTTTGAATGTTCCATAACTCATGTTTTTATAAGTGCATGAAACCTGTATTTCACATATATATTATTATAAAGTTGAACTTCCTTTGTTATCCTGATGAAGTTTTATCTTAACTTTGGATTTTCATTTTCCTTTTACTCTTTACTGATTTGAAATTTCACATTCTATTTTAAATGTTCAGATTCACATTTAAAAGTTTAACATGTACATTTGATTGAAAAAAATCCCGTAGTAATAAATTTCTGTCTGCTTGTGAGCAATATAAAATATTATTAATATTTCATGATTTCTGGGCCATCTTTCCTCTAACATGGCATTGTGTTGTATATTTTAATTCCATCTTTTTTCTCCCAAAACCTCCAGGATCAAATATTTGTTTATTATTTAACACTTGTTTAGATTCACCACCAATTTTACCAATTTTTGATCTCACCAATCCGTCTGACACATCACAGTAGGATCTATGCCTACTTTCTGAAATATATCATGCAAAAAAAATCATTCACTGAAGGTCTGTTAGTGTTGGGTTCTCTCCTCTTGTTATTTATTATTTTTTATTTTTCCCTTACGCTTGATTTATTTGGGTGGATACTTATTGGCTGAGAATTATTTTCTTCCGGCATTCCTTCTAGTAAGTTGACATCAGGCCATTTTTAGCAACATGGACACACTGATATTGCCTGCATTTTTCCCCCGTCAATTCTGCCTCATAGTCTCCATGGACATAGGCTTTTGCTGAAATAAATAAAGTGCTGTGAGTGGGGTGGATGTCGGGGTGGTGAGGCTGCTCTGACCACCTGAAGTCACATAGAAACACCCCATTTGTTCTATAGTCTCTGGCAGGGCTCCAACTCATTTCCAAAGTCCACTTCTGGTAACCAACAACCTTGGTTGATGTTTCTTTTTAATTTAATTTAATTAATTTAATTTAATTTTTTAGTGACTTGTTTGAACTATTTCTGGGAATTCTTTCTCCCTTGCCTAGTGCTGCTTCTGATGTCTCTGTTCAGATTATTTTTTCCCTGTTTTGATCTTTTATTTATTTTTTATTTTTTTTTAATTTATTTATTTTTTTATGTTTTATTTATTTCTAGGAGAGAGAGAGAGAGAGACAGCATGAGCAGGGGAGGGTCAGAGAGAGAGGGAGTCACAGAGTGAAACAGGCTCCAGGCTCTGAGCTGGCAGTCAGCACAGAGCCCGATGCGGGGCTCGAACCCACGAACCGCGAGATCATGACCTAAGCGAAAGTCGGACGCTTAACCGACTAAGCCACCCAGGCGCCCCTGTTTTGATCTTTTAAACTGGTTGCTTAGGGTATCACCAGTGGGTTGGCATAGGCCCCTGTTGGTGAAAAGTTTACCCTGTTAAAGATTTTTACTCATTACCGTTGGCTGTTTATGTGGCTTTGCAGCTAATACCTCTGTCCAGAGAATTTATAATTTTTGTTTCATGTCCTGATAGTGATTTCTAGCTTGGAGATTTGCTCTCTGATCACTCCTGATGTGAAGCCTTAAACATGCACAATCTGACTACCAGGGATATGCGGAATTTTATTTTTCAGTCTGGCTTTCTAAGTGCTGTTCTTGGATTAAGAGAAGTTTGTTGTTCACATAGTGTTTTTATCAGCAGTTCTGCTCAAGGTCCTAGTAATCTGTGTGTACTTGGGAAATGCTTTCAGGTCTACCCTGTGTCCTTCCCTGCTCGGTGCTTCCTGCTTGTTTCTGCTGTCAACCTGTCCCATGCGTGGTTTTCCCAGACCCCAGGGGTGAGGGCTCCTTTGATACTATCCAGCATTGTTTGTCCTTGGTTGTCTTGGTTCTCTATTGAACTTCTGGCTACTCTCTCCTTTCACTTCTCGCCACTAATATTATGAAGCTACCCTCTACTCGTTCTTCACCAAGGCATCCATTGCTGTTGACAATGTCCTCAGGTACAGCATTCTTTGTTCCAAACAAAGTCTCTTCTGGCATAGATGTGGATCTCTTCTTCCTACTCATTCACTTCTCCTGGAGTGAAACTCCTGCTCAATGTGCAGACATCCTTGGTTTGGAGGAGAGTAGATACTCAGCTCCTCAGGTTGTTCTTCTCAGTGTCAAAACTGTTCCCTGCAAGCAAGCTGGGCTACGTAGGGACAATCAGAGCTCCAGGACTCTTGCCCTGCTGGGCTTAGGAATGGAGCTTCTCCTCTACTAATAGGCCTTGGGTAGGAAAAAGACCATATGCCTTTTAGCCCCACCCACACAGGATTGCTTTTCTACATCAGGGACTGGAGCAGAGGTATGGCTGAGAGGAGGTAAGAGATACCAGCTGACTGTCACTCCTAAACTAAGACTCTAGTGTCAGGCTGGCAAGAGAGGGGGAGGGCCCCATCCTTCTTGACTATTCCCACCCATATTTGAGTGTCTGGAGGAGAGGTTGGATACTATGAGCAAATGGACAGGAAATGGGTTGTGGCTGACAGGCTATACTTTGCAAGATTTAGTAGATTTTTTAAAAAAATAATGTTTCCCTACGTGCTGTATACCCTGAGGCCAATTTCCAGAAAGTTAAATTAGTGTATTTTATATAAATGAATAATAAAAATTGTTTTTCTAGGGAGAAGGTCTGCTTGGCCCTCCACTGTATTAGTCCAGAAGTCCTGCATCAATAGCCTTTCATGAAAAGAATTTTTTTTTTTTTTTTTTTTTACCTGGCATCAACTAGGTCCTTGTTGGAGAATATATTCCTCTATAAGCCTCTGTGAGTGATTTTAAGTTCTGAAGCACTGAAAATAAGACACTCATATTTTTTGGTATCTTTTTTATTAGGCCTGTGTTCTATTTACCTTTGCAATGACTTCTCAAGAGTCCTATCTATGTGTGGAACTCTGGGTTGCAATTTGTCCCACTTGGAATGAACTCAGTATCTATTAGCTCTTCTTTATGCAGCTACAGAGACCATATTCCTTGATTTCTGGGAGATCACTCTATTGCAGATAAAGCATCAAATCTTCACACAACTTTAGTTTTCAGTTTCTCTTTGTCCTTACTTTCCCGAAATTATAAGATTTTAAAAGGGTATTTATTGAATCTCACCCATCATTTTATGTTCTGTTGCTTGGGGATTTTCTGATTGCTCCATTCAGATTATATAACCTTTCATTGATCAGCACAGCTGAGAAGTTAAAAATATTGTTAAAATATGTAGTACATGATCAGTCGGTATATGGTTATAACATATTGTACCTGAAAATGTGAAAATACATTTACTCACTTTTTCTCTTTTCAAACACGATTTCTCTTTGTATTGTATTGTATTTCTTAATTTTAGCAAATTAAGAAAGCTAAAAAATATAGTATTTACTTAATTCATAAATTTATTAAAATGATTATGAATGTTTTATATATTTTATAGCATGAACATACATATTTTATGGTTTATAAGTTTCATGCAAACAAAAATACAATTTTAATTTTCTTTCATCAAGTGTAATTCACTTATTTTGTAGTGGCAAAAACCTCAGAGTCTCCGTGTCTAACTACATGCACAGTCCTGGTTTAAGGTTTGAAATTTATTTATGTCTGGGGCACCCAGTTGGCTTAGTAGGTTAGGCATCCGACTCTTGGTTTCAGCTTAGGTCATGATCTCACAGTTGATGAGTTTGAGCCCTGCATCAAGCTCTGGACTGGCAGCATAGAACCTGCTTGGTATTCTATTTCACTCTCCCTCTACCCCCCACTCTCAAAAATAAAAAAATATTTAAAAATAAGACAAAACTTATTTATGTTCAGCAAACCCTCAGTGAAATTCATCTCTCCACACCTCCATCCACTTCTTTTGCTTTTCCACTTTCTTTTGGAAAAGATCTTAGGCTTTCTGAGCAGGTCAGCTGGGTCTGGGCACCTCTCTGATGTCTTCACTGTTGATATCTGTGAAACTCTGCTGGGGTAGAAGGTAATGGCAAAGACTGAGATGGGCAATTTGTCTTCCAGTGGCTGCAGGGTCACTACCCATTCTTTCCCTCTGGGACTCCCCATGTACCTGCATCTGGCTTTCACTCCCATACCAGAGACTCAGCTGTGGGTTGCAACCACTTCATACTATAATTAACACACGTAGAAAACGAAAAGGACACCTCTCCACTTCAGTACCTTCCATCTTCCAGGCTAGTGTGTAAGAATGTACTGATTCTCCTCCCAGATAGCACTGGGGAAGGAAAGGAACATCACAGAGGTAGGAGAGGAATCTATTTTGAGCTTTCTCAACCTCCCTCTAGACCGGCCTAACACAAAGAAAGCTTCATGGGTATGTGACCTTCATGGTTTTATGACCCTGCATAGGATCCTATGCTTGGAAGAGCCTCACACTGGTTTCAGTGTACTGCTCTCTCCATTTTAAATTCTAAATAATCTTTGAACAAAGAGACTTACGCCTTCTTGTTTTGAACTGGGCCCTACAAAATGTATAGCTGATATTGATTCCACTCGCAGCCAGGTTATGCCACTGCAGGTCCTCAGTAAGGCTACCTTCTGGAAGCTTCCTGGACACAACGGGTCATGCTCCCTCTTCATCATGAAAGCCAGTAATGGCCTGTTAATTCTTCTTCTAAAGATAAAGACAAAAAATAATGACCAACTCCATGGTCTTGGTCCCCTAAATGTTATCCAGCGTTGTATCACATCACATTTCCTGGGGGATTTGGCCCAAACAGATTTAGAAATATCTCCCGTACTTGGAGCCTCTTCTCCTCTCACCTTCAAGACTCCATCTTTGGAAGTATTTATTTGATCTCTCCCTCACTGGGGAATTGCTTCCCATTCTATCATTTATTACTTTTAGCTGTAATCAGCCTATTTGTTCCTCTACTCCCATCCGCAAATACACACATATATATTCACATACATATACAAACACGTTTGTATAGTCAGTGAATTCCAATGACTTATGCGGAATTTAGGGCGACAACAACAACAGAACACTAGAAAACCCAGAAGTGTTAAGTTTTTATCACTATTATATTCTCTCTTTTTAAAAGAGACTTTTATGTATTTGAGAAAGACAGAGAGCAAGCATGAGTGGGGGAGGGGCAGAGAGAGAGGTAGAGAGAGAATCCCAAGCAGGCTCCATGCTGTTAGCGCAGAGCCTTATGCAAAGCCTGAACTCATGACCTGTGAGATCATGAATTAAGCCGAAATCAAAAGTCAGATGCTTAACCTACTGAGCCTCACAGGTGCCCCTCTTTCCTTAAAAGAAAATGAAATAATATGTACACTTTTGATTTCCATTTTTAAATTGTTTTTATTTCTGACAGAGAGAGAGAGAGAGAGGCCAGCGTGAGCAAGGGAGGGTCAGAAAGAGAGGGAGATGCAGAATCCAAAACAGGCTCCAGGCTCTTAGCTAGCTGTCAGCAGAGAGCCTGACACAGGGCTCTAACCCACGAACCTTGAGATCATGAACTGAGCCAAAGATGGACGCCTAACCGACTGAGCCACCCAGGCGCCCCTGATTTCCTACATTACACGCATCAGGATTATTTGAGATTGTACTTAGAAAGTCAACAACTCAAACTCTGAATTTGATCAATATAAGTCTCCTAGTGTTACTCTCCTAAGAGAGAAACTTTAATCTATGCTACAATGTTAAAATGTCATTGATCCTGATATCAAAAGTGATCACATCTTTCTAAAGAAGAGAATAATTCCAATGATACCGCAAGATTTTCCCATTTTGTCAAACTCTGTACTGCTATAAAGATTAGATGCCAGGAAGATGGTGCCACCGGCTCCTTTACCCAAACATAACTAACCGGCTCTATCATACTGTGCTTGGTGATATCTCCATTTGATCAGTATCGTATTAATTTTCTATTGCTGCTGTTAGAAATTATCACAACCCATGGTTTAAAACAACACAAATTTATTCCTTTACACTTCTGGAGTTCAGAAGTCCCAGGTAGGTCTCACCTGGCTAAAACCAAGATGCCCACAGAGCTGCATTTGTTTTTAGAGGCTCTAGGGCAGAAACCATTTTCTTGCCTTAGCTTCTGGAGGCTGGCTCAATTCTAGTAGTCATGCTCCATTTCCATCATGAAAGCCAGCAATGGCTGGTCCAATTCTTTCTCACACTGCATTGCTCTAATACTAACTGTCCTGCCTCTCCCCTCCAGCTTTTAAAAACTCTTATGAACACATTGTGCCCATCCAGATAATCCAGGAAAATCTCCCTATTTTAAAGCTAGCTGATTACCAACCTTTTTTTTAAGGTTACTTATTTATTTATTTTGAGAGAGAAAGCACACATGAGTATGAGTGGGGCAGGGCCAGAGAAAGAGGGGGAGAGAGAGAATCGCAAGCAGGCTCCATACCTGAGCTGAAATCAAGAGTCAGTCATTTAACCAACTGAACCACCCAAGAGCTTCTACAATCTTAATTTTATATTGGACCTTAATTCCCTGTGCCATGTAACATAAAATATTCACAGGTTCTAGGTGGATATCTTTTGGCGAGGGTGTCCATTATTCAGCCTACTAAAGTAATTCTGACATTTTTTATCACATCTTTTTTTTTTTTTTCTGAATATAAACATTAGAATTGAGTTAAAGTTGGGAAATGGATTGATCCTAATCTTCATACTACCTCAGGTGAGAGTCCTATTAAAGGAACTCAGTAATTTTACCTTGCAGAACAGGGAGCCAAGTGGTACAACATTTTAGCTTGAGAATTTCTCTCTGGCACTCATGTAGGTTTTCAAACTAAGAATTTTAAGGACTCTAAGTAATTCTAGTCCTGTTTAATATTTCTGGAATTGATATTTTTACTTTAGGAAATGTCAAAGTTAGTTGATATTTTAAAAAAATATAGCCATCTATTTTCTTATGAAATTTTATAACTTACCTTTTTTCAGAATGGAAAGCAAAATATATATATTTGGAAATAAAATGTTAAAAGAGTGATTTGGAAATTTGACAATGAATGCATTTGGAAGGGAAAATGTTACATCATTTCTATTTATATACTGTTATATGTTAATATGTATTAATAGTATATAATACCACCTTTTTTCTCAAATATATATGTTTTTAAGTTATGTGATATAGAAAGAAGAATGAATGAATGAATAGAATGAAGAATGAATAAGGATGTGGTTCCCATCTCTTGCCTAGAGAAATTTCATTATTCATTGAGTCTCCATATTCACCCATTTTTACAAAAGCCAGTAAGTGTACAATTGTTTGAAACAATCTCCAGCAGAGATAATTAAAATCAAGTAACTTTTTCCACATCTCCTTTAGTGATTATTTTTGTTCTGATAAATGTCACTGCTTTAGGTAGGCTTTGGGGAGGCCATGTGTGTGTGTATGTGCACACGCATGTGTGTATAAAATTTTAGGACTGGCACATTGAAGGGGTGACTTGTAATTTTCTTTTAATTTTATATTATAGTATTAATATGTTTTGTTTGTAGGAATAAATCTCAGGATACTGCTATAGTTTCAGGGTCATGCTTGCTTTCTTTTTTAACAAACAGATTTACATTTGTGAAGATTTTCATTGGCAGCCTGAGGAAGATATATATATCTATTTATGTTCTGGAAAGTTAACTGTTATTGTTGACTATTATATTAGTAAACTGCACAAGAAAATAATTTAAAAGTCTCAATGGCATAATAGGTGGACATTTATTTTATACAAGTTTGCTGGTCAGTTGGAGCAGCCCTTCTTCTGTCTCCAGTTTTATAAGTGATGTTTTATTCTATGTGTATCTTATATTTAAAAATATATATATTTTTTGAATTCTTTATTTTTTATATAAATTATTTATTTTTATAATTCACGTACAATGTTATGTGTATCTTATCCTTATACTAGGAACCAGGGTGGGCATGCTTTTCTAAGGGCAATTATAGAAGCTACAGTAGGCACATCCAAATTCACAAGCACATCTGAAAGCTCTTCTTGAGTCAGATGCTCCCCTATTATTGGCCAAAACAAGTCATAGGACTAATCCAAAACTTTAGTAAAAGGGAATTTGCTTGACCTCTAGGTTACTAAAGTGACTGTAAAATCTTACGGCAAAGAATATGAACAGAGAAATAGGTAAATAATTGGATCCAATAATTTATTATAATCCAATTTCATTTCTTCTCTTTATTACAAAGATAAAGAATTTTGTGGGGACTGAATTATAATATGCAGTCAAAACCAAAATTTATTTCATTGAAGGATACTTCTACTGATGACAGCCATCTAATTTATTATTCCTTTAAAAAGCACATCTGCATTTCACAATATCATTTGTGGTGATGGTAATAATAACTATAGAAAGTCATTGAGCAGTTTCTGTGTAGCAAGTAATATTTTAAGTGCTTCAGATTGGTTGTATAATTTAATCTTTTCAATGACCTTCTGTTTCTCCAGCAGATATAGATCCTGAGGCTTCTGTATTTACTTGCCCAATGATAGCCATTTATTATGTATTGGTGCTAAAATATAAGTCTATGCCTGTATTGATAACTGAATGTTTAAAATAATATTTTAAAATATTTTTCCTAAAATATTTATGTGTTTTATGTGATTTTATTGTGAGATATTTCCTTTTTTATTCTGTTTTGGTGATCCTTCTCCTAGCTGAAAGAGAAGGGAAGGAAAAGGAGAATACAATAGAGTATCTTGTGATAAGCCCCCTCCAAAGTATTCCTGAGAATCATACCAGTGAGAAATAGACACCGATTATTGCTTGAAAAACTGACTCTTGAAATGCGCAGGCAGGCCTTTTGTTTCATGTGAGTTATTTTCCATATCTCTATGCAGGATTCAAAAATATACTTTATTGCTTATCACTCTCCTTTACTTTAGGGATAGTCAAATATATCTCAAGAAAAAATAGGCCTTTGTTTCATCTCATTTGTTTGTTCATTTCTCCATTTTCCATATCAGATACTAATATTTAATATCAATTGTATAATATACATTTCAATTTTAAGTAATGATAATAATATTTATTTATACACTGCCAGTGTTTTAAGAACATTAATACATTAAATTTGTGTACCTCACTTCACGGCAAATGTGTGAGATATTATGGCAAAAACATAAGCCCACAAATTAAGTTATTTCCTATTTCCTCAAATTCCCCCCCCACCCTGAAAGTGGCATAGCATGCTTTCAAATGCAGCTAGTTTAATTCTACAGCCCAAGATATTAACTACTGTGCAATATAACCCGTCTAGAAAATAAACTTTGGAGAAATGACAAGGTGTTCAATTCCATCATCTTCTACCAGTTTCCAGACAAAAACATGTGATATTATGTAAATTCTTAACACTATTGCTTTTTCAGATTAGTTCATAAAATCATGTTCAATATGTCAAAATTTGAAATGGTAGAAATTCCTGGCATATATTGAGTGGATACATTCAAACCCTTATCTGAAAACAATGGATATTAAAACCACATTTCCAAAATATGAAGAAAATAGGCATTGTTAAAAAAAAAAGGAGGGCATTGAAACCTTAGGTATGAGGCACCTGGGTGGCTCAGTCAGTTAAGCTTCAGAATTTGGGTCAAGTCATGATCTCATGGTTTGTGGATTTGAGACTCGTTTCCAGTTTTGCGCTGACAGCTCAGAGCCTAGAGCCTGCTTCAGATTCTGTGTCTCCCTGTCTCTCTACACCGCCCTCTCCAAACTCACATTCTGTCTCTCTCTCTCTCACAAAAATAAACAAATGTTAAAATTTTCTTTTTTAAAAAGAAAGAAACCACAGGTAGAATTTGATGGCTACTTAATTGTGTTCAGTTTTAATTAATATTCTTGCTGCGATTTATGAAATGCTCAGATATTATATAATAGTCCTATCAGCTCTGACATAGTTTACCCTTAGGAGCTGAGGGCAAAGGCAGACCTCTCCTTGAGAAAGACCAAATGTTTTACTGCACACATAGGAAAGACTGAAATTAGTTCCACTTGTCGTTTTGCTATACTTTCTTCTTTCCTGCTTGGGTAGTGATCTTCTGCTATTACAGACTTTACTATGCTATAGTATTTTATTTTCTAGAATATGTAGAAAGATGCAGTCACAATCATTTTGGCCATTTTGCCTTGAATGAGAATTGAACTTTTGAAAGGATTGAAAGAAACCATTACTGTAGTCTCTGTTTTGTTTTTGTGGTAACCGCACAATTACAATAATGAAAAGCAATGTGATATTTTAAGTAAGTGAATCTCACAAAAGCACATTTTACCATTCTAAGCAGAAAACTCCTATAAGCAAAATACTAAAATGTCTTTGTTTATAACTTGCATTTTTATTTTCCTTTAAATTGAGAACACTAAATTTCCCAAAATCTTGCACCATATGTGTACATACATACACACATATGTACATACATCCACATACATATTTCCTATATATATGATAATAATATATGCTTTTTAGCAAGTATAAGGTTTATATTTTAGCTATTTACATCTTAGCTCAGAAATTGGGACTGCAGTAGTCATTTAAAAGCTGGTTTTCTATCCTTTTCAATTTTTTATTCCCAGAAAAATGTTTTAATGACCCAGTCCCTGGTCTATATGTTTGGCATGTTTTCAGTGATTATGTTGTCATACTGCCAATTTCCAAGACAGTAGAACAAATGTGCCTTTTTCCCCTTTTGTTTTAAGTGCTAAAAATTAAAATTACTGGTTTAAAACAATGATCACATTTTGGCTTTGTCAGAATAATGAGCAACTTCAAACTGATGCCACAACTTTTGAGTTTTTTCATACTTAACACATGCTTCATTCTGCCTGCAATTTTATTCTTAAAATATTTATTTCTGAAAGGAAAAAAAATAGAAAATCAGGTGTGTGAGCATATCTGATTATGTGTGTTTATTTTTTTTTTCCCAGAGGAAGGCCTGTGTCTCAATTAAGTGTTTTTAATTTTGTGCTTGAAACATAGATATAGACTTTTGGAACCAGACACCTGTTCAAGAACTCTGAAAATCCCATTTTTAACCCAAATCACTTTATAATACCTTTGATCATACCATGCAGCTAAAGGTCATAGCATTTTTATAGAAATATGGGCACTTTAATGTCAAGTCAGAAAGAGGCATTCTCCCACATTAACAAAAAATTACTAACACAAAATAAGTCCCACACTGACATCAAAACATGTTCTTACGATCAGCCATCCTTTAATTAATCAATTTTTCCTTCATACAGAGATGGTCAGAACCCTGGATAGGTCATGAACTTTCTAGAACCGTTTTCATCTATCATCACATCCAACAACACTGTCAGATAAGGACTTTTCTCTGTTAACTTAAACAATCTTCCTTTGAAAGACAAAATGAGGACTCCCTCAAATAGCTTTTTCTCTAAGTAATCTGACCTGTTTTGGGAAAGGCATGAGAAACTCTTTAAATAATTTGGTTGATTCCTCACCCAACTTCCATAGTATCTCAAATTTAAATTTTTTTAATGTTTATTTATTTTTGAGAGAGAGAGAGGATGAGGTGATGGACAGAGAACACAAGCTGGGGGGGGGAGGGGCAGAGAGACAGGGAGAGAGTATCTGAAGCAGTCTCCATGCTGACTGCTGAGAGCACAATGTGGGGCCCAAACTCACAAACCGGGAAATCATGACCTGAGCCAAAGTTGGAAGCTTAACTGACTGGACCACCCAGGCGTCCCCAGAGTCTCTCAAATCTTAGATGTAGGTTTGTTCTATCTGCAGGGCAGAACCAGGCTGCCACCCTCCATCACAAGGCAAGGGAGGGGATGGGGTCTCAGAGCTCTCAGTTCCTCCAGCTGCACTTTATTGTTCTCCGAGGCGAGGGACAAGTGGAGGAGAGGGCAAGCAGGCAAACATGATGGTTTCTTTACCTGTAAAGTCATTTTGAAACCCCAGGAGGACAAACTCTCCCATCCTCATTGGCAGAATGAGGCGGTAACAGTTTGACTACAGGAGAATTACGAAGCATCTTTCTCACTTCGTGTAGTTGTGACCTCACAGCTCCAGCCACCTCTCCGCAATATGACCCTGTGCCCCATTCCCTTATCTCATGGGATTTCAGTCTCTGCGTTTACTTCCCACATCTTCATCAACAAGTTATATGACCTACCCTCCAAAAGCAAAGGTAACTTCCTTTTTTTGCCATTCCTATAAAATAATTAACAATATATACATTTTAAGAAACCAAGAGATGAAAATTAATTAATTAATTAGAATGCCTATTTCTGGCATGCCTAGGTGGCTCAGTGAGTTACGTTTCTGACTTGGTTTTGGCTCAGGTCATGGTCTTGGTCTCATGGGTCTAGCTCCGTGCTTTCAGTGCAGAGTCTGCTTGTGATTGATTCTCTCTCTCCCTCTCTCTCTCTCTCAAAATAAATAAATAAACTTAATAAAATAAATAAAACACTAAATAAATAAATATTTATTTTTTATTAAAAAATAAATAAATATTTCTGCACTCAAAATAATTACATTAGTTTTAGCATACTCACTTTAGCCGTGTGTGTGTGTGTGTGACTTTTCTTTCTCACAGCTGTAATGGATTATGGATACCCCACCTTTTGAGAGGAGGTGAACCTGGTTTCAGCCCACAACCTTTATATTTTTAATGTTTATTTATTTTGAGAGACAGAGAGAGAGCAAGCAGGAGAGAAGCAAAGAGAGGGAGAGAGAGAATCCCATGCTGTTAGCACAGAGTCTGATGCAGGGCTCAATCTCATGAAAGGTGAGGTCACAACCTGAGCCAAAATCAAGAGTAGGATACTTAACAAACTGAGCCACCCAAGTCCCCCAACAACCTTTAATCTGCTGCAAAAGTAAAACATGTCTGCACTTATGTAACAACACAAATCAAAATCTTAGGCAGTGTGGGGATCTTTTTATATCTTTTAAGGTGGCTTCTGCCTTAGTAATAACTTGAAATATTAAGCAGATATTTTTTTTTTAAGTAGCTCACCAGAGACCTGTAAAGAATTGTGTATTTCACATATTTATAATAAGTAAAATATATCTTTTAGGAAAATGTGGATAATGATATTTCTGTGACTTTCTTGAGACCAGTAAGGACTCTCAACATTATTTACTTTTTATTATAGACTTGTTCTTTCTGAAGAAAGAATTATGAAGCTGCTAGTGAGTCTTAAGGGGCTTCAACCTATACATAGTCATTGTCTAAGCTTAATTCCTCTATTTTTTCTAGAAATAGTATACATGAAATTAAGAGTATCTGGATAACAAAAACATAGAAATTGTTCTTTTGTACATGGAAACAATGATATGAAGTCATCTGTCTTGCCTGGTAGAAATGTTCTACTCAGACAGAGAGTAAAAGTTTACCTAAAATATATCATATTTAGGGGCACCTGGGTGGCTCAGTTGGTTAAGCGTCCGACTTTGCCTAAGGTCATGATCTCACGGTTCATGGGTTCAAACCCCGTATCAAGCTCAGAGTCTGGAGCCTGCTTCACATTCTGTGTCTCCTTCTTTCTGTGCCCCCCCACCCCGCTCCCACTCTATCTCTCTCTCTATCTCGAAAAAATAAACATTTAAAATTTTTGAAATATATTTTGAAATGGATAGAATATAAAATTAGCAATTTACATTTCTGTAATTTCCCATATGAAGTCCCAATATTTACTTCTATAGTGCATTGTTGAAGTAACAGGAAGCCCACACACTACAAGTAATGTTCTTTGAGACTTTCATTTTCAGCTATACAATCGACTTATGGCAACAAACCTTGCATGATCCAAATCAAATAACTGCACTAGATAGAAGATGTTTTATTTTTCTAATTGAGAATTTATATATTTATAAGTATATAAAATGTATCTACTCAAATGTGAATGAACCTATATTCTGAAATAAAACTATAAAATTGACCAATATAATTATACATAATGAATTATAAATACTATACTGGGCGTTCTGGTATCACTCTCTAGCTCTCTTCTGGCTAAAGAACTGGTATTAATCAGTTCGCCTACTGAAATGACGTGCGTCCCATCAATAGTTTCATTGGAACCACAGTTTCCTTGTATCCCACGAGGTCCTGTTTTCATTCAAAATATTTTTGCCAGATTTTAGTTACTTCACATGCACTTGTTCTAAGTGTATTTTAAAATATCTATTTTGTAGCTACTGATTTCAATAGAAACTTTAATTTCCCTCCTAAATGGTTATGGGGAGTTTGAAGTCTTCCTTTCTTTGCTTATTGCTGTCTGTCTTCATTTGTCTTTTTCCTGATCACTACACTGCACTTACTTTTTTCTCAGCATGGAATTAATTCAGTTTCCTTTCATAAATAGAGATGGGACGTATAGGTTTAAATACTTTTTATGAGAAGGGTCATTTTCCTATTGAGTATATGCTGAAAAGTGATCCCTCTGTTCTATATCCCATTAAACTTCCAATATAGCAGTATTACATTAAAATCACACCATGGCAAGAAACAAGTAACAATAGTATATATTTAAGATAGTAATGCCATGAACTTGAGCCAGAGAATAGCCTGCTCAAGACCCTGGGCTACCGAGGGCCCCTTCACTGGCCATGGTCCTTCCTATAGGTCACGGAGTTCACAAGACCAAGGCAATGACATTAGTTATAACTGATAGCATCCACTTTACTCCTACCTTTTAATTCATGGTTTGTTACATAGAGACCAAGATCCCATCCTCAAAGGGTTCTGAGACTACATTGCTCTCCTTCAGCTCTTTCAGGTGCACTTGTCTGAACATAGGCCATCAGGGAAATGGGAAGTTGTTTGCAGGAGGTACAATGGTAGACTGAGCTTGGATAAGTCAACTGAGTTGCCCACATGTGTGCAGTAAGGCTTTTTATGGGATAATGGCAGGAAGCCACCTCTCCCCACCCCAGCCTCCATATTGTGGTGCTGAAATGTGAAGATCTAGACACCCTAATTTAAACCTGACCTTTATGAAGAAGGCACATTTGTAAAAATGAGAAAATAAAGCAAACATCATTTACCAGCTTAACATGATTTACAACTTTTAAATATTGAAACATATATGGGTCTTGAATTCTATTGTTCCCTGGGTCCTAAGAATATTCAAGACTGATTTAAATATTTCATTAGGTATAAGAAAGCAACCGAATGTACTCACAAAAACAAATATAAACCTCAAGCCAATCTCTAATTTTAAAATATAATTAAATATTCATTTAACATCTTATTTAAGGTAGAGCCCTTGTGACATCTTTGATGATTTAATTATGTTCACTATTCAACAGGGTTCATTTCTTCCCAGAACAAAGTATTCTGTTTGCCTATCAAAGATTTTATTTTTCAAGCCTCTTTGGTTTTAAAAGGGTGGGGCAGGGGTGTCTGGGTGGCTCAGTCTGTTGAGCATCCAACTTCGGCTAAGGTTGTGATCTTGCTGTTTGTGAGTTCGGGCCCCACGTCTGGCTCTGTGCTGACAGCTCAGAGCCTGGAGCCTGCTTCAGATTCTGTGTCTCCCATTTTCTCTGCCCCTCCCTCACTTGTGCTCTGTCTCTTTCTCTCTTAAAAATAAATAAGCATTAAAAAAAGTGTGGGGCAAATATGTCTCACCTATATTTTTTAAAGTTAGATTAAAGGCAGGCTATTGTTCATAGGTAAAAACTTAAAATTTTAGCTCAAATTTTTTTACAGTTATTTAGGTATTAACCCAATATATCCCTAACACACACACACATTTATTTCAAATAGAAACAAGAAGTGACTGGTTGAATAAATAATTAAAGTGGGATTAAATGATAACTTGATAATACTCCTTTGAGTATTAATATTAGTGTAGCTGAATCCAGTTAAAAATCTAGAAACACTTTATGTGTTTCCTCTCTCTAAACAATTTAAACTTGCATATAGATAATCAAGCTGGTGGCTATTTTGTAGATGGACTCCTATCTACTTCTTCCAAAACATATCCACATTTGCAGTTCAAATGATCTCACACATTATTTGCCAAGTCAGGACTTTGTGCCTTTTTTGTCCCATTATCTTGAAGGTATATACTGAAATTTTTAGAGAAAAAGTTTTAGGATGTCACAGATATGTTCTTTCCTCCGGCTAAGGATCTGTAACAGTTACATTCAGAAATAATCTGGAACACCCAAGGTCTTTTCTTCACAAGAGACTGAGAATCATAATGAGACACATTAATGAAGCCCAGTTATCATCTGATAATACTGTCATTAACACTTATTATCACATAATTAGATTGGACATTGGCCATCTCAGAGCCAATTTAAAAGAAGAAGAAAAAAACACTGTATCTAAAGAAAATGTATGCAAATAAAACACTGTAAGGAGTGTCTGAATAATTATATAGTTTTAAAGAGAATGAGATGTCTTATCATCTGGCCTATTAGTTTGAAATGGCAGTAATCAAATCACTCTCTCCCTCCCCCTAATCTTTTACATATCAGTTACTTGTTAAATCGTCTACTTTCTCAGACTGGAGCAGTTACCTCAGCAATGACATTTTTAGTGATGGCAGAAAACCATAATAGCTGTGGGTAATTTTTAGGAAGAATCAACACAGCTCTGAACTTTATAGGTCACGATATCCCAATAGCTTGTGGGTATAGCTGCATTTTGAAATAGATATCTGTGTCTCCTTTAGCATCTTCCTTTCTCCTATTTTTTTTCTTGTGTGTAAGTTTACAAAGGTCAGATGCCAATATCATCTAGAATAAGAGCTTTTGTGGCTGACTTTGAAAGGTTACATTAGAGACAATCTCATGAAGCAGCAGTACCCCAAAATGCTGCAGGGAATGGACCTAAAAGCTTATTTCTTCCTAATAGAGCTTCTAATACATTGGAAGTATCGAGCGTTGGCTCCCTGAATGTGTCTGAGGGCTTTGGTCTCTATTTACTAAAAAGAAATGAAGAGACATCTCAAGGCCCTAGTTACACTTCTGAAGTCCTGTCTATGAGACCTCAAAACAATGGTGATAATCAAGTCTACCATAATAGCAAAGCCTGAAATACCTCTTTAATGACTTATTAGAATAATAAATGGAGAGCAACAGATTTGTAATAGTGAAGAAAATGTCACAGTCCTTATTTCTTTTTAGACTATGATACATACCATAGTGTATTGGTTGTTCCAAAACCTAGAAACTTTTTATTGGCTATTTACCCCAGGAACCAAGAAGTACTCTGGCAAGTACTTTCAGGAAAACAGTAAGATTTATAATTAAATTAAGAAAATCTTTATGATATATTTTTCTTTAACAAGGTTGATAGCTGAGCAAGTAGTTGGTGACTAATCTAAAAACTAATTGCACATATTTTAGATGTGAATGACATAAGATGGTTATAATTAAAGCAATGCAAATGTGTCTTGTTTGAATGTGACCAGTGATATTTACTGTCTCCCATTTAATAACGGATATATATTTAAATAAAGCATGGACTAGTTCTATTTCTGAGATATTTAAATAAAGCATGGACTCGTTCTATTTCTGAGATATGCTTCTTATTTAGGTTTTCAGTGCCTGAGACTTGCTGCAAATGATAGGTTTCTTTATTCCTTTCTATTTTGTTATTTTTTGAAACATGAGAATAGGATCTGGCCATGTAGATGGATTGTTAGCTGGGCTCTGTACGTAATGGTGCTTTTACTTTTAGGACATGGTGATAACATAAGATACCTTTATAAATTAGGTGTTCTGAGTTAGCAGTGCATGTGTGTGTCAGAGAGAGAGACAGATACAGAGACAGAGATTTCTGGTAGACATATACATGTAAGCATGCTTATCCAGTAGATTTCATATGGAAAATTACATGTGATAGATTCTTATCTCTTTTATGTTTCCTTTACTTTAATCAGGGAAACATTAAAAGTACATCCCAAAGGAAATATGTTTTAATTTAAAAACACTCATAAAAGGGCTGTTCTAAATTTCAGTTTAGGAGTTACTGTCCAGGTTTTGGTTGTTGGTCTATCTGAAATTCTCAGATAGTAAATATATATATTTACTTACTTATTTTAGTAGCCAGATTACAATAATCCTGAGCATTCATAATCAATTGCCATTTTCACATTGAATTATCTGAAAGATATTGCTGAGAAATTCTGCATGATATTTACAAAATCATAACATCTACCCAGGTGTTTCCTTGTTTCCTCTGTCAGAACACCTTACTTCAGTGCTGCTTCAACACATTGGGGGTCAACACACATATTTTAGTAGATTCATAGATTGTGCTATTTTGTTTCATACCAACTTTATACCAATATTGGACGTGAGTCACCTCCATCACTGATCAGAACTTAGTCTATACATTGGTGCAGTTTTTTTTTTTTTAACAAATCTCTTGGAGCTTAAGAAATAAGCAAAATATAATCCAAAAAGTGACTTCCCCAGGTCACAAAAGTGATTTCTCTCCAGGCCCAAAGGCCCAAGACAAATATCAGGATCCCTGGAAGTTTTCATTTGTTCAGGTTCTGCTCAATAACAATCCATCAAATTGTTGTTGTTGTTTATATTAAGCCTCAGTCCTCAGTCCACATTATTCATTTCTTTATCCTGCTTTCAATAATGAGGGAAATCCTTTTAACATTATAAAAGGACACTCTTTTTCTCTGTGACAGCTTTTGACTTAAAGTCTATTGTGTCTGATGTATGTATAGCTACCCCTGTGCTCTCTTATTCGCCATTTGCATGTAGTACCTTTATCCATTCCTTCATTTCTAGCCTAAGTGTGTCCTTACATCTAAAATGATCTCGTGTGTCACCCTGATTGTGGTAATGGTTTTACAGGTTTATGCATATCTCCAAACTCATCAAATTGTATACATTGAAGTATTTCCAGGTTCCCTTTTATATCAATTATACTTCAACACAAACTGTTCTTAAAGGTTAACGTGGGAGATTATCCTCTTCTCTCAAACTTTGTTCATAAATATAGAGGTGGGTGGGAGTACACATATCCATTTATTTCTATGTCATACGCTCTCTCCTCACTTCTGGGGATTATCAGAACCTCTATATCTAGAAAACAATATCCTAGCACTAAACAGAATCTGAAACAACTAATCCTAAATAACACTGTATGTGGGTCACTGGCAGTCTGGTCTAACTCCATATTAAAATAATAAAATTATGTTTTCTGACTTGTTTAAAGACATTTTTTAAAGTGCGCAACAGCACTTGTTTAGATATATGACAACTTTATAGATTTTGTTTTTATAGACATACTGATGTGGGTGCCCACAAATATTCACATGCAGAGATAAGTAGAGTTATTTTACATTTGTATAAATACAATACCATTCTGCTGATTTTCCATTAAAAAATGAAGGTTCCAAGTTGAATTGATACTATCTCTACTAAAAAAAAAAAGCAAAGAAAAATAAAAAGCCAATATATTATGGACTGACTTGTGTCCTCTCCTCAATTCATCTCTTGAAACTTTAACCCTGATACCGTAGCGTGTGACCATGTTTGGAGACAGGATCTTTGAAGATGCAATTAAGTTAAAACGGACTCATTAAAGTGGGCCCTAATCTAATATGTCTGGTGTCCCTATAAATAGAGGAGATTAGGATACCGACAGATAGAGACACTGCATATCTATACACATAGACAAACAACCATGTGAGGACATAGAGAGAAGGCAGTTGTATGCAAGCCAAGGGGAGAGGCCTCAGCGGAAAACAAAGAAAAAACAAACAAACAAACAAATAAGAAACAACCTGTTGACAGCTTGATTTCTGACTTCTGGCCTCTAGGTCTCTATGGAGATACATTGATGTTGTTTAAACCACCTGGTCCTTGGTGGTTTGGTATGGAAGTCCTAGCAAATTCATACACTGTTTAATATATGTTAATTTGCAATTCTCCCATGAAATAACAATAATAATAACCATCATGTAAACACATTCTGTTTCCAACAGGCACATTGTCCCCGTATATAGATAATATTATGTGAGGATATTTCAAAGAATTATTCTCCAAATTAAAAAATATATTAATATCATAATTGACTTTAAAATCTTAATGACTATTTATTCCATAACTTTTTTCTATATGTATGATAGAAACATGAAACCAAGAAAGGTTTGAAAATTTTGAAACATTTTAAAATTTAATTGGCATCTCAATTCAGAGTGATTTTTTAAATATGACATGATTAATTTTACACTTGACTTTTATGATGTTGTCAAGAACAGTTGTAATTTTCCATTATATATATTTTATAAATAAATAAATATACATATAAATAAATAAATAAATCTACCAAAGGCCAAACTTAGAAAAACATCTACAAAATCCTATCTTTCAGATACTCTAGTCTATTTGATCTTACCTCATCAAGTGCCTTTTATATTAAATATGCATAATATAGAATTTCAAAAGAAAGTAAAAATGTTTTTCAGCATTTGCTGTGTATAAGGTCTCATACTCGTCACTATATAAACATCATTGTATTTAAACATCACAACCAAAATGTGCCATAGATATGTCTCTTCACTTATAAGTGTGGCAAAACATGTTCAAAAAATTAAATGATTTGCATATGATTACATAACAAGTAATTATCAAAGCCAATATTAGAAACTGTTACATTCTAACTCTATGCTTCTAAGTAGCACACAATATTTTTTTAGAAGGTTTTGCCTGACGGTGATTGTCAAATGATAAATTCTAGACCTATTATATACGTTTATTTATATATATTTATGTATATACATATTGTATACATTCATAATGTGTAGTAAAGGATATATATACACATATGCAGATACATGTGTGTATATATGCATACATATATGTGTTCGTATATGAATATTCATGTACCTACATTAATGGGCTTCTTCATGTAAATATGATACATTTTGGAGACTTGAGATATGTTCAAAGGAAAATATTCTAGAAAATTAAAAAATAAAAATTCAATTCAATTATTTCACTCACATTTTTTGAAGTACCTTAGAAGATGCTTCATAAAATAATACAACATTGCATAACTCATTCCTTGCTCTCAAAATTAGAACACTTCAATTTCTCTTAAGACCTTCATTGATAGCCCAGGAAATAATAGACTTTATAACTTCAATTAACTAAATGTAAGTAAATAATAAAATTCTCTGCAGATTTTGATGTAAAAATTTCTCATTTGAAAGAAATAAAACAAAATATTTTTAATTTGACACATGGATCCACTGAAATCTACACCTCTTAAAAGTGAAATGATAGAAATATTTTCATTAGGTTAGATAATACAATAAGCTTAACTACTATAACTATTTCTTGCAGTATTGCCTGGGAGAGACTAAGCCTCAAAAAATTAAAAGGAAATACCAAGATCTGATCGGCCACTTATATATTAGATTTTATTGATCTGGGTCATGATAAATATAAGGAATATGTATACCTGAAGTAACTTTTTATTTGTGGCCAGCAAATAGGCAAAGCACAGAGGCATTTAACACATGGTAAACTGTATGCCACAGAGCAAAACTGGGACATAAATCTAGTAGAACAAAATGTCAACATCCATTACTGGGTGTAGTGTAACACAGAAATACCAATGCCCTGCCATTTGATTTTGTTCTTAGCGCACCTGCATGCCCAAAGAATTGAGAGCACACTGTTTCCGTGGAAGTTATTCCCATAGACAATGTGAGCCAATTGCTCTGACCCAGAAGAAAGATGAGGTTTTGAGGAAAGTTCATTTGGTAAGCACAGGGCTGGAGGAAATGGAAGAAGGAATAAAAATGTCTCACATAAGGAGTGTCTGGGAGGCTGAGTCAGTTAAATGTCTGACTTTGTCTCACGTGATGATCTCATGGCTTATGAGTTCGAACCTCACATCGGCTCTGTGGTGATAGGTCAGAGCCTGGAGCCTGCTTCAGATTCTGTGTCTGCCCTCTCCTGCTCGTGCTCTCCCTCTGTCTTTCAAAAATAAACTTAACTTTTTTTTAAAGAAAATGCCTCTCATGAGAAAAGAGGAGAATCTTCATTCTGGGATTGGCACAATGTATTAGTAATTCCTGAATATTGTTTTGGACATTAGCATGCTTCAAGTCTGAGCCAGGTGTGATATCATTTTTGTTTTCTGTTTTGTTTTTGAAGAATACTATTCTATTGTCTTGAGGGTGAATCATGAGGAGTTTGAGTCCTTACAGAACCAAACTTTACGGGGCACGTGGGTGGCTCAGTTGGTCAAGCATCTGACTTCAGCTCAGGTCATGATCTTGCAGTTTGTGGGTTTGAGCCTCACTGGAGCCTGCTTCTGGTTCCGTGTCTCCCCTTCTTTCTGTCCCTCCCCTGCTCATCCTCTGTCTCTCTCTGTTTCTCAATAATAAATAAATATTTTTTAAAAAATTAAGAACCAGGGGTGCCTGGGTGGCTTAGTTTGTTAAGCGTCCGACTTTCACTTGTGTCATGATCTCGCGGTTCGTGGGTTCGAGCCCCGCGTCAGGCTATTTGCTGACTGCCAGCTCAGTCAGAGCCTGGAGCCTGTTTCACAGTCTGTGACTCTCTCTCTCTCTCTCTGACCCTCCCCTGCTCACGCTGTCTCTCTCTCTCCTAGAAATAAATAAAACATTAAAAAATTAAAAAAAAAATTAAGAACCAAAGACAATTTTAAATCATTAGGATAATAATGTCTTTTATTCAAAATTGTAGAGATGTTAATTCTAAATTATTAACTCACCTTACCATATTAAGAATGGAACGTGTTCAAGATGATTAATTATTGAGAGAGAGTCATATGGGGAATATGTCAGACCATTAGAGGTGATACATATAGATGTTATGTTTGTTGGCCAAAATCTTGTCCAACAATTGTCTTGATGGGCAACCTTATTTGGTGTTCTCATTAATTCCCTAGGGAAATTAGAAAGTCTCCATTTTTAATGGGCGGTAAAAAAGAAAAGAAAAGATCTGTTACCTGTCGGTCTGTATGTCTGCCTATTTTTCTATCCATCCATCCATCCATCCATCTAATTAAAGTTAAAATGACTCAAACAATTTCAGTATGTTGCCAGGTTAATATTTACAATGTCATCAGTTACATATCCCTGATCTCCATAAATCTCCATTTTCAGCCAAAGGATAAAGGAACATAAAGGATTGTTATCACTTAATGCAATTTATTTTCTAGGACTATCATAACAAAGTGCCACAGAATGAGTGGCTTAAATGGCAGAAACTTTTTGTCTCAAAGTTATGGATAGTAGAATTTTCTAGAAGTCAGGGTATTCGCAGAGTAAATGCCTTCTAACATCTGTAAGGAAGAATTTGTTTCATTCCTCTCCCCCAGCTTCTGGCAGTTTGATGGCAGTCTTGTGTTGCTTGGCTTGCAGACTCATTGAGGTTGTCTGTGCCTCCACAGTCCTGTGGCATTCTCACCACGTGCATGTCTGTCTCCAATTTTCTCCCTTTTTGAGGACATCAGTCATGTTGGATAAGAACCAACCCTAAAGACCACATCTTACTGTGTTATTTCTATGAAGACTCTCTCTCCAACTGGTCACATTCTGAGATATAGTATGTTAGGACTTCAACATATAAATTTTTGGAGAACACAATTCAACCCATAACACCTATTATGCTCATAAACTAGCAATTGGTGTCATGTTGTGTGGTCCGGGGTTGGGGTAAAGCAGCTTAATGAAAGATAAAGAAAAAACATTATGTCAACAGAGTGTGGTTCCATGACAAAACGACAGGGGACTCAGTCACCTTGAAAGGTTTGGACATCATGTGATGGCATAGTTTGGCTAATGATTAGAAAAGAAACCATATTTAGTTTATAAAGTAAAACCATTGTTGGCCCAGATTCTGTCTTTGGGTTGCTGATGGAGAAGAGATCACACAAGCCTGGAATTCCTATTACATTTAACAACCAGTATTCCAGATACAGTTCACAAGTTTTCTTACTTCTCCCAGTCAGAAATGCAAGAGGGTCATCAGAGGAAGAGGAGTATGAGAATAAAGAATTTTAATGGGATTTGGCAAGTTAGAGTCATGACACCCATACTCCCAACCTGGATGGAGATAATCAAGAAACCAATTTAAGGACCTTAATTTTGAAAATAATATTTTTTAGGTAAGGAATAAACCATCACTTCTTTATTCTATCGTTAAAGAAATTAGATATCTTAATCGGAAGGGCGAGTGCTCCCCATCGATGTCACTGAAGAGTCTCCCCAAATCCATGTTAACATATGATGAAGTGAGTTTACCTCACACCCTCTCCAAGCAGCCAGATGCTGATGGTGCTCAGTACTGAGTAGTGCTTGGATTTTTCCATCAAAAGAATGATAGACACATCAGATGCACATCTAGGAAAGTGATTTCAGCCTCAAATTTTTCTATACAAGGGAAAATAATGTCTGTACAGTGCTATAATCATTTTAGGCTTCTAAAATTTATTATGTTATGGAGAGATCTTTGTACACCTCCAATCTTCTAATTCTTTGTCTGTCGGTTATATATTTTGTCTGAGTCAGAAGCAGCAATTTTGAAAGTCAAAGCAAATTCTACAGAGAAATAATCACTGACAGTCAGATTAAGAAAATATATCATGAAGCCAAAGAATATTTATTAAAGATTGACCACTGATGCTTTCGAGAGAATACTAAAATTAAAATTCCACTAATCCCACCTTTCACCTCCAGTTAAAATAAGTAATTATGAGTATTTTACATGATGATCTTGAATTTCTTGGAATGGAGATTTTCTGTCAGAGTTCTCTCTGTTTTCCTGAAGAAAAAAGCTACAGGAAATGCTCTTTTATTGGACACACAGACTTGTTATGGAGGATTTTTTTTTCAGTTATATATTTATTTCCTGAGTACTTTATAGGCTTTTCATATAAAACGATGCACTTGTTATGATAATATTACTTTAAAAGTATAACTTCTGATAATATAAAACAGATCACAGTTTTGCCAAACAAGGATCTTGGTCTTACCTAGAAAAACTGATAGAGACCGTGGGGCAATGTATGTGACAGGCCCCAGGGAAGGCTCTTGTCCCTAGGCAGAAGCAAGTGGCTCATAAGTATGTGGCTATTGTCAGTACCTGTGTTCTTCATGGTTGCTGGTGTGTTGTCCTAATTGTGGTAGTAGTGGTGATGGTGGTTAGGGAGAAGGTGACAGACCTTTCCCTATGCCCTGTCCTTTCCCTATGCCCTGTCACACTTCACTGACCCTAGGTAGTTGTCAATGTGAGTCCCACCAAAGGAGTGACTTCTCTGCCACCCATCAGTTTCTATATTCACTTTGCCTTTCAGTACTAACTGGTCTCTCACTTCAAGGATTTAATATAGTTCTAGGTGTTTCATTCCCTCCTCATAGTATGGCATAGAGGCACTTAACATGTTTTCCTAAGAAAATAAATAAACATTAAACTCATTTGCACTGAAACGTTACCTCATCTACATAATTTATTTAAAATCTTACTTTCAGATTTTTATTGCGATTTAATTGGCACATAACATTGTCAACTCTCAAAATAAATAAACATAATCTTTAACTTTTTAAATGAGAGAGGAGGGGAGGAGCAGAGAGAGAGGAGACAGAGGATCCAAACCTGGCTCTGCACTGATAGCAGAGAGTCCTACAAGGGGATCAAACTCACGAACCTTGAGCTCATGACCTGAGCTGAAGTCAAATGATTAACCAACTGAGCCACCCAGGGGCCTCAATCTTAATTTTTAAGACATCAGAAAATGTTACATTTGTTTTTCCCTTAGGATTTTTAAGAAACAAAAAACATAGTAGAGTAGTACTGAATTCACCAACACTAAAACAAATCTCAGTCCTTCCTTTACCTTCCCCTTCTGAATGCCTTGTGAATGCTTTATCTCCGCCTGCCCTCCAGCCTAAACGTTCATAATTCATCCACCAATCTGACTGCCCTGAAAGATCCTAACTGATTTCTCTGAAAAGACTCTTGGGTGACCAAACCTACTTGTTTTATTTCATGATTTTTGATCCTTTGGATAACACATCCAGGTAGGTAATATCTTCCCTGTTTTAAAGATGAAGACTAAAGTCTCAAAAATATCTGAAATGAATATGATCCAACTCATAATTTACAACAAAGTATTAGAATTTTTAAGTTTCTTAGTTCAAAGTTTAAATGTTTGCCACAAATCCTTCCCTACTTCATATAATTTCTGTCTATGAAATTTCTGAAAAGGAAGTATCTCACAGAAATATAGACTTTGTAGATTCAGGTACAACATTTTTGACTGTACACCTGAACTGTGAATTAGCTATTCTTGTTGAATAATGGAAATGTCTTTTGGTATAAAAAAATATAAAGGAGCAATGGTAGCAGTTTTCTCTTAAGTATAGAATTTTTGGCAATTATTAGGAATTCTTCCTTCCTCTATTGTTAAACAGTTATTATATAAAATTGAAATTTGCTAATTATTGTCATTTTTAAACCTATTTTGGAAATGGAAAGCATAACTTTTTTTTCTTTGTGTTTCTAACTCATCACAACATATTGAAGCTGGCATGACTAAGAACAAATATTTGTTTGTTTATTCAAACACTTAAAATACTCCTAAAGGTTTAAAAACAGACTTCAGTCCCCTTTCCATGAAGATGATAGTTTAGTGGGCAATACTCATTCAATTTTTTGCTGTTCATTTGATTAAATAAATATCTTCTCCTTGTCCTTGTCTCAAACTGTTAACTCTGTTTACAACTTTAAATAAGAATGAGTTTTCAGTTAAATCAATTAGGCACCAGTATTTTGTGGCCACTGATACTTCACTCTATCTCTTTGTTTGGTCCATTTTTACCTGGATCACTAGAGTGGGGGAGGAGTGGATAACAATTTCTGGACACAAACTTGAGGATCTGTATTTTAAAAATCTTGCCAGGCCATTGGAACCTGGGTGGCTCAGTTGATTGAGTGTCAGAGTCTTGATTTTGGCTCAGATCATGATATCATGATTCTTGGGTTTGAGCTCTGCATCAGACTCTACGCTGACAGTGAGGAGCCTCCATGGAATTGTGTGTCCCTCTCTCTCTGCCCCTCCCCTGCTTGCTCTCTCTATCTCTCTCTCAAAAAAAAAAAAAACAAAAATAAACAACAAACAAAAAATCTTGCAGGCTACTCTCACTGGCAGTTGTGAATCACTGGTATGTAAGTGGAGCAATGCTTATCACTGTAAATGAATATTCTGTAATTGTATATCACCTGGCACATTGGTACAACCATATATTTCCTGGTTATCATATATAGCTGTTAGTGACTGCCTTTATCTACCTAACACACATATCTTGAGAATTATTGAAAGTGCTTGTGAAGTTTCCATTAGAACATTCCTTTAAAATAACAACATATGACTTGGCTATAATCATCAAGATAAAAACTAAAAAGAATATAAAAACAAATTATGGTTTGACCTTATAATTGGCTCTATAATAACAAGGGATTGATTCTGCATGTACATGGTATAAGGGAACAGGAAATAATAATGTAAAACAGGCACCATTTGAGGCAGTTTTTAAGGGATTACACAATCTATCTGCCGTTATTACTCTACTTCTGGAGGATAAATAACCTGTAAACAATTCTTATCCCAAACCACAGTGCCAAGCATTTTTGGACCTTCATATCAGCTCTAAAGTGAATAGCAAATTGGTTTACTCGGCTGGGCATATTTATGGTAGTATTTTATTTTACCTACACAGATAACACCTGTTTACTCAGACATGATTTTAATATCAGAGTATCTGTGGAAGGCTTAATACAAATCGTTTTAAGAATTCTATTGACAGAATTTCCCAGTGGAAAAGTTAGTTCAAAAATAACAAGTCAGCAGAGCAGTAACTACATCACTATGCCTGGATTGGAAAAGGGAGATAAGATTCTGAATTAGTCACAGGAAGAATTTAAAAAATCTCCAAAAAATTGTTAAACATAAAAAAGTGGTATGTTTCATTTAATCATCAAATCATCAAGGAAGCTACAAATCTTGATTCTGTCTTTTCAGATTGGTATGGTACAGTAAGCTAAAGTATTAAATTATAATAACAAATATAACTCCTAAGTGACCATTATGAAGAGATAAAATTAAAGCTGAGCAGACATATATTTTAAACTACTGTTAAATATATGATAATAGAATCAAACAAATTTAAGTTTCTCTTGACCTTTTGACATTGTATAAAACCTTTACATTTATCTAGTATTTGAGTTTTCCCACAAGGTTATCATAGATTCCCATCTGCTTATTATGATAGTTTTATTATACCATAAGGAACTGGATTTCTTCAAATCTTACATGTTTATAATAGTCCTACAGAATAAATCTGAAGAATAAATGTTAGCATTTATATTGCGATCAATGTTTTAATCACTTTGTACTCACAAATGGAGGGAAAAGGCCAATTAATGCAGTCACACATCTAATACCATATATTTAATTGACCCTTCTCCCACCCTCAGTGTAATTATATCATGTGAATGAAAGCTATATTATAAATTTTAAAGACTTATGGAAATCTAAGTACTTTGTTCACACTTAGAATTAATTGGATTCTACTTACTAATATCAGTTTAACATAAAATTTTCACATTTCGATGTCACTGTAAATATTATGTTGTGTTGGGAAATGCTTGATAATAAATAACAAAAGCAAAACAGTTAATAAAGCTGGTGAAAAAGGAACGAGAGGGGACAAAAACTATGATACTACCTGATCTTCATCACTTTTTAACACCATTTTTCTCTGACTGAGCAAAGTATTACTTCACTTTTACTTTACTTTTTTTTTTTTTTACTACTTTATTCATGAGCCTGAGGAACTCATTTTGTGAATCAGCTCTGGATAATATGGTTAAATGATTTGTTTATAGTTGTAATTTCAGAAAACAGCAAATTTGGATTTTTCATTCCCTTTCCAAACCTCTTTTTGCTACAGTCACATTGTCTTCTTTACGTAAAAATGTTAAAGTTTAATTGTATTAGTACACATGTTTACAACTGCTGGAATAAGTTAGATTTATCATACACAATTATTTCATCTCCAGAAATAGGATTTTTGACATATTTTATGTAGAAATTTTCTTTTTTGGTCACTGGAAGATACTCTTCAGAATTTCCTCGGATTGCTCATGGCAGAGGTGTGCACACTCCTAATGGCTGCTGGCCGAGTTTCCTATTTCATAGCTGCCATAACTATATATACTGTATACATGCCATGTTGAAACCCATACCCAATTTTCCTAACCATGATTAAATTATTAATTTATGACTTTACCCCTTAGAAAGTGTAATATTTTAAAATATTATTATTGAGAAAGATCTTGTTGTGAATCTATAATTAATATTAATGACATTGAACACCATGGTAGACAGAAAGGTAGCTCCCTAAAATGTCTGTACTGATATCACTAGAATTTGTGAATATATTACCTATGTTACATGTCCAAAGGGATTTTGAAGATGTGACTAAATACCTTGAGATGGGGAGATTATCCAGGATTATTCAGGTGGGCACGGTTTAATCACACATACCTTTTAAAGCAGAGATTCTCTCCCAACTCTTCCGACTCCCCAGAAAGGGAGCTGTGACCATGGAGAATGGTCAGACACATGCAACTTTTTTGGCTTTCATAGAGGAAGGGAGCAAAGAGCTAAGGAATGAAGGTAGTCTCCTGCAGCTTGAAAAGTTGAGGAAGAAAATTTTCCTTTATAGACTCCAAAGAGAAATACAGCTTTGCCAATACCTCAGTTGTAGCCTGGTGAGACCCATGTCAGACCTCAAACTTACAGAATTGTAAGATAACAAATTTGTGGATTTGTAGCTGGCATGTTTGTGGTCAATAAAAAATGCATATATCAAATACTTAGCTGTTTAAAATTATTTCTATCTGCATTCTAATTCACTATTGCCTTTCAGAACCCAGATGTGCAATGGACTTTATCATCAACATCCTCTCCATCTTCTTTGGTTCTAAGGAAACAAGGTATGAAACCTGATCTATTTAAGAATCAACTCAATCTGGGCACAGCCAGTTCTTTGTCATTCAGTCAAGGTCTGTTTTGAAATATAATGTGAGTTCTTTGACTTTTGTTTAACTATATAAATCTTGCCCCCATGAAATCTGTATCAATGTTAAGAAAAAATGTTTTCTGTAAAGCAATGCTTCTTATTAGGTGGCCATGTCTGCACAAAGTTACATCCTTAAATATAATGACTATTATATAGTTTCCTAGAGGCAATACACGTTCTCACAAAAGAATTTCTTTTGAGATGACAACTAAGTGACTACACATGCAAATAGTGAGAAAACACTACACCTGAATTTCCTGCAACATCTTTAATGAAAATGCCAATGTAAATTATCCTGACATATTCAAAAAATAATTGATTTCATCTGAAGTTTCCTTGGGAATACTCTAAAGTAAAAAAAAAAAAGTATATGAATTATTACAATCCTAGATTTTACACACAAGCAAACATGAGTTTATTATGAATGTTCACCTCTAACACTGTACTATAGAAGAAATAAGTGAAGAGAGGGAGAATTAAGAGAAATTTATGTATATACACCCACACATGTGTATATTGGTAAAGATACGGATATGTATAATAAATATGTACTTTATTAACAGTAATTTTATTAATCATACTTTTATACATGTTCTTGATAACCCCAAACAAGTCATTCTGTGTTTTCTATATTTCTTCACAATTGTTGTTTTGTTGGTTTGAATATCAAAGAACTGTATATTTCAGTTTGAAGTAATCAAAGCAGTGGCTGCCATCTGACCATTTCTATTAAAGAAGTTCCAAACTTTAGAATGTCAAGCACAATCAATAATCAATGTTATTTAATATTTATTAATGACTAATCAATAATAATCAAAATGATTATTTTGCAATAAAAATACTTAGAAACTTATACAGAGATCTGCAACTCATTCATGAAGAATGAGATTTGTTTTTCTCAAGAAACTAATTTTAATGTCCTCATTTTAATTCTAATGTCCTCATTTTAATGAAATTTTACAAATAGCAGATTTGTTATATGCAAATAAGTGATTGAAATAACATGACAAAATCATAATGACCTCTAAAATGTATGACAAGCTGCAAACAAGAATACTCATTAAAGAGCTTGTACAATTAATTTTGTAAAAATGTTCCAAGCACAGTTTGGCAGAAGAAAGAGGTAAGGATTCCAAGGACAATTTATAGTGTTCATTTAAACTTGTATTCTTTCCAATTAAAGTCCAGTAATGAAATTTTGAAAATTTAACTTTTGAAATTTTTGTTCTATTTTATTACTTAATTCTGGTCCTTAAAAATAACACTGAGAAATTTGGGAACTTGCCAGATAATATACTGTGATAAGTAAAAATATAAAGATTTATCTCTACTTTTCCACGTAAACAACCAAGGCAATGCAGATATATAAAAGCTTTTATAATTTAAATATTAAACATTTAGAGACTTAAGTAAAAAAATTAAACAATATAACACTATAAACGTAGAAACAGTGCCCGAGTTCTATAAGAGAGATTTCCAATAACACACTTGGGAGTATATTATGAAGCAACATGAGTAAGCCATAGATCATTGTTATGAGTGAAAGTATCATGAGGTTAGTCCCTACCTTGGATAGAAAAAGCTAACTTACTTTAGGGGCGTGGAAAAGAGAAAGAGTCCAGAGTACATTAGGTTCATATGACTTTTCTTCAAAGCCATATATCCATTTTCATTAATGTGGCTTCTTCTTTCTACCTTTTCATTCCAGGGCAACTTAACTTCAGCTTGCTTTTCCCTACACTGTACAACCTGAGGTGGCTTGAGGCATGAATATTGAGTTGTTTTTTTCATATTGTACATTAAGAACATTAGGAGGTAGGCTGATAATTTGTTGTCAGAAAGATGGTCACTGATATTAAATAGAAAGAATCCAAGGGGGTATTTTCCACCCAGATTTGACAATAAAGGAATACTTTCTTAAAAAGCATAAAAAATAAATGCCACCCTTTTCCTCAGCTTTTGGTGAAAATGTCCCAGCAGAAGTTCAAAGACAGCAATGACTCAGGTTTTGGAGATAGCTGCCCAGTAAAATAAACAGGCAAAATACTTGTGTTTAACAAATTCAACCAGTAGCTAAAGTATGGCAGAGCCTAGGGTGGAGAAGAAAAATCTCTCCAAATTTACAAGGCAAACCTGCTTCAGGTATCCAAAAGGGCTTAACATGAAAATCAGCCTACGTGTTGCTGATCATAAACCACTGACTGTGGATAAGAGAATGCAGGTTGAAAAGAAAGAAGGAAAGAAGGAAAGAAACCCTTGTCTTTGCACATTGACAAGGCATCCCTATTATGTTTTCAAATTAAAGGTAGTCATTATAACTTCATGCATTCATTCTATGAATATCTATGGAGATTTGCATTTTCTCTGTTTTTCAATTCACTTTCTTTTCATAGGGACTGATTCTTGTTTAATAGAAGTAATAGTTTGTTAAAAGTGGCTAATTTGACCATCCTAAGTATTCCTCCTCAAGCTATTTCTCCATGTCTTGGCTATTCCCAGTCTCTGCTTCTAGAACACAGGTCACCACACTCTAACTTCTCCCTCTTCTCCAGAGCGCTTCCTCACCTAATTCATACAATCTTTTTACTCAAGCCTTGACTTAGGTACAGACTCTGCCTCATGTTTCAAGTTAAATGTATCATCTTAACTCATCTCTAAACTTCTGTCCCTCCTACAAACTTCTACCTCTCTTTTAAACCTATATCCAAGTTACCTAGAATTCATTAAGTTATTCAACAAGCCTACTTTTTTCCAGACATTGTTGTAAGGCAAAAGATGTAGTTCTGAACGTAGCAAAATCCTTATGCATTGTATTTGCCATCAGGTCTCTGATTAGTTAGCTACAAGACTGTCATTCTACTTATGCAGAAATCTCTTGCCAAACTATTCAATACCAGCCGATAAGTTAGTGGTCCCTTGACTCAAGTACACAGGTTTAACTAATCAACTTTGGGCAGAGTGGCAGGATTTTGTCCTGTTTTTCTCAATGGGGAAGGTGAATATAGCACAAACAAAAACCCCATGTCCTATTCCAAAAATAATTGCCTTATTATTATTATTATTATTATTATTGCCTTATTATTATTATTCCAAAAATAATAAGCAGAGGCTTCCAGTAAAATATAACCAGTTAATTGCTTTTAGAAGTAATAGACCAATATATTATTTTCTCTTAGTTTGATTTTTAAAATATATCTTATTTGCTTTAGTTTGGTTTAACTCAATATCCTCCTTAAATGGATACAAAATCAAATTCACTTTGCCTGTATGGACTGGGGATATTAAATGATATTTTCAGATATATCCAAATATTTAGCCTTCAAATAAAACAAAATTCTTCAGAAATAGGAGTGTTCTCTCCTCTATAACTCTATTGAAACATTATTGAATTCCAAATAGAAGAAAAAAACAGTCCATATAAATATTTGATGCAGATATCATCTTATATATTGGAATTCTATAAACAGTGTTTATATTTTCCTTTCAAGGCTTTTATTTTTAATATTCTGTAAAGCACATTTTAAGCATTATGAATTATAAATTTGGATGCATTAGTGATCTGTTAGTGATAATACTGTATTTTACCTATAATAGAATTATAAATACACACAAATAAATAAATATATATACCTATGATAAATTTTATATATTTATAGAATATATAAACAATATATAAGTAGAATTTACATATACATATATATTCATATATACATATACATATATATTCACACACATACACACTTATTTTTCTCTGGAACTGATTAGCAAAGATAAAGTTGTGATACCTTAGACGAGATTAGATGTATAAGAGATTTATAAAAAAACAAACAAAACACCTTGCAAGATGAGATAGGAAGCTAGCATATACAGGAAAGGTCCTCAGCCATTATACACTCCTGACCCTTGTTAAAGAAAGGAGGAGGGAAGGAGGTTGGGGTAAAATGAGTCACAGACAGCACAATTTATAACATGTTTTGGCCAGGACATGGAAAGTTCTCAAACCAAATGCACCCTTCCATACTGAGCAAGAATAAACCTGCAGTAACACCTTGCTGTGCCCAGTCATGAGCCAGGGACACGTGGGAAACGTGGCTTCAGGTCATTTGTGGTGGTGGCTCCAATGGGAAATCATCCAGAGCTGTCAGTCAACTGTATCCCACTACCAAGTGACATCTGCGTGGCACATTTTCATGGCAGCTGCACGCCTCAACTTCTCACTGTATGCTAAAGTAAATTTAATTTAGGATGAAGAGTAGGAGACCACCTAGCTTTGATAAACCAATCATGAGAAAATGATCTATATAACATTCAAATTCCAGTTGGTAGGATAAATAGTTTTAGAAGACAAGTGATGGATTCAGAAGCATTCCTTAACACCATGGAAAATACATTAACTAAAGATGCCGACTATAGGAAGTGTATTAATGACGCACAGTTATTAGTTGGTGGGTTTGCTTAGAGTGATAGAATATTTCTCCCTAAATTTGGCATATAAGATTTAGATAATTTTTAATACCTGATGCAATTAAATGATATCACTCAACTGATTTATTTAGATTTTCAATATCTATGTGTTCATAAACTCAGAGTTAGAATTGAAAGCTTCTTAGACTATTTTCTCACTTGTTGCAAAAATTACATTTCTGTTGGTTTCTTTTCAGCCTCTGCTTGCTCTGTCCCAGAGAACAAGGTCCCAGTAACTTATGAGGCTTTTTAAAAAATTATTAGATATTTGATTGTTAAAATACCTGTCATTATATTGAGCTAACTAATTTCTCATTTTATTTTCTATCTGAGTTTTCCCTCCAAATTTTGAAAAACAAAGCAAAAGCAAAATAAGTCTTTTCCATTTCTTTTTCTTCAAAAAAATTCCTCTAAATAGTAGAAGACAGAGTACCTTATACTTCCTTTCTCAAACTGAACATCCCACTCCTTCCATGTTTCCTTATTTAAAATGGTTTCCAGACACTGCAGTCTCCTGAAAATTCTTTTCTTTTAAAGATTACAATCTTCCATGGGTACCTGGGTGGCTCAGTTGGTGAAGCATTCAACTCGTGATTTTGGCTCAGGTGATGAAGTCAGGGTTATGAGATGGATCCCTCCTTTGGGCTCTGCACTAACAGTGTGAAACCTGGTTGGGATTCTCTCTCTCCTGTTTCTCTGCCCCTTCTGCCACACACACTTTCTCTCTCACACAATAATAAATAGGTAAACTTTTAAAAAATAAATAAAATCATCTAGGCAAATTTGTGCTTGTCTAATTCTGAACACCACACGGTGGCTTTAGAGTTAAAGTCCCGGGTTTCCATCAAAATGTTTTCATTTAAAAACATCCTAAAATGGGCTTCTCCAACTGAAATTTTTACAAGTCTTTTTATGTTTTTCCCCCCTTTGAAATCCCAAGTGCCAAGCTTTCCATAAGTCCTTAATCAAGTTCATTAAAAATATATGATTGTAAATCCCTGATCTGGAATTCTACTTTTGTCATTTAATGTATTATCTACTTTTCCTTACTAAGGATCTCCATATATTTCTAAACCGAATATTCTATTCTGTCGTGTGTATCAATTAGGAATGGATATACTATACTGTAGTAATACTCCCAAAGATAAAAATTTCAATGTTTAATACAGGTCAGAAAGGGAGACTTAGAGTCACTTATGGAGAAAGCTTGTGACAGCTCCATCATGACTCCTACCAGTAGAGCTCATAAGAGCCTTTTGAGGAACCTTGCATAAATCTCTTCTGTGGAAATACCATTGATCCGAACAAGTGATATAGTCTCATCTAAATATAAGCAGAGTGGGATCCTGCCATCTTATTATTTTGATACAATGGAAAAAAGATGATGGGGTGCCTGGGTCTCTCAGTTGGTTAAGCACCTGACTTTAGATCACGTTGTGATCTCAGTTTGGGAGTTTAAGCCCTGCATCAGGTTCTGTACATGCAGAGCCTGGAGTCTGCTTTGGATTCTGTGTCTTCCTCTCTATTTGCCTCTCCCATGCTTGCTTTCAATCTCTGTCTCTTTCTCTCTCTCTCTTTCTCTCTCTCTCAAAAATAAAAGAAAACATTAAAAAATTAAAAGATTAAAGTATTTATGAGCAGATCTATTATTTACATAATTGATAAAATTCTTATTCAGAATAGTGTCAGTTATAAAACCTGAAGTATATTATTTTTCCTGTTAAAGAAAGTAACACTTGTAGACTTATTTTTTCATACAACTACAAAACACCTAACACTTGTACCTGGCTTGATTTTTCCTATTTTGTACATTAAAATGAGACTTTGCCAAATGTTATGATAAAATCTATAAGCCCCAAGCTCATAGCATTTAATTATTTAAAAGAAAGCAGTCATGAGGTTTAAGAATTATATTAAATGCTATCTTAAAATGACCTCCAGGTACCTTCCAAAGTTTTCAAAATCCTAACTTTTTAGTGGCCTATGTATTCATTAACACTGTGACTTTGGATTCATTCCTCAGTCTCTCTGTGCCTCAATTTCTTTGGTTATATAGTGGGAATGTTAAAAATCTTCTCACATGACCAACCTGAGGGTTAATTTCAGCAATGCCTATAAATCCCTAAGAAATTCTTGAACATGTTAGCTAATACTCCATGAAAATGGGATCATATCTCACATTATTTTTCAAACGCTTTTAGCCAAAAGTATTCAGTGGACAGAACTTCAGACTAATACATACAAATGATTGAAAATTTGCAGTGATAATTTCCAGATGACAATTCTACTGAAAATTTTTATAAAATTTTTTTGATGTTTATTTTTGAGAGAGAGAGACAGAACACAAGCAGGGAAGGGGCAGGAAGAGATGGAAACACAGAATCCAAAGCAGGCTCTAGGTTCTGAACTGTCAGCACAGAGCCCCATGTGTGGTTCAAACTCAGAAACAATGAGATCATGACCTGAGCTGAAGTCTGACACTTAACTGACTGAGCCACCCAGGTGTCCCTATGTTGAAAATCTTTAAATAGAGAAATTCTATGTCTAATAATGAATTACACACTTTTGTTTATCGACATGTTATATAACAGAATATCATGAAAGGAACACAACACATACACACATATACTTAAATATTTAAACATTTAATTTAAATTATGCATATATATTACATATATTTATATCTATACATATGTGTGTATAATTATAAATTACATATTTAAAGTTAGATATATTTAAATGTACACATATGTGTATAAAATATGTATTTAAAGTTATAAAGTTGATATCTGTCTAGATAGATATTAGAGAACACAATTAGGTGCTTTCATTTTGTATTTCACAGAATTTGCTTAGTGTGAGCATGTCTTTTATAGGTATATAAGCTATCAAAATACGCAATATTTGCTCTACATAAGAAAGTATACTAAAATTTTCAGCATTCTCTCCTCACTTTTGCATTCATTTTTAGTCAATTACTTCCAGATGCCAGCATGATTATCATAAAGTTTAATTGCTGACTAAATATTTAAATAACTCAAGGTATCAGTCTTTTTATTCCCTGAGTAGCAAGACAGTAATTGTAGTTGGTCAGTCCTCACTCCCCACAAATAGGGGACTATGTTGCCCAAACTATTACATCTGACCAAAAAAATAAAAACACATTAGTAGTTAAAAGCAAGATGGAAGTTTACATCTAGCCCACATCAGCAAAGCATGATGGTCAACAGCACAGCAATTATAGAACAATAACACCAACACCAAAGATTCTGCCTCTTTGTATCATGTTGTTATCTCTCACTCATAGATGTTACTGCATGATCCAAGAATTTCTGCATGCTTAAGCTCCTGCATCATGTCTGCATCCAAGAGAAATTATGAAGGGTGAAATAAGGGCATAACAGCTCCCTTACAAAGAAACTTTCTAGAGGGGCGCCTGATGGCTCGATCAGTTAAGCAACTCAATTCTTGGTATTGGCTCAGTTTATGATCTCATGATTCATGAGTTCAAGCTGCACATTGGACTATAAGCTGAGAACATGGAGCCTGCTTGGGATTCTCTGTCTTCCTCTCTCTCTGCCCCTCCCCCAACTTGCTCTCAAAATATATAAAATAAATATTAAAAAAAATATTTCCTGAAAGTCACACATATCACTTTGACCCTGAACCCTTACATGGCTAAGATTATGAGCAAGGGAAACATGGAAATTCAGTCTTCTTTTTAAGTGGACATTTGTTGAGCTAAATATTATGAAATTTATCACTAAGAAAGTGCGGGTGAAAGACGGTGAGAATTGCCAGCAATCTCTACAAGAGGTACTTAGGGATGTACTCCAGAATAGAAGAATAGATTTCTTTTTAAATAATAAAACAAGGACAATAAAAGGAAAATTAGAAAGGATTCTAGAGCAGAGGAAAAATGAAAGTCAGTATTCTGTGGTTAGAGACATGAGGTGGGTACTTGAAAATCTCATAGGAATTAAAATTGTGAGTGTTTCAAAACCTGAGATGTGGTTCTGCTCTTGGGTCCTGACTAGATAGATGCACAATCTCAGGCAGAAAACTTCAATGCTGTGTAACTGTGTTCTGATTTATAAAATAGGTGTGTCAAACTCTGAAACATTTAAAGGCAGTTTGAATTATTGTAATACATCATTGTTTTTGAGATCAAGCAGACCCCTGTTGAATCTGTCGCCATAAATAAATACTTCATTATAAATGTTAATAAGGCCAAGACACGATGTTGATGTTGTGGAGAAGGATAATTATTCAATATTCCTGATTTCATGTCAAAATATTTTAAACTGCTATGTTGTTAGAGTAATGACATTATGGAAGCTGTAGATTATCAAGACTATAGCTTTGTTTTATGGCATCAGTATCCATTATGAAAATTTGATTATCGATCACTGAACTCTAAGAGCTAATTATAATGTTTACTGACACTAAGGGAGGCAAAATCATGCACAATTCATACAAGGGGACTGGAACCATGAAAGATGGAAAACAGATGTTATAAAAAGTGCAAGGATTATCCAAAATTTTTGAAAAGACTTATCTGGGGTTTTCAAGCTTAATATGTTTTAGGATGATATTGAATATAGAGTAGACATTTCCTTAGGAGGTTAGCTTAGTCAAAATGAATTAGTTTGTTCAATTGGCTCTAGACACATTCTGCTTTAGAGCATCTTGACTAGAAATAAAATTGCTGAGACACTCTCAATACGGTTAAGGTGAAATTGTCTGGATGTGTATTTTATGGACATGACCTTATGATGAAAATGACTTTTTTAACGCAGTTCTTTTGAAACACATTTTGTACTAAAGGGAATTATTACCATTTTGTTCCTTCTCATTGGCTATCTGTGCACAATAACATTTTGTTAATGATAGAATCAAAGCTAAAACTGATGTGATAAGAAGAACATCTATTCCCTGTTTCCATAGAAATCTACCCTACCAGATCTCTGAGAGAAGAAAAATGAACCTCCAAAATTTAGGAAACCATTGAATTTAAGAGCCAATATAATTTTTTCCAAATGGATTATATTTCAATACAAAGTATATTTGAAAGCAGTGTCAGTTCAAGTTACCTTGAACAGTTAGATATAACATTACAGAAAATGTTGGAAAATAAGGAATGTCTTAAAGAAACATATAGTTTAAATCCTAAACATATAGAGGAACCCATCTTAAAACATTAAGTAACAATGTGTAACCTTCTTAATTAGCATTTGTTAATTTCTAGACATAAAATAAGTCATTTCATTGTCTTTTTCTTGTCCATAAGCATTTAATACTTGAATTAGAACCATCAAATAGCCATTAGACCAGGTTCCCTGGAAAATTAAAAATGTGGGAAATTAAACAGTAAAACATTCAAATTCTAAAAGCTTTATATACAAAAGCATTTTTTGTCTACCCTATCTCATAAATGGAATTTAATGAGCTTCCTCTGAAATAAGGGGCTCCTTGGCTGGAGAAGGGTATACCATGTCTATGTGGGGCAGATATTACTTGAGAACACCCTACCATAGCCTAACATTCTACAGTTCCGGGCTTTGTTTACAATCCCATAAAATGTTAACACCATTTACTCTTCACTTTTATCATCAGACATTTCCTGCATAAACTATAACAAAATCCAACCCACGTCACAGACAGTTTATGTTAAAGACCAGGGAAAAGTACTACAATAACTGAACTGCCTCATATATGTGAAGAGACAGGCATGGAAGTATCAGACACTAATGGGATGCTTTTCTTTATATAACAGAATTACTGGTAAGCATTCTGGCTTCCAAATATGAATATCAAACAATTATGCTTCTCAAAGCATGTTGCAAATTCTGTTAGAAGTCAGCAACCAATACAAACAGCATTATGCCTTTTTCTTTTTCTTTTCTGTTTTTTTTTTTTTTTTTGCATTAACATTCTGGGTTCCTAACAGATTGATATTGCATCTTAAATTGTTTTACTTCAATTGACCTTACAAGTTGTTGATTATTTATCTATATCTTTATATACATATATATGTATGTACATATATGTGTATGAATATAGGCTTTCATTAAGAAAAACATGGCAGCTCACTGAACAAGTTAGAAGTGCCTAGGGTTTTCATTAAGGAAAGAGAAACCAGGAGCAGGCCGAAACCCCATAGGCATGAGCTGAAGTTATTTTTGACGGGCAGGATGGGAAGATCCAGAAAACAGCCAGTTGCTATTTTGGTGTTTGTCCCTGAGGGAAGGCCTAAGACTTCTTTCAAAGTCCTTCCAACTTATTAATTCAAGCCAACCCCATGAGAAACTCTCTTTTATTCAATGTAAAGTAAACGGATTAGAGATTGTATTCATATCTGCAAAATCCTTTCACAGCTGCACCTAGGTGAGCATGTGACTGTATAACTAGAAGAAGGTGAATGTGTGATACAAAATGACCTCTTTTTGGCTTCTATCTTTCAACTTTCACAAAAGAATATCACTTCTTGCTTATCCTGGCCAGAACCAAACTAGAAAGAGAATGAAGTAGTTCAGACTTATAAAGTGGATATTTCAAAAAGTGATCACAGTAATATCGAGGGCTGTAACATTAATATAAAATATCAAATACATTTCTATAAAAAGCAACAGACACTTGGAAAATGAAATATAAATGCTTATTAACAATGGCATATAAAATAGAAAACACTAAGAGATAACTTAAATGTTTGTTAAAGGGGAGCACCTGGGTGGCTCTGTCTATTGAGGGTCCAACTCTTGGTTTCAGGGCAGGTCATGATCTCACAGTTTTGTGAGTTCGAGGCCTGCATTGGGCTCTGTGCTGATGGTGCAAAGACTGCTTGGGATTCTGTATCTCCCTCTTTCTGCCCTTCCCTCATTTGTGCTGTCTCTGTCTCTCCCAAAATAAATAGATAAACTTAATTTTGTTTAAGTATGTTAAAGTACATTGAACACTGAAAACTACAAATCATTGCTGAAAAAATTGGAAAAGATCAAAATTAATGTCCATGGATTGGAAGATGGAAACTGTTAGAATGCCACTTTTTCCTAAATTTGTCTATACTTTCAAAACATTTATAATCAAAATCCCAAATTCTATTTAGTAGAAATTGAGAAGGTATTTCTAAAATATTACAGCAATGAAAATAACAGAGAGCCAAACAATTTTTTAACAGCAGAATAACGGTTTTCACTACTGGATTCAAAATCATAATTCAAAGCTACAATAATCTATTCAATAGTATAGAAATCAGTGTAGACAAAGAGATTTTATATTTTCGATACCTACACTGGAATAGGGACTTGCTAGAAAGAATATATAAGAACTCTTACAACTCAATGAAGAGAATGCCACCAACCCAATAAAATGCTCAGAAATGTGTAGAAGCATTTCACAAAAGCAGATAAGAATAATCCTTGTGAACATAAAAAATGCTCAATGTCATTAATTTTCAGGGAAATCCAATTAAAAACTATAGCAATATACCATTGCCCTATAATTGTTCTGATTAAAACTTAAAGGCTGAGTGTACCAAATCCTGTGTTAGTTGTTTGTCACTGTAAAATGAAATAACAGCCACTACTCTCTCAGTTTGCATGGGTAAGAATTTTGAGTAAGGGTTAGCTTGGTCCTCTGCTCAGTCTCAAGGGGTGTCTGTCCTCATTTAGAACTCAGGGTCCTCTTCTAAGCAGACGTGATGCAGCAGAATTCATCCCTGAGATCTCCCATTTCTATGGCGCCTATTCGCTGGGATTGCTCTCAGGTCCTGTAAGTTGCCTACATTTCTTGCCACTTCATCTTCAAAGCCAGCAATGAAGACTCCCTTGGATCAAATCCCTCTCACGTTTATTAGGTGATCTGATCAGATGATGTTCAATCAATATAAGTTCTCTTCCTTAAAGTCAATTATATCATTTAACATTGCCTAATCACCAGAGTGAAATAAACCATGTTCACAGCCCAAGGGATTATTTAAGGGTGTACACAGTGAGTGGGAATCTTGAGAGAAATCTTAGAATTTTGTTAACCACATACTATGGACTGAATGTTTGCGGCCTCCCCCCCCCACACACACACACCAAATTTATATGTTGAAACTCTAATTCCCACTGTTATGGTATTTGGAGTTGGGGCCTTTGGGAGTTAATTAGGTAATGAGGGTAAAGCCCTCATGATGAGATTGGTGCCCTTACAAGAACAGATAAAACAAATTGGTTCCTCTCTTTGTTCGGTACCATGTGAGCACATGAGAAAAAGCTGTGTGCAAACCAGAAAGAAAGTCCTCATCTGACATATAATCTGCCATGCCTTGATCTTGGATTTCCCAGGCTCCAGAACTGTGAGCAATAAATGTTTGTTGTTTAACTCTATGCTAATTTGTTACAGTGACTTGAGCTAACTATGACACTGCAGATACTAAGGATGCGAAGCCACTGATTCACTACTATGCTGCTGTTGAGAAAACTACAATGTTACAATTTCTTTCTTAGATAAATTGACAGTATCCTCTATCACTAGCCATGCATTTGTAGGTATTTGTCCTAAAGAAAAAAGGAATATGCTCACACAAAGTTTTATGTAAACAAAGATGTATGTTTTATGAGCTTTAAAGAGCTTTATGCACAATCCATTCAAACTGGAAACAACTCAAATTTCTATAAACAGATGAGTGGATAAACCAAATATTGAATAGCTCTATAACAGAATACTATTCAGGAAGAAAAAATTCATTTTATGGAATGTTAAAGAATGCAAAATAGCTTATATAGAAAGCAGATTATGAGACTGAGATGGGGCAGAGTTTCCCCAAATAGGCATGATGAAATTTTATTGTGAGTGGAAATGTTATTTAACTTTATTGTTTTCTGTGGATCCTTGAGTTTAAACATTTGTAAACACTTATACTGTGTAGATTAAATGGGTGCAGTTTATCAATGAACTTGATAAAATAAATTAGGTAAAACAGAAGTACTTCTTAACAATATAAAATTTTCTGGTTGTCAATTATTTTAATATAGGCGATTCTTTATTTTGGCCAAATATTGATTATTAATGTTTATCTGATATCTTAAATGGATTTATATGGATTTAAGAAGTCTCCCTCCAGAGATTAAATCTCTTTCTCAGTTTCCTCTTCCTTTATAACTACTTTCTTTTCAGTTAAGACTCACCCACTTCAAGAAAAGTTATCTTAAATTGAAAGTTTTATTACATTCATATATTTAAAAAGATATATCTTAACTTTTTTAAATCTAATATATTAAAATTTAACAAATACTTCATTTGGAAATAAAAGAAGAAATATCTTATTTTTTTCCAAATTTCTACTCTCATTCTTTAAAATTTATATATGCAGACTTACTTTCTGTGATGTAACAAAATTCTTCTTTCCTGAATATTATACTGTTCTTATCTATTTTTTGAAAATAGACCTAAGAGTTGTATAATGTTAGTTTCATCATTTGTTTTTAACGTATTGAATTACTAATATATTTTTCCTATTTATAAGTACTTATTTCAATTCTATATGCAAAGAAATGTAGTAAATATGCAGCAACCTTGATCCTAGATTTAACAGATCTTGTAATATATAGAATAGTTACAAAGATTAATAACAAATTATAACACAAAGGAAAAATGTCAAACCACATGCTAGAGGTACAAATAATTTATGTATAAAGGACATAGGGATGTGCTGATATTAATTATAAATGGAGGAATTTTCTTTAATCATTCAGAAAAGGAAATCCAATCAAATTTGAGCACTAGGTAGTAACTTATTTAGTCTAGGCTACAGCAGTAAAATCAATGATAAAAGAAAATTAGCCTCAAGAAAGTTATTACATTAGATGAAATCCAAAGTCATGACTCATTTGTTTATTATATATTCATTAATTTCAATTTGTATATTCTTCAAAACTTAAATTCTTATATACTTAAATATAATTCTTGTAGAGGTCAATGTAAATCACAAAATCAGACAATTCAGTGTGAGAAGAGAAACACTCTATCCCTTGATGAGAAGACGAGCATGCATTTACAGGAAGGGGTGGAATAGCTGCTCCCGAAACTTTCAGGCAGCTTATCACTGATACGTTTATTCTCCATTATTCTGGCATATAGAATGTTCCTCAACTTCTCTAAAAATCAAAGTGTTTTGTTCATTGTTTATATGTTTATTTTTCATTCTTTTAAGCCATCATTTTTATGTAGAATATGAAGTGATATATTGTTTTAAATTATGTTTCAATTCTGCCTCCCTCTTTCTGCTATTATTTTAACTCACTTTAAAAAAATATTTTGCTTGCTGGGGCGCCTGGATGGCTCAGTCAACCATCTGACTTCAGCTCAGGTCATGATCTCAAGGTTCATGAGTTTGGTTTACAAGTCCTGCATTGGTCTCTGTGCTGACAGCTCAGACCCTGGAGCCTGCTTTGGATTCTGTGTCTCCCTCTCTCTCTGCCCCTCCCCCGTTTGCACTCTTTCTCTTTCAAAAATAAACAAGAATTAAAAATATAATAATCTGCTTGTGTTGTTACAAAAGCATCTTAATCTTCTTTTCTCTAGTATTATTGTTCCCTTCATATACTCTTCCCTGTTGCTTAAGAATTGCTTCCTGAAACCAAAACGTTATTAATTATCATTATAATATATTTTATAATCTTTCTTGACCTAAGTTCAAATTTTTATATATCACAAGGAGTCCTTATAAATCTAGTTCCAAATGACATTTTCACCTTTACTTTCCACAAAAAAAATCATTTTAACACTCTACGTACCAGCTGCAAAACACAACTTTCTGTTTCCTGTATATCAAAACCTACATGATGCATTGACAGTTTATAAACTATAGAATCTTAGAAACCTGTATCTTCCTCCCTGCAATAAACTGACCCTTTAAATTGTAGCTCAATTATACTGAGTCAGAGATAGTTGAAATAACTTCCTACTGTCCAGACCCAAATACACTCAAACAAATGTCTTCTATGCTTACATGTTGCCATGCCCACTATCAAAACATTTATCGGGCAGTACAGTGGTTCTTAATTTATCTTTCTTTCTCCACATGAACTTTGAGCTTCATAAGGTCAACACCAAACAGTACCTAGCAACCTACCTTTCATAGGAGGCATTCAATCAAATGTTTATCGGCTGAGGAGTATTTGACTAGCAGTCCATAATGCACTTAAGAACATATTTTATATTGAATATACACGTATTATATTAGTCATGATTCTTTGTCTTTTATTCAAAATATACTAGTGATGTCTAAATTCTATGCACTAGGTAAAGCAATTCCACTGAGATCTTACTTACAGACTGCGAGAATATCAACATGCTGCTTTTATTAAAAGTTTCATTTATTTTACAAACTAGCTGAATGTAAATATTCTCAAATGGAATTTTAACTCCACAAGCTGGTGACAGTACCATAGGAGTATCCCTGTTGTGTTAATTCTGTATCTCGAAAGAAGAGTTGAATCATTTTTTCCCTCAAGATTTTGTTTCTGTTTTTAACCAGTTACTGAGCTCACTGGAATGCAAAACACAATAAATGTCTTCATTTCACTGCCAAGCTATTCTTCTGTGCTGAGTGAGAAGAGCGGGGTGCTAATTTCTTGATAGTCCAACTGCTTTGTCAAGAAGTGGAAAGTACTGCCAAATTTGCATTACAAAATAAAACATGTTTAGCACTGCTCTGTTGCTAGAGAAAATGAATGTTTTCACAAATATTTATGTTTTAACAAGTCTTAAAAGGAAAAGTAGCATATTTCAAAAAAAAAAAAAAAAAAGAAAAACCACAGAGGCACCTGGGTGGCTCAGTTAGTTGAGTGTCAACTCTTGATTTAAGTTCAGGTCATGATCTCAGGTTTGTGCAATTAAGCTCTGTTTTGGGCTATATGCTGACAGTGTGAAGCCTGCTTGGGATTCTCTTTCTCTCTCTCTCTCTCTTTTTGCCCCTCCCGTGCTCATGGGCATGGAGGCTCACACACTCTCTCTCTCAAGGTACATAAATAAAATTCAAAAAAAAAAAAAAAACCCCACAAATTTTTAATATCTTCTGTCCACTTGTATTCTATTTTGTCTTTAAAGCAAATCTCTATTACAGGCTATTTGTGCTCTGGAGTTGATCTTTCTGTGGTTGGGCCGCACAGATTGGAAGTGACCCATGACCCTTGGTAGTGGAATAGCAATAAGAGATACTGTGCATTTTAGGAAATGAAACCTCACAGGATTGGAAAATTTGGCAAATCATTACATGAGAAATCAATGAAATAATTAGTCAAGATGAGTAAAAGAAAAAAAAGAACAAAAAATGAGCTTTGAAGAAATGGGAAAGAAACCGTGGAATCCAATCAAATTTAAAGATTTGAAAGAGACCCTTGAGTCACAGTCCAGAGTAATTGCCTGAAGTGGTTTAAAACTGCACAAGTGCCAGGGCTCCTGGGTGGCTCAGCCATGCTTAGCTGTTTGTTTGTTTGTTTTTAATGTTTATTTATTTTTGAAAGAGAGAGAGAGACATAGAGTGTGAGTGAGGGAGGGGCAGAAAGAGGGAGACACAGAATATGAAGGAGGCTCCAGGCTCTGAGCTGTCGGCATAGAGCCCGATGAGGGGCTTGAACTCATGAACCACAGATTGTAACCTGAGCTAAATCAGACTCTTAACTGGCTGAGACACTCAGGTGCCCCAAGATCTCCTAGTTTTGAGATCAAGCCCTGATTGGGGCTCCACGCTGGGCAGCACAGAGCCTGCTTGGGAATCTCTCTTTTTCCCTCTCTCTACCCTTCCTCCACTCATGCTCCCTCTTTCTATCTCAAAATAAATAAATAAACATTAAAAAAATATTGCACAGGTGCCACCACAGAAGAGATACAACTTGTAATACAGGCAGTGAGAAAATGAATAAGGGCAAAAATCTGGCCTGGATAATTGATCCACCTGGCCTTGCACAGATCTTGAATTTAATAGGAGAAAGACAATTCTAGGTAATACTGTAAGAGTTAAATGACTTAGATAAAAATCGATTTTTTTCTCTTAAAATTTAAATGTAAATTCCTGTATTTGCCCATGTACTTTTCATGATGTGGATATTTTCTTGAAATTTGTTTATTGTGGAATATATATACTTTTATTTAGTTGAATGAAGTGTTGAAACTTATCCAAATGTAATGTAAATTTTTACAAGATTTGAACCATAATTTCTGAATTCCCACAACTATGTCAGCAAGTGTTACTAAGGCATTTAATGCATTAGTCATTCATGAGCCTAATTAGATCAATACTATGAATGTTTTCAAGAGAGCAACTCCTGCAATTTCTACTAAAATAGAAAATGTCAAGGAAAACAAATAGGACTTTTTATATAATAGTAGATAAATGCTTCAAGAATTTTTCTCCTGCTGTTGAAACCTGTCAACATTTATGATGTAGGCAATGATACCCTAAACCTACAAGCTCAGTCAAGAGTACCTTGTAGCCAATAAGGACCCTGACCCATGAACTATCAGGATCCACCCCAGTGTTATTGCCAGCACTTTAGAAGCTGGCAAGCCTGCTGAGACTTAATGAACCTAGTTTGCAGGGAAAGCCGCAATCTTCCTGTAGTGCAGTAATCCTCAATTTAGTGTACATGAGAATGCATCTGGAGAGTCCATTATAAATGTAGACTTACTGGCCCAGCCTCTCTTCCTGTTACTCTTACCCTATGGATGTAGAATGGGACCCAGTGATCTGTTTACATGCAAAAGCACCTCAGGGAATTCTAATGGAATCATCTAAGGATCATACTCATACTATAAAAACTTTATTCTTAATTTTCTATAAGTTTTTAATTATGATTCTTAATATTTACACCGATTTAGAAAACTGTCACTTCTATAAATATTTCTTCTAGGTGGAGGATGGAGTGTGTCATTTTGTGCCCACACCTATTCTGAATTGAATAAGCCACCTGATAACAAGAGATGGCTGTTTGTTTGATTTTGAACACAGCCAGTGATTGAGAAATGACACATGTTTTTGCATTAGAGTTATGTTTCTGATGAAAATTGCATATGTAGAAATAGCTGTGTAAATCAAACCCAAATTGCCTTAAGATATAATGGTTGATGATGGGATTCTGGACTTTTGCTCACATTCTCAAATATCACTATCATTTTATAGTCAACACCCACCATGATAGTACATATAATATACAAGTGTACCAATAAAATAACAATGTCAATTCTTCCCTAGGGACTCCTATTCCCAAAGTTACGCAGGGCCTAATAGGTGGGATTGTGGATCCAGAGGAGACTGTGGAGTAGACAGAGGGTGATCCCTCATGAGAGAAAGGAAAGAAAGAAAAAGAAACAGTAGTAGAAGAGAGAATGGCAGAAGGGAACACAGAGTGGTAAGTTCCATAAAAAGTTATTGTCTGTGCTAGATCATACTGATCTGAATCTTACTTAAGTTTTATTTTATTTTTAAAACAAAAGATTTTGAACTCTGTACTGCGTATTCTGCTTTGTCCAGTAGATGTACTTGTAGTGGGAATAGCTCTGGTTTTCTAACAAGGCTACATTCAGTAACGTGTGCTCTGTAATTTATGAAATACACAGTTAGATAAATCTACATGCTTTCTACATTATGAAAGACATCGTGAGGATATTTCATGGGCTTGGCCTGTCTACAAGCCTTACCTTTTTTTTCATTTCATTGTCTTATACCAATGGATCTCTAAGGTACAGGTTGTATTAAAGTCAAGTGACATATCTGTGAAATAGCACTTTGACAGTCAATCTGCATGGCCATCCTCTGATGGTCTTCAATGCTAAATTATGGGATACTTTGCAATAATGATATAAGACCCTTATTTCTTACTAATGAAATTCCCTCCATCTTTCCACCTGTCATGCTGACTATAAATTCAGTTATGAATAAGTCACAGATGATGCTATATCTCCATTGTTTATTCATATAAGTTTATCATATCAAATTTCTTCATGAGAGTTGTTAAAGTCCCCTTTGGTTTCTCCTCAGTATCAGTTTCTGAAAAATGTAGAAATGTCCCTATCTTAAAGCAAGACAATCTTGAAAATTATGCTGAATTATTTTGAAGGATGAGTAAGTCAAGATATGTGAGTCAGTGAGAAAAAATAAGAAACATTAGGTTAATTGAAGAAGATATAAAGTGTGAACTTGAAAATAAATTTTAAAAAGACATAAAGTGTGTAGAGTAATCATATTCTTATAGAGACCGTACAATTTGCACTACAATGTAGTGCCAGACAGGTTTGGTTTTTGCTGAGTTTATGACCCAGCCATTCCAAAACAGTGCCATATCAGTGTGAATGTGTGTGTGTGTGTGTGTCTAAACTTTATAAGGGCAAATGTATGTGAAAGGAACATACAATGAAACTTTCTTCCATGAAAACAGCAATGATTCTATTAACCACTGCCCTATGGATGGGTAGTTTTCAAAATCCTCATCCCCTAATTTTCCCACCTCCACTGCTGATGTAGATTACCTAATGGTCTAAATAAGAGTTCCTCAGTCTTAATTTGCCTTTTGGTGGTGGGTTTTGAATATATTTTCACAAGTCTGATGTGAAACAAGTAAAATATAATGAGTTTGTCATACGAATAAATGCATCCAATTTATAAAACAGCTGATCGTTTTGCCATTGGGACCTTCTAATCTTTTTCTTTCAATATTCAGGCTGACGTTGAGACATAGCCTTTTTGTTTGTTTATGTGTTTCTTTTGTGATTTAGTACAGTCTTTCCAGGTAAAAGTCAAAAGTAATAGTTGCATATTATATTTTTAAATTACTTTTTTTAAATTATACTGATCCAATAAAGAAATTGTAGCAGCCTTAGCCTATTCCATTCCTTTCCTTAAGGAAATGAAGGACAATGACTGGCAATCTCTTACCCACAATTATTTATTTAATTTTCTTCATTAAAGCATTTGTTGCAACTGAGGGGGAAAAGTAGATACTTTTGTCCCACTTATCTTGGTGACATTTTCGGTACTAATTTTAATTAACATAAATTTGATTTGATGTCAAAATGCTCTGGTTCCTTTAAAATGTCAAGTTTTAAAATGCTGACATTTTCTTGGAAAGAGCAAGGACCTGAATGAGTTAATTAGGAAGGGACTGGTCACTCAGAGATTCCAGTGTAAAACGAAGTTCGTTTCTACAGATAAGAAAGTTGCTCTTGAAGGAGACAGAGTCATTTTTTCAACTCAGTGCTAAAATTACCTTCCATATGACACCTGATTCCACACCCTGTCCCCCACCCAGATGTTAATAATCTGTTATGTTCTTGAGGACAGTGACTTGTAATGTTCATCTGTTTGCCCAACACTTAGTAATTGTGCTTGAAACACAGTAGGCCTTGAATGGATATGTCTTAAATTAACGTTGAAAGAGGAAGAGACAAGGAAATATTAACAAGGGAAGTTTTGATTCAGAGTAAAGGTGAAAAAAGCAATTGAGAGTTTTACAGAGAATATTCGCTCTTAAAAAAAATAGGACTTGGATCTGACAAAATAGATTAGTTGAAATTTTATTGATATAGGTAATGTTGCAGAATAATCCATTTTAAGCAATTAAAATTTAATAATTTGGAGATTATGAAGTGTGAAATAGATATATAAAGACCTGGAAAATAGTCTAAGAAAGCTGTTGACATGGATAGGGTAAAAAAACTAGATTGTAATACGTTTGTTATAGTTAGATAACAGGGGATGTATTTTGCCTTTCTTAAGTAGAAAACTGCTTTCTTAAATTATGGTTACTGTGTAGAAAATATTATAAAATTATTTTAAAATACTTGGTTTAAAAAGAATGCTTGGTTTAACTCTTTTAATGAATTTTTATAAATTTAGTAAAAGGTGAATAAAAAGTGATAGTCCTAAATTCTGCCAAACCCACCTTAATTGTCAATGCTTTGGAGAAATGTAAACCTAGCTAGCAATTATGCCTGTTACAGGGTCCATGAAATTAAGATGTTTACCTCTAACTCCCCAAAAGAGGAAAGGTAAGTCAAATTAAATCGTTAATTTGTTTAGTCCTTTAAATACAATGGGAACGTAATAATGTTTAGAAGTGTGTATTAATTGTGAATTTATCTTAAATGTGTGTTTAATTTTGTTTCCATAATTTTCATATGATTTGGAAAGCAGTAGAGAGAAAAAAGAAGACAAGTAAGAGAAAGGTATTTGTTTCAACATGGCCCTAATCACAAACTTGTAAAGTAAGAAAAATAATCAAACTCTCGTAGCCATGAATATTTTGTTAAGTTTAGGATAAAGACATCAAGCCATTAACACATACTGAGGGAGAATTTGTGAGTGGTATGGCCCAAATGGATTGTATTCTTCATGTTTTGTGCTTGAGATTTAAGAATATGGACCATGGAAAGCTACCCCGCCCCCTAATTCCCGCCAGGTAAGCCTGATGGAAGGTAACACTGGCAAACCAGTACTGCTAACAATACGTTTGAGATAGTTCCAGGATTACAGTATGATCATTAAAATTGAGTACAGCTTGCGACCTTACTGTGAATTCTAATTTAAATGTAATCAGAAATGTGTGAAGCTTTGATTTCCAAAGTTGCCAACATGTTAAACTTACCTGATTTCCAGTCATTGCATTTTTCAAACCAGCTGGGGTACAGTGAAATTATTTTGTGTCCCTGCTGGGCCATAATGAAACGATTTTTTACTTGGTTTGAAACTCATGCAGATCCAAGTGAAATAAAAGTACTAGGTGTCAACCACCAGAACCAGTGCCAATATTTTCCCCCCAAAGTGATTGCTAACTGAAACAGCAGGCTTCACACTATAGAATCTCAGCAGATTTACAGCAGGAGTTAATCTCACAGACTATTTGAGGACAAATGGATACTGTTGAGTAAAAAAAAAAAGAAAGAAAAGGTTGACACTAATTGTGTTGAATTGAAAGGAGGTCAACTATAGATTTTTTAGGTTAAAATTAGTGTTGATGGTAGATATAGCCAAAATTATCTTGAGTCACACTATCTCATTTGGTTTTCTTTTTTCTTTTCTATTTTACAACTTGTGTTTTATCAATTTGTGTCTTAGATGATTACAAACTAACAAATTAAGACCCTTGAATTAATACATTAAAGTTATCAGAAATTTTACATTTTACTTTAAATCTGAAATAGACATGAACTCAGAGTATTTGTGTATGGACTTTGAAAAACAATGAGCAGGGGCACCCGGGTGGCTCAGTCAGTTAAGCGTCTGACTTAGGCTCAGGTCATGATCTCACGGTTCATGGGTTCGAGCCCCGCATCGGGCTCTGTGCTGACAGCTAGCTCAGAGCCTGGAGCCTGCCTCAGATTTGTATCTTCTTCTCTCTCTTACCTTCCCCTGCTCAATCTGTTTCTCTCTCTTTCTCTCATAAATAAATAAAACATTAAAAAAAAAAACAAAAAAACAATGAGCTGCAGAAATTACATTTCTGTAGGTATGCTAACCATTGAGAAAATTATTTGGGGTTAATGACATAAATATTGTCCAATAAAAAATAAATAACTTCTGAGTGAATGTCGTATGATTTTAATTTATTGAAATATTAACTTTGCATATAATTTCTTTCCAAATTTTAAACAAAATGGTGCAATTTATCTCAACCTTCTTCATCGTGAGAGTTGAATAGAGAAGTACAAAATGAGTGTTGTTTAATTTTAAAGTGTGTCTGACTTCTCCATGTCAGTCTCTAGGAACAACATTGCTCTGGAAGTTACTCCTGCTTTTAGCAGTTCAGATCCTCTCAGTTCTACCTTACCAGAAACAACTACCTTGATTTGATATCCACTCATAACATCCCTCTTCTCAGCAATGGTGAAGGTTGTGTATCAGTATATCAACCTTCTTTTCCCCATCCTTTTTGTCTGATGACATTTCAGCAATTCTTTTGCTAGAATGCTTGTTTTGAAAAAAACATTTTTTAACCAACCAATTAATGTATCATCAAGTTGGGCATAATACAGCCTTTGCATGTTTTTGCGCGATTTCATCTGTGAGAAACACTAGGTGAATGAAGGAAACTGCATACATCCAGCTGGGCTGAGGCATCAATAAATGTACAAAAATAAAAAATGCACACAGAAACACATCTTGTAAGGAGGAGTCACGCTCATCCACATCTGGTGTTTTAATTACCTGTCTGCTATCAGAGAATCTGCCTTCTACCACTCTGCAACAATTGGTAAGCTACAATTTTCTGGGAGCCATTCTGGCTCCAAACCCCTCCTCTCCATTTCTCCCTTTTCCTCTCTGACTCTTGCATATTGTTTCACTCTGTCGATCCCTCTTCACAGATGTCCAGGAATACAAGCACTTATAGAGAATTTTCTCCCAATAATTTTCCTCCCAAAGGCATGGATGAGATTGCCTCTTTCACCAGGCTTTTCTTAGTAGACACGTCCAGTGGAATGTCTCCCAGAGCATGCTATTTGGCTACTCCAAGAAGATTCTGCAGAGCAGGAGAAGTGATGGAGTGACTGATTGTCTAGACTACTTCCTCCAGGAGCGCATTTATCTTAATACGTCAACACTGCACTGGGTTAAGCCCTTAGCTACGGAATCAGAGGATCAATCCATGCAGTGTCATTGAACTTCTTAGCCATGGGGTTCAAGTAGGTCAAGGAGTCTCACTGGGATACTCCACCTACAGATGCCAGTTTAACAATTTTCCAGAACTAGAACTCCCGAACATACAAGACAATGACACCAGCTCAACAAGACATTTGACCCCGTGCAGACATTCTATATGTGTTATCTTACTTGATGCCGGTTGCAAATTGAGTGTGAATTCAAATTAATAGGACCTGATTTATCCCTCTTTTATTGGCAATATTTCTGACATTTTTATAACTTGAGATAGTAAAAGGTATAAACATATCAGATACAGAGAACATCATTCTCTTCTTAGGAAGATTTGTATTGATATTATCAATATTTGGCTTTATAAATTTCCTATTTTTTCTACAATAACTAAGTAGCTGTTTTTATAATACACTCTCATCCGTACGTATGTAAATACATCCAATACAGTCCAGGTCCAACTGTTTTTGTTTTTTGAGGGGGGGCATTTGTTGTTTTATTTTTCTTTTTGTTTTAAAGCTATAACTGTTGGGACTATTATCTGTTAGCACTTTTGCTTAACATTCTAAAATTATCTTATTGCTCATATTTTCAGTATCTTGAGAGAATTTTACTATCTATGCCATCATACAGCCTATAATTACTGGTGAATTTTTTATATATTTTGTGTTAGTTTAGCATTTTTTTTTTGCCTTTCTGTGTTCATAAAATTAGGTGATTTTTCTACTGGGAAATATAATGTAATTTTTAAGATTTAAACAAATATAGGGGAGCCTGGGTGGCTCAGTTAAGCATCTGACTTCAGCTTAGGTCATGGTCTCATGGTCAGTGAGTTTGAGCCCTAAATGGGGCTCTGAGCTGTCAGGAGCCTGCTTCAGAGTCTGTGTCTTCCTTTCTCCCTGCCACTCCCCCACTCACAATCTGTTTCTCTCTCTCAAAAATGAATAAATGCTAAAAAATTTAAAGACTTAAATAAATACTATATATAATATATGCATGTATACATTAAATATATAATAAATATATATTAATATAGTTTATATAATATAAAGTATATATTATATGTATTATAAAATTATAAATAATATATATTATATTATATTATATATTTAAATTATATATGTAACTTGTCTCTCCTAACGTAATTTTCTTTTATGCTCATCATGCTTCATTTTATATAAAATGCTTTGTCATTATTAAGTTTTCATGTCTGTTGTGTATTTCCTATCCTAATTTATCTGTTATCTTATTCTTAGCAACCACTTTCTACTCAAGATCATAAAAATATATATATATATTTGTTTTAATATTTGTGTTTATTATTTAATTTCAAGAATTTACTTTGGAATGTGAGTAAAAAATATTCAACTGATCTCCCACAAGTATTTTAACTGAGGTTCTACAAATATTAGCTTATTGTTTCTTTCTCCATTATCCTAACACCCTAACAGCAATCAATCAACCAATCAGACCAACTACATATCACCTGATAAATCACAATGAATCAAATCATATATGTGAAATTACTTGATCTCTTTGAGAAGTGGCTTTAATCTCATATTTTACAATGCCATTTAATTACACTTTTCTTGGCCTGCAATATTTTGGCGTACTAGCCTTCAATAAATTAATTTGAATAACTATTCCAAGATAATATAGAAATAATATGAAGGAAGCTTTATAAAATAGAAATCAAAATGGACATATAAAAGGAATGAAAATGAGTGACTGTGAAATTGTGCAAATTGCTTCAAATTGCTCTCTTTTAAAAAATTTTTAATGTTTATTTACTTTTGAGAGAGAGAGACAGAGCTTGAGTAGGGGAGGAGCAGAGAGAGAGAGAGAGACACAGAATCCGAAGCAAGCACCAGGCTCTGAGCTGCTAGCAGGGTCCAGGGCTCTGAGCCTGATGAGGGACTCAGACTTATGACCCATGAGTTCATGACCTGAGCCAAGGTCGGATGCTTAATGGACAAAGCCACCCAGGGGTCCCTGATATTGCTGTCTTTTATATTTCCTTTATCACTTTGAACCCATCAATTCTAAAAAGAACTGATAGTTAAATTTTTAGGAATAATGGTAACTTAGTTTTTGAAGTAATGCTTTTTATTTCTTTTTTGGCAAAAGTTTCAGTCCCTGGAGTCTTTGGACCATCATTGCTAAGGCAAGCATAAGGCAAGTATCACTAGGGAAGCCGGAGGGTATGGCATAGAGGTCTTTTCCATCAGAAAGGAAGTGGGGACAAAATGTTTTTCTGGTGGAATTGGTGGTGGAGAGAAAGTTGGGAAGAATAAACAAAGGTCCTTTTCCAGAGATTTAACATGTCCACTTGCTTTATACTCAGCTTGGTTGAGGGGAAAGACATAGAGAGGTAAAAATACACCTGCTGGTTATTGGTGGGGGTGAAAAGTAGAGAAACTTTGGTTCTACTTCCTACTTGGAGCAGAAAGTCTGATAGAAAACCTCAAATCAATGTCCTTAATTGTTTTCTCATGGCCTGTACAAAGTACAGTCATGATCTAGAAGTTCTTATATGATATACTTGGATAGAGAGGGCATGAGGGATAAGGATATGAAGCACCTGAGAATGAAGAATCTAGCAATCTTTGGATTGCTGCAGTGCATGGTGAGGTGATCCCATAGATAAGAGGCAGATGGATCAAAGCTGGGGACCAAAATGGAAGTTGTGCCTAAATCTCAGAGGGTCGTCATTTCCCATAGACAATTGGTAAACTCAGGGAAAAGAACCAATACCCTGGGGGCTTATGCCAAAGCAACCAGTTATAAATATGAGGGAAGCCTTTAACAGCTGATACAGTGAAGATATTGGTCTATTCTCGGACATCACAGAGATGGGCTAATTACAGCATGTCAGCAGAGTAAATCAGAGCAAGATTATACTAGTCAGTATTGTCTATAAGATTCTCTGGAAAAACCTCATAATTTGTAAGATTCTTCATCTGTCTTTTAATTTCTCTTTTTAAAATTGTACTTTATCTGATTTTTAGAGAGCTATACATCTCAATGTAGATAAGGCTTTCAAAGGAAATACCATATAGACACAGTACTTAAGCAAGTCTGTTGAAACATTTATTGGAGTTTAGAAAATTTTGTTCTATCATTATCAATAAAAGCAATCAATGAGAAAAGACTTTCCATACTATTATCAAAATATATTTCTTTTGTTTATTTTTAAATGATTTGTTTGTTTGTTTGTTTGTTTATTTTGAGAGAGAGAACTTGAACAAGAGTGGAGGAGGGACAGGGGCAGAGGAGCGAGAGAATTCCAAGCAAGCTCCATGCTCAGCTCAATACCCAATGTGGGGCTCAGTCTCACAACCATGAGGTAATGACCTGAGCCAAAATCCAGAGTTAGAAACTTACTGACTGGGCATCCCAGACACCCTTGTCAAAATATATTTTAAAACTTAATAATCTAAATAGCATTAAAGTTTGGACACAAATGTCTGTATTGATGGGAAATTTGTATAAAATAGATATTGTAACTTCATAGCAATAATACATTCAGTAAATCCTATTGATTAAACTGGCTGTATGCTTAAGAGAATTAAGTTATCTCTCTGCCCCATTTTATGCATTAAAACAGTTCAAATATATTACAATCTAAAAACTAAACCAAAATATATAGACACTTAGAATATAGTATGAATTATAGTGACAACATATCCATTCATGTTCACATTGATGGACAATTTTCAACTGCCTCTGCCTTGTTCCATTTTGCTCATGAATTGAAGCTTTCCTTTTTTTTTTTTTTTAATCAAAATCTCCACGCAAATTATAACCCCCATCATGTATTGGAGGGTAAAGAATAATGTAAAAAAATAATAGATAATGAATTTTCTATGAGAATTTTATTGATCAGAAATTAAGAGGTTGCCTGTGCAGAGTCACTGGATATGATCTAATTACAGTGATATGATTGGTCACTGGGTATCTCATTGCAATGGGTTGATATTGGCCATTGAGGATTCTTATTTAGTGACTTCTTAGTGCTAAGTTTACCTTCATTCTCAACCTGACCCTTGAAATGAAGACAATCAGGAATTCCTGGGTGTCTCATTCGATTAAGCAACCTACTTCAGCACAGATCATCATCTTCCAGTTCATGAGTTTGAGACTGATATCAGGCTCTGTAGTGACAGCTCAGAGCCTGGAGCTGCTTTAGATTCTGTGTCTCCTTCTGTTTCTCTGCCACTCACCCAATCACACTCTGTCTCTCTCTCCTTCAAAAATAAAATAAACATTTAAAAAATTAAAAACAAAAAAAGTTTTTGTAATGTCAAATATTTAGAATTAATTTTTAATATCAAATATTTATAATAAATTATCTGCAGGGCCTCTAAATGGAAGATTACAAAGTTCACTGAAGGAAAATAAAATAACTTAATAGAATAAATACACTATTAATATGCATAAGAAATCTCAATATTAGTAAGAACTTTATTCTTTCCAAATTGATTTATAAACCCAATGTAGGGACACCTAGGTGGCTCAGTCAATAAACCATCCAACATCCACTCAAGTCATGGTCTCAAGGTTCTGGAGTTAGAGCCCCATACCGAGTTCTGTGCTAATAGGTCTGAGCTGGGAGCCTGCTTCAGATTCTGTGTCTCCCTCTCTCTCTGCTCCCTCCCAAAATAAACAGAATTTACCAAACCTAAGTTTATCTATAACCTTATCTATGATTCAGTAATCATACTCCTGGATATATCCATAAGAGAAACTAGTGGGAACTAGTCCACCAAAATCTCAATAATGCCCATGGCAATGTTTTCCTTTTTTTTTTTTTTCCAATTTTTTTCTATGGCAATGTTTTTCTTACCAGCCACATTTGAACCAATCCAAATGTTGGTAGACATTAGAATGGGAAATTTCATTGCCACAATATGAATTAATCTCCTATATATAACAATAAAAGGAATTAGAGATAAAAGAATCAAAGCAGCATGATTTTATTTATATGCAATTCAAAACAAGTAAACTCAATCTAAGATAATAAAAGTCTGTATGATTCTAACCTTATATTAGGGGAGGGAGTAGAAATATCAACTGACAGGAGAACTAGGGAACTTTCTAGAGTTCAGGAAATTTTCTATAGCTCCGTCTGGTATTGGTTACATAAAGGTATGCATATATAAAAATTTCTACTGATGTAGAAAGTTAAAATTTTTACAATTTAAGAAAAGTAAAGAAATCTCTCCATAGACTCAGATGCTACTATGTACTACTTTGTAGGTGAATCTCTAAGACAAGATTTTAAAATGCAGCATTTCCCAAGTATATTAGTTAATGAATTATAGGAAGTGGCTTTTAAGGTAATACGATAAGAGACAAGCAAGTAATTGAGCTAGAATAAAGTGTGTAAAGGATAGTGAATTAGTTCTGATATGTAATTTAAGAAGAGATTAGCAGATAATAACCAAGCTTTGAAGGTAGTTAAAAATATTTTGTTGAACTAGGATCTTTGGCAGTGATACAAAGTATGGACAATTTTTCATTAGAGAAATTTTAAGAGAATAGATATAAAACTATGTTTTCATTTAAGATTAGGAAATTTTGACAATTATGAGCATTATTTCACTGTACTTATAGAGTGTATCTTTAGTTTATATTTCAACTGAATTCAATAATGAATATGTATGTATAAAATGATCCTTTTGCTTGTACTAGATAAATAGCTTAAGGTAGGTTTAATCATGCTATTGGAATACAAAACATAAAAAATCTTAAAGTTATAGTAAATACTTTGAAACCTATGTATTTGATAGATATTTTAATTCAACACATTTCATGCTGAATCTATTCCCAATAAGTAGAAAAACTTAGCCAATCACAGTATCTTTCCTCTCATTCTTCCCAACACCAGTGTTTTTAGCTGTAGCTATTAAAAGTAAATAAAATTTCAAATCTCTCTTTCTCACTAAGCCAACTGTCCTTGTCTTTCTGTTTCTCGTTAATCTTCTTTTCTTGCCTAGAAAACAAGCAAGGTTTCTGAATAGATGTTCTTTTCTAGAGTATTCCCGGGCCCCGGGCATTCCCTTACGCTTTTATTAAGGTAAGTTTCTAAAAGGCAAATCTAGTCACTCTTATATTCTTAGTCGATAATTCTCCATATGTGTTACAACTGTTTAAATGTACCTTATTATATAAAATGTGAACTTATCAAAGAAAATAATTATTATAAAAACTAAGCTATTTTATAAATTTATTCATCACCCTTAGTAATCTTCTAAATATATCCTGTCATAAGTATATTTCCTTGCATATATTTATGTAAATACTGGCATATTACTAAATTGACTACCAAGAGCTACTCTAGTTTAGCATCTATAGATACCTTAGCTGTTTTGGCTGCCAAGCAATTGGAGATGAAAAGTTTCATTCTTCCTGGGGCATCTGGATGGCTCAGTCAGTTAAGTGTCCTACTCTTGATTCGGGTTCAGGTCATGATCTCAGTGTTCATGAAATTGAGCCCCACATTCTGAGTCTCTCTCCCTCTCTCTCTACCTCTCACCTGCTCATGCTCATTCTCTCTCTCTCAATTCATCCTCCCAATTTCATTACCTATATATCCAACTTCAATAACATAATATTACTATCCTAACTATAATAATAACCTGTATTAATGCCTCAGGCACCTAATATTATCTGTCAGAAGTATAAATTATAAATAGTATACAATACACCAGTAAACTTGATCCCAGAATATACATGTCACTATATTAATATGCTTCCTGCATTTATTAATAGTTTACCAAAAGTGTTAAAAATATTTGATACATTAGGCCATGCCATTAGAGACAGTCAATATTCTATAAGCAATACACAATGAGATATGAGAACAAAATCAATACAGAGTTGATTCAGATAAAAATTATTAAAATTACCCCTTTTATTTACAACTAAAAACTGGATCATGTATTATAAATATCAGTTAAATCTAAGAAGTAAAATAAAATTTAAAAAAGAAAGCAACAATCTGTTAAAATTAATTAAGTTCAATTTCTACTCATGATCAGTTTTCAGAAAATATAAACTATCTTAAAGAAGGCATGCAAGACAAATAGAATACCTTAAATAATATACTTATCAAGTGAAAAACTGAGATTCTTGTCCCAAAGCCAAATTTTTAAGAGTTTTAAACTATTTTATTTTAAATTCAATGATTTGAAAAAATTCTATTTATCCTAATGTTGTAAGACATAATGGTTTGTAATATATTTATTTAATTCACTTTTATATTTATTTAAAATAAGTTTCAGAAAATATATTTGTACTAGTCAGTAATTAAATTATTAACAATCAATTTTACAATCCACTCTAATAGTTAAAATGAGAAGACAGTCATTTAACAGATTTTGGTTTGGTTGCAATATTTGAATTTGGGGGATGAATATTATTAGAATTTATTTTTTCAACAGCTTCCTTTTATTTATTTATTATTTATTTTGGATTACAATTACATATTTCAAGTTGAAACTACCAACTACACTATAATATTCCAATACCCACATTACTTTTTAATATTTAGTGATGCCAGGGAATTGGCCATTGCTTTAGATTTATGTCTGAGGACATTTTAGATAAAAGTAATTTCTGAGTTTTAATGATTCCCATATATTCCAAATTCTGTTGATCTGATCTGACCATGGAATCGTGAACCATTAGATATTTCTAATTAATGCATACTTTTTATGTACTATAGGATGAATTTTCTACCTAGCATCTTTATCATAAAAGAAAAGGTAGAGAATTTAAAATCTTGGAATATGCATTTGGTTTCACCCATCAGAAATGATAAGCATTAATATTGGTGAGTATGATGTTTATTAAACACTGAAGGAAAAAAATAATTGAACTACAAATTGATCCTTTCCTAAGGGTAATATAATGCAGATAATTCAATTGTTTTGCTCTACTATTCACTAGTTTTTTTGCAATACAAATATAATTAGAATGAGAAATACAGCAATCTGTTCAATTCATTTCTTATTCTACAAAATAGCCTATATATTCTTTTAAGTAAAATCATGGAAACTTCCAGTTAATACCCTGTGGAAGCATACTGGTTTCTGGTTTCTATATTCTCCTAAAAGAAAGTATTCCAAAATTAACTCCCTTTACAATAATAGCATAAAGACAACCCACGTGACTTTAGATTTAGAAAGATGATTATTTTACACTTAGGCTATAATCACCCTCTTCATACATGGGTATTTTTTCAGTGACTTCTTTTACTTAGGAAACTGTAACTGAATATTTCTGCCTTAAAAACTGATACTGTAGTCATCAAGACAGTATGGTACTGGAACAAAAACAGACACACAGATCAATGGAACAGAATCGGATACCCAGAAAGAGACTCACAATCATATGTTCAATATCTAACCTTCCACAAAGCAGGAAAGGATATCCAATGGAAAAAAAATACAGTCTCGTCAATAAATGGTGTTAGGAAAACTAGACAATATGCAGAAGAATGAAACTGAACCACTTTCTTACACCATACACAAAATGATTTCTAAATGGAGGAAAGACCTAAATGTGAGACAGGAAATCATCAAAATCTTAGAGCAGAATACAGGCAGCAAATTCTTTGACATCAACCATAGGAACTTCTTACTAGATACATCCTGGTGGCTAGGGAAACAAAAGCAAAAACAAACTTTTGGGACTTCATTAAGGTAAAAAGCTTCTGCACAGGGAATGAAACACTCAACAAAAATAAAAGGCAACCTATGACACAGGAGAAGATATTTGTAAATGACATACCTCATAAAAGGTTAGTATCCAAAATCCATAAAGAACTTACTATACTCAACACCCAAAAACAAATAACACAGGTAAGAAATGGGCAGAATACATGAATAGACATTTTTACAAAGAAGACATGAATGGTTACGTTAAGAGACACGAAAAGATGGTCAATGTCACTCATCATTAGGGAAATACAAATCAAAAGCACAATAAGATATCTAACCTATGTCACAATGGCTAAAATTAACAACACAGGAAATCATAGATGTTGGTGAGGATGCATAGAAAGGGGAACCCTTACACTGTTGATAGGAATGCAAATCAGTGCAACTACTCCAGAAAACAGTATGGAGGTTCCTCAAAAAAGTTCAAAATAAAACTACCCAAAAGATACAAAAATACTGATTTGAAGGGATACATACCCCCTGATGTTTACAGCAGCATTATCAAATAGCCAAATTATGGAAGAAGCCCAAATGTCTACTGACTGATGAATGCATAGAGGAGACGTGGTATGTATATAATGAAGTATTACTCAGCCATCAAAAAGAATGGAATCTTACCATTTGCAATTAAATGGATGAGCTAGAGACTATTAGGCTTAGCAAAATAAGTCAGTCAGAGAAAGACAAATACCATATGATTTCACTCATATGTGGAATTTAAGAAACTAGATGAACAAAAGGGAAAGGGGGGAGGGAAGGAGGCAAACCATAAGAGACTGTGAACTATAGAAAAGAAACAAGTTTATTGGAAGTTAGGTGGGTAGGGAGATGGGCTAAATGGATGATGGGCACTAAGGAGGACACTTGTGATGCACACTGGGTGTTATATATAAGTGATGATTCTCTGAATTCTCTTCCTGAAATCAAAAGGAAAAAAAAACTGACACAAAACTAATATTTCTTTTTTTATAAATAGTTTAGTGTCAAGTTGGTTTCCATATAATTAATATTTCTAAATAAATCATGCTATTTAATCATCCGTAGTTTTCAATGGTGAATATTCACTAACAAAGTCAAAAGGTACCTTACATCTTATATCTTATAAAATACGGTCAATGTGCTCTGTACTTTCCCCTCTATTTCCATGTCAGAGAAAGACAGTGCTTCTCTTTTGCCACAAGGAAATAAAGGTTTTTTTTTTTTGTTTTTTTTTTTAAGGAAATTCCTTAGTAACTAAATAGATATTTTCTGGTATTTGGAAGACCCTAGGTCAAAAGAGCATATATGAATAACAAAAAATAAGACCAAGACCTAAAGGACTAATAACTGGAAGCCTAATATAGTGTTACATGACAGACTCTTGCAGGCAGATTGTCAAGGGCTTGAAGCGTGACTGTACCACTTACTAGGTCTGTGATGCCAGGCAAGTTACCCAAACTTGTAGTGCTCTGTGTTTTTTTATATGTATAAAGGAAATTACATAGAACTATTTCATATTACCAATATGAGTATTAAGTGAGTTGATACTTCTAAAGCAATTAGAATAGTAAAGAGTTCTAAGTAATTACTATGTAAGTATAGACTCAATATGTAATAAAAGGGAGCTACTCTTTCAAGTTTTATTATTTTTTTCTCACATCTGCTTCTGTACGTTCTTGTCTCTTTTTTCTTTCTGTGTACTATGGCTTTGTCTGATTTTTTAATATGGTTTGTCCACATATGGCCATGCCAGCACTCAATAAAGACAGATCAATATCACTTTGGGGATATTGACTAGTTTAAAATCTAAGGTAATGATATTTCTATCGGACAGACTTACATCAAAAATCTAGTAGTGGTCTCATCAGCTGTAGACAGTGTACATACTCTACTAATTCTTGTCTTAAATTTTTCTGAAGCAAACAAAGGACTATCATAAATTAGAAAGAAACAAAATAATATACAATAGCCAAGTTTCTAGCAACATATACCCACTTTATAAAATAAACAATTGAGTAGGTGCATTTAATTTTATATCTTGAGGTAATGATCTACAATACATCAAGTTTATATAATTGCTTTGATAAGTAACATGCTAGTTCTTAAAATAATATTATTCCAGAAAGCACATAACTAATGCACTTTTAAAATACACACACAAAAAAATGAGGGTCATTCACTTGTGAATTGTAATACATAAATGTCTCAAAGCCTAATTACTGGAAAATTACAGAAAAAAAGCATTCTGTATATACATACGTATCGCTGTAATGAAGTGGCTTGCTAAATTATTCACAACAAATTAGGTCTTTAAAGATGAAATTAATCTAACCGGCATTCATAAATCAAAAGAAAGAATGACAAAAATTCAAGATAACAAATGACGTCTTCGTACTGATAATGAAGACTTTTCCCTACAATTGAAAACAAACCATAAGCAAGTGTTCATGCATGATAGCAACTTGGCCACGTTGCCAAGTTACATGTCTCAGCCAGCCATCTTTTATATAGATTGATTTACAGTCAATCTTCACTGTTTGTGAGTTCCATATTTGCAAAACATTTATTTAGGTTTTTTGGTTTATTTATTATGAGAGAGAGAGAGAAAGAGAGAGAGAGCATGAGCTGGGGAAGGGCAGAGGGGGTGGGGGGAGAAAGAATCCCAAGCAAGCTCTGCACTGTAAGCACAGATCTGATGTGAGGCTGGAACCCACGAACCATAAGATCATAACCTGAACAGAAGTCTAGAATCAGGGGCACCTGGGTGGCTTAGTCGGTTAAGCGTCCGACTTTCACTTAGGTCATGATCTCGCGGTTCGTGTGTTCGAGCCCCAGGTCGGGCTCTGTGCTGACTGCCAGCTCAGAGCCTGGAGCCTGTTTCAGTCTGTGACTCCCTCTCTCTCTGACCCTCCCCTGCTCACGCTGCCTCTCTCTCTCTCCTACAAATAAATAATAGATTAAAAAAAAAAAATAAGAAGTCTAGAATCAGAGGCTTAATTGATGGAGCCACCCAGTCACTCCTAACCCTTAAATCAATACTCATGTACCTTTCAGAGTCATTTGAGGATATACATACAGAAACAAAAGCTTTGAGTCTCTCTAATCCTCATTCCCAGTGAAACAACACTCTCTTCTTTCAGTTCTTGTTCTGTAAACAATGTGTCCTTCTTATGATCTATTTAATGCCACTTTTCCATACTTTTGTGATTTTTATTAGTGATTTTGCTGTTTGAAATGACCCCTAAGCATACTGCTAAAGTCTTGTGTAGTCTTCCTAAGCAGAAAAAGACTGTGATGTGCTTTATGGAGAAAATATGTGTGTTAGATAAGATTCTTCAGGCATTATTTACAATGCTCTTGGCTGTGAGTTAAATGATAATCAATCAATGACATGAAAAACAAGAAGGAAGGAAGGAAGGAAGGAAAGAAGGAAGGGAGGCAGGGAGGGAGGAAGATCTCCTGATCTGTATATAAGGCTGCTCTAGAAAATGCTAAAGTAGCATCTACAGTGTATGATAAGCTTGGAAAACATAGATTCTGGAATTTTAAAAGCAAAATTCCAATTTTGTGGGAAAATATCTCTTTTAAATAACTCTTAGAGGAATGTATTTGACTCTCTATATTTGTGAATTCACAAGGTGATAACTAACTTAAAAAGTTTAGTGGGTCAGGAAAATGTTAGGAGAGAAAGACTGTGATGTATTATTATGAAGAAAAACTGTATCCAATTAATTATTTACAAGAACTATATATTAAATAAGATCTCTCTTAACAAAGACATACATTAATGAGATTATTGATTGGTTAACAAAGATGTTGTGACCAGAGCTTGCAGGATATTAACCCTGTATTTATTACAGACAAAATGGAGCAGTATTTGATAATTCAATTTACCCTTGCTATATCCTTTATCAGGCTATGAGCTACTATTTACCTTGTAGAATTATATAGTCATACCTAATTCAAGAGGAGCTATTCTACTCAAAATTGATTGTTTCATACCAGGGATTAATAATTCTCTCTTACTTGATATTTTTATATCAAGCTACTTTCTTTTGCATCTGGTCCTAATGATCAAAATGTATCTGCTTATTTAGTTTTTAAAAATATAATGAGTATAGAAAATATTTTACCCAGGTTACTCTTTCATTCCAGAACCTAAAATACTTATAAATTATCAACTTATAGGATACACTTTGGGCTATTAAATAATTGTCATTCCTATTCTATCTCTATCCCATCCAACCTTATTTCTCACTACATATGTACATGTATATGCATTCTCTACTCAAGTGCTGTGTTTTCCTTCCTTTTGATAAGCTTCGTGCCTTTTCATGTCTGGAGTTTGTTCATGTTCAAAGCATAGATTATTCTCAATAACAAGCATTAGGGTAGAGAAGGAAAAGTGTGTGATGGGGGGGGTTGGGGGGGGGACAGGATGAAAAACCTGCCAGGCTTCGTTTTGTAGCCTAAAGTCAGGAAGTCCAACGTTCCAAACACTACTTTGATTTTTCTGAAGATCTGCTGTCATTGCGGGTAAACCAAGTAGGTAGAATTTATGAATGATTATAAATGTATGCCAGTAGTAATGTTTTTAAGGAGGCATTCCATAGGAAACAGCCAGTTCCTGGGAATATAATAGTCATCAACATCTAAGGGCACCTGGGTGGCTCAGTCCGTTAAGCGATAGACTTTGGATTTCAGTTCAGGTCATGATCTCATGGTTTGTGAGTGCAAGCCCCACACCTCCACGCTGACAGCACAGAACCTACTTTGAATTCTCTTTCTCCCTTCTCTCTCTCTCTCTCTCTGCCCCTCCCCTGTACTCTCTCTCTCTTTCTATCAAAATAAATAAACTTAAAAAAAAAAAACAATCTAAAGGAGGAAAGAGATACAAACTTGCTGGAATTTCAATAACGTTCTCACATAGTCTGAAGTTCAGAGACATGCTTAATTCTCTGGAGTAAAAGACTCGCCCAGGAATATAGAGGGATTCAAGCCTGAACTGAAAGAGAAGTGAGTGTCCAGGTGTCATCTAAGTCTGAATCTAGGTCCAGGCTAATGTAGGCCTGAAGTACCAGAGGGCTAATACTCTTGATATACTTGTGTCATTCATCAGAATTATGTCAGAAAAGAAATCTTGGGATAATAGGTAGAAGAAAACAGCAACTTCAGCTCTTGAATGCAAGAAAGACAAACATTGACCTCTTCACCACTGATACTTTCTCTACATAAACAACATATACTTCAGCCCTCCCCTACACACACATATACACAAATTTGATATATTACCTTAATATGTGCTTATCTTATGGTCAAACCAATGGAAAGTGAGGGAAGAAGTTACATGAATTTATCAGGTGATGAACTCTGTAAATATAGTCTACGTAAAGATTTCTTTCTTTCTTTATATTTTGCATCAATTACTTTTCCTTTTATAGTTAATTTGTGTTTCTTACTATTTTATAAGTATCATTGAAGTAAGAATTCAATTGTAATTAAATAATAAATTAATACACATGATTTGTTTTAAATTCAAGGAGTCAAACATATTAAAGCTTTGTTCAAAAACATTAAAGCTTTATAATTTTAAAAACATTTTATTTTTCAATTCTAACAAGTTTTGCTTTCTTAAAATATGAATGTTCTGGGGTGCCTGGGAGGCTCAGTCGGTTAAGCACCCAACTTCGGGCCAGGTCATCATCTCACAGTTTGTGAGTTCAAGCTCTGTATAGAGTTCTGTGCTTATAGCTCAGAGCCTGGAAAATATTTATTTTATTTTATTTATTTAAAAATTATTTTAAAATATTTATTTATTTTATTAAGAAAATAAAATATAAATAAATAAAATAAAATATTCATGTTCTATGGTTATGAGATTTGTTTTTGCTTTTTAAAAAATACTTTATTTCTGAGAGAGAGAGAGAGAGAGAGCATGAGCAGGGGAGGGTCAGAGAGAGAAGGAGATACAGAATCTGAAACAGGCTGCAGATTCCGAGCTGGCAGTCAGCACCGAGGCCGATGTGGGGCTCGAACTCACCAACCATAAGATCATGACCTGAGCCGAAATCAGAGGCTTAACCGACTGAGCCACTCAGGTGTCCCTATGCTCATGAGATTTGTAACAATGGTAGCTTTTCTATTATTACACCATCCTTTAAAAAAAAAAAATTTCCTTAAAGTCCTATCAGAGTTAAAACCATACATTTTCTGGCACTTTCACAGAAAACTATGAATTTCTTTTTTTTAATACCTTAGAGTGAATACTACAATATTTGAATACAATGGTGGCCATCCCTCTTTCCTTTCCAGAATTTTATGACAATAGAGTATTTTGTACTATTTAGGACTGAGCAATGCATCTTTTTATATTTCATCATTAACTCATTCAACAAGTATTTACTGATTTATACTATATTCCAAGTATTGTCCTAGGCATCATTAAACAAAATAGACAAATATCTCTGACCTTGTGTGGTATTAATTCTATAAGTGCTACTTGTGAGTTAAAAGAGCAAATCTATATATCATTTATATATAAAAAAAGAAAACCATATATATGTGTATATATAAATTTCATATATAATGTGATATATTACATATATATGAAAAGAAGAATGTGTGGTTTATAATGTTCCATGGAGATCTTGAATAAATCTTTTTTACAGTGAGTATTATGCTTTTTCTATCCACATTTTGACTTTTATTGGCAGCTCCATGATTTATATATGAATGAGTATAGATTTTCTCTGAATCACTTCCATTGTGTTACATATTTGGAAAAGTTGAAAATGAACTTTGCCACCGATTCTATCAAATCCATGAATAAATCATGAATAAATATTTCCTTTTCTTAAATAAAATACATGCAGATATACAAATATATGTATATAAATTTTGTATATGTAAACATAGATTTACAAATACATTATGGAAAATATTTAGTTCATTGAAATAGCAATAGTTTTCAAAGCACTACTTATAAAAATTATTTTATACATATTTCTGTACACATAAGAAAAATACATAACCTCAGTACACTTCAGTGAGTCATGAGACTCAAAATGGATTTTATAATCTGCTTATCTTTAGTCCTTTCATTTATTCAAGGTTTATGATTTAAGTTATATGCTATGTAAGAATAAAATATAATCTGAAAGCTTCCTTTTGGAGTTAACTTTTAAGAGTTTAATTCAGCATTGGAAATCATAACTGATAATTAATATGCTCAAGTCTACCCTTCAGCCTCCTGTAATATAAATGCTTTTGCTTGTCTGCTTATTCATGCACAGCTTGCTGAAGTGGATGATGTGAGGAGGAGGACAGAAGACACCAAGTGAGGGAAACATTTTAATTATGATAAAAAAAACAAAAAGAAATGGCTTTACTTTTTATTTGGCCCCTAGTATGTTTTTAATAGATGCATCTCTGAGGCTTAATCCATCAAACCACAAGTAGTGGATCTATCAAAGGGTTTCACAGAATGGGATTTTTGAACAGGACTGTCTCTGAAACACTGTTCTGATGTGTGTGCAATTACTTATATTATTCAAAAAGGTACAAGACAGGAAGAACTAATTATGGTTTACTTACTGTAAGCATAATGAGTTTTACTCAATTATTTATGACTCTACAGTGGCTTAATAGGTCTCTATTATGATGATAAAATAAAATCATAAAGGGTTAAAGTCCCTTAACTCACTGTGCCCCATGATTCAGGGTATTCAATTCAATCTAAAGATTGCCTCAAGAAGACCAGTTATACTTGAAATTTGACCCCCAGCAGTGTTTTCACATGTAATTTTATTTTCCATTTCTTCGAGTGTTAATAGTGAACAAACTTTTGATGAATTAAGAAAGAGACGCCTGGGTGGCTCCATCAGTTAAGCATCCAGCTCTTAATTCAGTTCAGTTCATGATCTCGCCATTTGCAAGACTGAGCCCCGTGTGGGGCTCTGTACTGACAATGTAGATCCTGCTTGGGATTCTCTCTCTTTTTCTCTCTCTGTCCCTCCTCTTTTGCTCTGTCTCTTTCTCTCTCAAAATAAGTAAATAAACATGAAAATATAAAAATAAATAAAAATTCATATCGAATATGTTTCATATTACATGTAAAACTACAAATCAGCTTCTCTTGGTCTATTATTTGGACACAAAATTTTCCATGAAGACTTCTTATTAACTGCAATTCATGATGGATTTACGGGAGAATATAATATTTCTTCTCAATATTAATTACTTGGTAAATATTATTAGCTTGAATAATGTCACATTTTAACTAAGCATTCATATTGTATTTCATTATTATGTATACATGTTTTGCCTTTGCAACTTGAGTGTGATGATTTTAAGGAAAACTTTTAGATCCTCACATGGTGAGTCCAGTACTTTAAAGACAATAGAAAAATAATAATATTGTTCGTTGCCTGGATTACCTCTCTGTTTCTCTTCTAAAGCAAGAAGTGCAGTGAAAAATGGTGATTCTTTTATGTGAAACAACTTTTTGGTCAAGGAACAGTTTTCCGTACATATGGAACTTAATGAAAAATGAAACTTAGATAATACAAATACCTTACCCAATGATACATGCCGACTGAATACATGTATTGTATTTTTATTTCACTACAGAAACCATTTCAAGTTCTTCTCATAGATTGTTTAATCCTCAAAATATCCTTAATAGTTACTGTGATTATACTGGTGTAAAAGTTGAGTGGACTAAGGGGAAGAGAGTACAAGCAACTTGGTTATGGGCATCTGGTAAGCAGTGAAGATATGGCTGAAGACCGACAGTCCAGCGCTCTAGACTCTGCACTTTTGTGCACTGGGCCCTGTTGCCCATTAGTGATGGAATCTTGGACTTGAATTCAAGTATATTTGACATAAGTACTTGTGAGCTTTCATGGTTTTATTAGGTTGATGAAATTTAAATTTTTTATTTTAATGTTTATAAAAATATTATTTAGCATAATATTATAAATAATATTATGAAAAAGATCACTTCATAAGAAAATACAATCCAATAAACAAAGCATTTATAATACAATTGAATTATAGTTGTAAATGTTGTAAATGTATTGAATTTTCATTTTTTCTTTGATGAATTAATATCTTAAAGTATATTTATGATATGAATGAAAGATTTATCTAAAAGGTAATAGAAACTAAATTAATATTAAAATAAGTAGTTAGATGGTAGTTGAGAATATTTGTGAAAATTTGGGCTTCTTCCCTTATGAAGAGTTGCTTCCTTTATTATCTAGACCAAGATTATAAATGAAGGTAGCATTTATTGACCAAGTGATATGCATCATAAAGTGCTAAAGGTGTTTTTCTCATGCCCTTTAAATCCTCTCACAATCCTATATTATATGTCTTAATATATCCACTTTATAGATCAGGATGTAGAAGTTCACAGATGTTTCAGTAATGAGAACTACTTATCAAAAAACAAGATTCAAGTAGCTTCAGATTCCAGATTGTTTTAGTATACAAATTCAGAAGACATTTCATTAGAAACTGAATTTTTGGCTAATCTTGTTTCTTACTGATTACACTAATGATATATTAGTGTCCTGATTTTTCTGACCATTACTGAATATTATTTTGGTGGATTTCCATCACAAAATGTATTGGATGCAATAGTTTTGGAAGTCCCATCAACAATATTTATATAGATGTTTTTGACTATGAATATAAAATGGTTGGGGTGCCAGCGTGGCTCAGTCGGTTAAGTGTCTGACTTTGGCTCAGGTCATGATCTCACCGTTCATGGGTTCAAGCCCAGCATCAGGTTCTGTGCTGACAGCAAGCTCGGAACTTAGAGCCTGTTTCAGATTCTGTGTCTCCCTCTGACCCTCCCCTGCCCACACTGTCTCTCTCTCTCAGCAATAAACAAAAAACATTTAAAAAATAAATAAAATGGCCTGTAGTTTTTGTATCATTTATAGTATATGTAGAAAGGTCATTTTTATGGTGTGGGCATGAATATTTCAATTTAATGGTAATTTAATTTAGTAATAAATATTGTAATTTAATAATAAACTATAGTAATTTAATAATAAATTTCATACATTTCTTATTGAAAAATTTGAAAACACATCTGCACACTTGGTCATAATACTTATCATGCCCATAATCTTTGGGAAGTTAGTTAGCCTCTCTGGGTCTCAGTTTCCTCAGCTGTGAAATAGGTGAAAAGTGTTCACAACATACGGTTTAGAATAGTTAATGAGTTTGTAGATTCAAAAAGAAAAGCAAGAGTTAGCTATAGTTAGAAATGTGTTTCTCACCCAACTCTCTTGACTAAACACAATACAAAAGAAACAATGAATATTCTTTTTAGATTAAACAGTTTAATTTTCTCATTTAAATGCAGGCACTTTATTTTTGAAAGTAATATTGTAGGTATTTGTTTTATTGCATGCTTTGTATTATTATAATCATTATTAAGATTTAAAAATTAACATCAGGTTATGTGTCTAGAAAATTCCATGCAGCATGGAGATTTTATGTTGTTTATTTTTTTCCACTAAGCTAGAATACTTATTGACTAAGAGATTGGTATACAAAATGTAGTATGTTCATAAATATTTCTATATTTTATTGAAATATAACAATGGAATTTAATTTTGTTGCCTGTTTGAAAGCTTGCTAAAATTGCTTTCTAGGTGCTTTTGAAACTGCTTATTAGCTTCTAGAAAAATGCATACAGTTATCTGTTGCTGACATGTTATCTTTCCATCATCATTAACTATGATTGAGTTAATGGAGATTGTTATTTAACTGATGCTAAAGAAGTATAAGTATCTTCATCATTTATTAATGAAAGATTAATATTAAATATCAGGATCCAATTAATCCATTATCTTCTTTAGGCTTTTGAGGTGAAGTATTGCATTTATCCAAAAATAATACAAATAAAAAGGCAGATAGATACTGTTTTAACATGTATCAACAAATAATTATAAAAAAAATCTTCACAACAAATAATCTAAGAAAATTCTGGAAATTACAGTTAAGGACTGAACATTTACTGTCTTAGGCTGAATAACAACAGTGTCCCCCAAAATTTGTTCTTCTTGGCAATTTTACAAAAATACCACGCAGTAACATGATCCAAATAAATTAGAAGTATTTCCCTCAAAATAACAACAAAAAAGACATTTCAATTCAATATTGTTTATTATTTTTGATATTCAATACCTGGATATTTTGAAGTATACTGTGATTTTTCATGTTATGATATAATGCCCTCTGTTATGCACACTTTAGAAAATGAAGTCCCTCTAGTAATCATTCACTCAATCCTATTCAAATATTCCATTTGAGATCTCCACATATTATGCATTGTGAATAGTGCAGATTCATAAAAAAATTAAATTAAGTACCATCTCCCATTATCTTCTACAGACACTAAACATACATCTCTTATTTCTCTCTAAAATGGAATTAGTCAAGAGATTGCTTCTACATTTAATACACCCAATAGATTAAAGATCCCGTGATTGTGCATATATCTTTTATGTAGCTGAATATTGTCACTTGAGATTATTTGCCAAAGGCAACACTGTAAATTTAGTTTGAAATAATTAGAAGTGTGAATTAAGGGGACCCTGAATCACCAAATGTAGCATTATTACAGTAAGGAAAATGGCGATCCAAGAATAATAAAAGATACTGCTAATGTCTGTACTAAAATTCCTGAAAACCATTAAACTTGGAAATCTATTTCCTAAACATGATTTATTTTTTATTAAAGTATAATAACATACAGCATTATATTATATTCAGGTGTACAATGTAATGCTTCAACAGTTCCTTACATTGGTCATTGCTCATCAAGACAAGGGTACTCTTAATCTCTTTCACCTATTTCACCCATTCTCAAACCCACCTTCTCTCTGGAAACAACCAGTTTGTTCTTTATTGTTCTTAAGAGTCTGTATTTCTGTGTGTTTGTCTCTTATTTTCTTTGTTTATTTGTTTTGTTTCTTAAATTCCACATATTTGTCTTTCTATGACTGACTCATTTCACTCAGCATTATACCTTCTAGATCCACTCATATTGTTACTAAAGACAAAATTTCATTCTCTTTTATGGTTGAACACTGTGTGTGTGTGTGTGTGTGTGTGTGTGTGTGTGTGTGTGTGTTCATCAGGTAACCACTTATAGTGGAAATACTGGATCATATGGTAATTCCATTTTTGAAATTTTATGAATCTCCATACTGTTTTCCACTTTATTGCACCAATTTGCATTTCCACGAATGATGTATGCAGTCTCCTTTTTCTACACATTCTTGTCAACCTTTATTGTTTGCTTTGTCATTTTTTAAAAATTTGTAAAAAATCTTTATTTATTTTTTAGAGAGAGATAGGGTATGAGCAAGGGAGGAGCACAGAGAGAGGGAGACACAGAATCTGAAGCAGGCTCCAGTCTCAGAGCTGTAAGCACAGAGCCCTACACGGGGCTCCATCTCACAAACTGCAAGATCATGACCTGAGCCGAAGTCAGATGCTCAACTTGCTGCGCCACCCAGGCGCCCTTGTTTCCTTTGGTTTTGATTTTAACCATTCTGACAGATGTGAGGGAATATCTCCTTTCGGTTTGGGTTTGTATTTCCCTGATGATTAGTGTGTTGAGTATGTTTTTATTTAACTGTTGGCCATCTATATGTCTTCTTTTGAAAAATTTCTATGCAGTTTCTTTGCCTTTTTGATTGGATTATTTGGGGGTTGGGATTGGTGTTGAGTTATGTAAGATTTTATAGATTTTAGATATTAACTCCTTACTGGATATATCATTTGTGAATATCTTCTACTCAGCAGTTTGCCTTTTTGTTTTGTTGATGTTTCCTTTGCTGTGCAGAAACCTTTTAATTTTGGTGTAGTCTCAACTGTAAATGGGATAGTTTTCTTAATTTCTCCTTCTGCTACTTCATTATAAGTATGTAGAAATACTGTATATTTCTGTATATTAATTTTGTATCCTACAAATTTGCTAAGTTTGTTTGTTCTTACACTTTTTGGTGGAGTCTATAGGATTTTCTATACATACTATCATGTCATCTGCAAATAATGTTGTCCTTCTTCTTTACCAACTCAGATGCCTCAACATGATAAGATAAAAACACAGCTACCGACACTCTTAATGATACAAAACTTTTCCTCTAGATTAGGAATAAGGATGTCCACTCTCACCATTTCTATTCAACATAGTACTGAAAGTCTTAACCATAGCAATCAGAAAAGAAAAATAAAAAAGGCATTTTATTTATTAGTAAAAAAGAAGTAAAGCCATTATTTGCAGATTACATGATACCAAACATAATCTTTCAAGTTATAAATAAGTCAAGAGAGGAAGGAGCACAAATAACAGTCTCTAGGTTGCAGCCACATCTTCTTAATTAGGGAAGATTTCTTGCATTTGTGTGTGTGTGTGTGTGTGTGTGTGTGTGTGTGTGTGTGTGTGTGTGTGTGTAAACGACTCAGGAAGGCAAGCGACTCTATCTTTTAATTTATACATTTAGACCAATTCTACTTAAAGTAATTATTAAGATGATTGATTTAATATTGACATGTTTATGATCATTTTCTTTGAACTAGTTCTTTGTTATTCTCTGATCCTCTTCTTATTCTGATTTATTGGGGTTTTTATAAGCTTTTGTAAAATGCTTATTTACTTATTTTTAGAAAGACTGAGCAACTGTGAGTGGGGGAGAGGCAGAAAGAGAGGGATAAAGGGAATCCCAAGCAGGTTCCACACTGTCAGCACAGAGCCTGACATGGGGCTCATACACACAAATAGTGAGATCATGACTTGGGCCACAATCAAGAGTCAGATGTATAACCAACTGAGCCACCCAGGTACCCCATGACTTATTGGGTTTTAATTGAGCAATTTACATGTTTTCACTTTACCTGTTCCCTTAGTGTATCAATGATGCTTTAAAGAAAAAAAAATTAAGTTTCCTATAATTTTCAATATACATTTTTAATTAATCTATCTTCAAATAACATTACACTTCTTTTTTTTTAATTTTTTTAATGTTTTTATTTATTTCTAGGAGAGAGAGAGAGAGAGAGAGAGAGACAGCGTGAGCAGGGGAGGGTCAGAGAGAGGGAGACACAGACTCTGAAACAAGCTCTGAGCTGGCAGTCAGCACAGAGCCCAACGCGGGGCTCGAACCCACGAACCGTGAGATCATGACCCAAGTGAAAGTCGGACGCTCAACCGACTAAGCCACCCAGGCGCCCCAAATAACATTACACTTCTTCACGTTGGTACAGTTACCTTATTACATTTATTTCCACTCCTTCCTTCTGTCTCTTATAAAGTATTGTCATTCATTTAACTTATGTCTCTACTATAATCACAAAATACAATGTTATCATTATTCCTTTAAACAAATAGTTATAGTCTTAAGAATTAGATGGCGTTTTCACTTAAGTATCTCTTCTCTTCTCACAATGTGTACACAATTACTCTTTTAGGATTTTAGTTTCAAGAGTAACAATTACCACCTTTCATGTAAGTCCATTTTAAATTACTCTTAATAAATTCATCTTCTCATCCTAACCTATTCAGATATTTTTAGAAGCCAATTCTGTTTTACAGGATATTTATAACCTCTCAGTTTCAAAACTTCACAAATCAAATAAGTAAGTTTCCTGTGTCTTCTAAATCATTAGTGAATCTACGTGAAACATAGTTTTATAACACATACATTTTCAAGGACTCATGACCCCTGCTTCCCTAAGAGCTTATTAAGAGTATTTCTTTTGTTTGGTCAGTGAGTTAATCACAAGAACTCTCTGGGAATAAGGTGCCTGATTTTACTGCATATGATAAGAGCAAGAAGCAGCTTGAAAAGCAGAGAAAAAGAATGGATCCATGATACTAGAATTTTAGAGGTGGCATACCATTAGAGCAAAGTCCTATTTTATTGAATTGTTTTGATGTGTATATCTTCCTTTTTGCATATGACTAAAATTCACTGTAGTAGAATAAATAGTTGATTCAAGTTATTATAATAATATGTTATACTCGTGGATTAAATTGCAATCATTTTAGTCATCAAGATCATGACTAAACTTTGCTACTTCTTTTTATCCAACTCAACCTGTATATAAATGTCAGACAATAAGAAATTAATTTGAAAATATACTGGTGATTGTTATAATCATCAAAAGAAAGCCAAGACCTTTGATAAAGAACCACAGAGATTCCTGTTTATGTAAACCTAAGGAAAATAAAACATTTTAGTACTAATTTTTTCCTCAGACCAGCTGTTACATTTAGAAAACAATATATATATGTATATATATATATACATATATATATAAACTTATATATTTTTTCCCAAAGAACATCTATACTATTCAAAGACATGTACAAAAATATATCATACATCTGCAATTCTATTAGTTCTATGTACCTCACATTTATTAATTGCAACAATTATTTCATTATGAAATTGCTATTAACATAAAGTTTAAAAAAGATCTAGTTTGTTTTAGCAGAAGTGAATGTACCTAAGTAAGATTTTCATTATCATGCAATACATTTTATCACTGCTAGATAGCTTTATAATTTAACTCCTTTAATAATGTAAATGACTAGAATCATACTCAATATTCAATATCTTTTCTTAAACATGCCACTATCCATAAATTTAGATCAAAACTCATAAGAACAATTTTTCAATATCTAATTAGATAAAATATGGTATATATTAAATAGTGGTTTATACACTGAGAATCACTAAAATCACTGCTATGGTTTGAATTGTGTCCCCGCAAAAAGATAGGTTGAAGTCCTAACCTCCCATACCTCACAATTTGACTTTATTCCAAATCAGGATTGTTGCAGGTATAATTACATAAGGTGAGGACAAACTGGAGTAGCATTGGCCCCTAATCTAATATAGCTTGTATTTTTATAAGAAGACAGTTACCTGAAGATGGAAACACACAAGATAATGACATGCGATGACAGAGGCTGAGATTGTGATGCAGTCACAATCCAAGGAACACCAAGAATTATAGCCACCACCAGAGACAGAAGGACACAAGAAAGTATCCTGTACAAGTTCCCGAAAAAGCATGGGTCTGCTCGATTTTGTACTTCTAGCCTTCAGAAATGTGAGTTAACAAATTTCTGGTTTTCAAGCCACCAAGTTCGTGGAACTTTATTAGGACAATCCTAGGAAACTAATGTAATCACCAGGAATGTTTGGATATTAGATATTAGAATAATGAGTGTTACCTCAATAATTCATATTTACTTATCATATTGGTTTTTGGAATACACTGTACCAATTCTATTGCATTTAAGTATTTGGGCTATGTAGATGTTAAGAATGGAATAATATTTCAGTCATATAACTAATATTTGTCATGACTTTCTATGCCAAGCCTGTCTATGTGCTTGGGATACAGCAGTGAACAGTATTGACAATGTTTCTCCTACGATGAGGAATCTGGAAAGATTGACAATAAGCCAATGTAAAATCAACAACAATAACAATAACTTTATTTTACGTGGTTCTAAGTGCTATGGAGTTAAATAAATCATGGGGAAAGCATCAAAGAATGGAGATGCATTGTTATATTAGAGTAGTAAGGAAAGGTCTCTGAAATGGTGACAGCTGCGTGCTCAATCATGTGTTAGTCTGAAAGAGGACTATAGGAAGGGAGAACAGGAAATGTCCCAAATTTTCTCCAAATTGGAGAAGAGGTGGCTTCAAGTGTGACTGGAGTAGAGAGATAAATAGACCACTAGGTGTTGAGAGCACAGGGAGATGGTGAAGAGCAGGGCCTTAGCCATGGTAAGAATTTTAGCTTATTTCAATTTAACTGAGAAGCAGTTGGTGTTTTCTGAACACTGTGGTATAACATGATTGTGTGTGTGTATGTGTGTGTGTGTGTGTGTGTGTGTGTGTGTGTTTAAGTTGTTATTTTGAGAGAGAGAAAGCACATGTGGGAGAATGGAGGAGGGGCTGAGAGAGAGAGAGAGAGAAGGAGGGCCAGAGAGAGAGAGGGAGAGAGAATCCCAAGCAGGCCCCCTGCTATCAGTGCAGAGCCTGATGTAGAGCTGGATCTCAAGACCCAGGAGATCATGATCTAAACTGAAATCAAGAGCCTGGTGATTAACCGACTAAGCCACCTAGCTGGTCCATAGCATGATTGTAATTTAAAAGCATTATTATCACTGCCATAAAGAGACCAGACTATAAGGAACAATGATAGGAGGAAAAAGAACATATGGAACCTATTATAAAAATCTGCTTGTGGTAGGCTGAACAGGCCCCAGAGTGTTCATTGTCCTTATGTGTAAAACCTGCGCATACTGCTCTGTGTGGACTTTGCAGATATGATTATATTAAAGATGTTAAGAAATGAAGCTGAGCATGGATTATCTGAGTGAACCCAATGTAATCACAAGGATCCTTATAACAAGAAAAAACAAGTTCAAGTCAGTGAGAGGACAGGTTGACAATGGAAGCAGATGTTGGAATGATGTGCTTTGAAGATGGTAGAAGGGGCTAAGGAACAGAGGTGACCTTAGAAACCGGAAAACTTAAAGAAACAGATTATCTCCTGGAGCCTTCAGAGAGCCCATGGCCCTGTCACCATCTTGGTTTCATCCCGGTGGAAACCATCTTAAGCTTTTCATCCCCACAACTGTAAGATAATACATCTGTTACTTTAAGTCATAAGTTTGTAATGATTTGTTAAGGTAGCAATAGGGAACTAATTCACCATGTGAAAGATGATGTGAAAAGGATATTAAAAGTACATTTCATCAGAAGGGTCCTGTTCTGACTACCTTTTGAAGAAACAAGATTGGTTAAGTGTGGTATGAGAAAGGAGTCAAGAATAACACCAACATTTTGTCTTACTCAAGTTTATTTTTCTGAAATTGTTGAGACTACAAAAAAAATGGTGACTGAATAGGAACAGAAATCAGGGGTTCAATACTGTTTATCCAAAGTTTGAAATGCCTGTTCAATATAGGAATGAAGATGTATGATAACAAGTTGAATATATAAGAGGCAAATTTAGGGTAGAAATTAAATTAAATTATACATTTGTTAACCATTGTTGTACCACCCACTTCATACATAAATACTTGCATAAATACATTTTCTAACTGAGATTTATATAATCTTCGTAAGACCCTGATTAATTCATTATTTTAATAACTGCTCCTTTAAGAAAAAAAATCTGTGTCAATTGAAGCTTAATGATTTTAAAATCTAACAAATGATTTACTTTTCTCCAAAGCTCATTTGTTTCTTCATTCTTTATGTTTTGCTGCCTTGTGTTTTACAAGGTGATTTTATTTCTCCCAAATAAATTATGAAGATGTAGGGGGTTTGAGTTCAAGGTATTTAAGGGCCAATCACGGACAAAAATATGACCACAAAGGCTAGTACCATACAAACTTTTTTGAGAGTGGGAAAAAAAAAATCTTTTATGGACAGGGTTTCATGAGAGAAATCACTGACAGTATGAGACAAACCAGAAGCTAGGGAATGGGGGAAGGGGAAGAGACTGAGAGAAATCTGGGGGAGAGGGGAGCCAGAGAGGAGGCTTCCAAGTCTAGTAAAAGATGTATTCAGCAGGATATCAGGGAGACTTTGGGCCAGAGAGCTCCAAAGGACAGTCCCAGGTAAGGGTCTTGTATCTATAAGCCTCTATATTACCAATGGCCAGCAGACTCTGGCTGAGATTTCATGGGATATGCAAACAGGTAAGATCTAACTAGTTATAAATCAACTTGTTTGAACTGTTTTGGAAATACTTGCATGCATAAAGGTTATATAGTTTTGTACCAGTAGGCTTTTGAGCAAATGAGTCTTAGCTTATAGTGAAGAAATAAACAACCAATATTAGTTGGGACCAAAATATAGAGGTCATCCTTGGTTCCTTTATATAAGAGAAGATAATACCACTTTTTAAGTAATTGTAAAAATCTGATAATATAAATAATTTAAATATAGCTCAGCTATTCAAGAGGAAATTAAAGTAGAGAATTGGAGTGGTGAGTGTAATACAGGAAATAAATGTCTTAGAAAAGTACAAGTTATATTTTATGAATACATTAGTAAAATTATTTCCTGTGAATACTATTTAGTACTATTATTTATAAAGTTACCTTCTCTTCTACTAGTAAGTACTTCAACTCAAATCTGAGTTCATTTTCCAGCATCTAGTTAATCAATAGTGCTCAGAATACTAATTATAGCATGAGCATGCATTAATGAACAAAACAGAACAGAATTATAACAGGGTCTATTTTCTTCTTTTGCTTTCATTCATATTAAAAATGAGCACTTATAAAATGAGTAATTTCTTTGAAACTGCAATGGCTGAATAAATCTGTTCAAATGCAGTGAGACCCACACATGGTATGTAATTGAGACGAAAAAGGAGATGTAATATAGTGTCCCTGGAATATTTTACCAAGGAAACCATAGCCTAATAGATTATTAAGTATCACAATCCATAAATTTTCAAGAGTTGTAAGAACCAGTACAGGTATGAGGGCCCCTGGGTGGCTCAGTTGGTTAAGCATGTGACTTCGGCTCAGGTTACGATCTCAGTTTGTGGGTTTGAGCCCTGAGTGAGACTCTGTGCTGACAACTCATAGCCTGGAGACTGCTTCGGATTCTGTGTTTCCCTCTGTCTCTGCCTCTCTGTCTCTCTCTCTCAAAAATAAACATTAAGTGGCGCCTGGGTGGCTTAGTTGGTAAAGTGTCCAATTTCAGCTCAGGTCATAATCTCACGGTTCCTGGGTTCAAGCCCGGCATTTGGCTTTGTGCTGACAGCTCAGAGCCTGGAGCCTGCTCAGATTCTGTGTCTCCCCCTCTCTCTGCCCTTCCCCCACTCATGTTCTGTGTCTCTCTGTCTCAATAATAAAATAAAACATTTTTTTAAAATTAAAAAAAATTAAAAAATTTTTTAAAAAGAACCAAAACAGATATGCAAGATACAGATATACAGATATGTTTATGACAAGTACACACAGTAGAATGCCAACAGTACACAACAATACACAAGACATTTTGATGTTATAAAATGTCCAAAGTGTAAAAGCGGGTAAAGACCATTAGTTTCAAATTAAACTAATGTCTTCATGGAAATCTTGTGATTTTGTCCTCATTTTTGTGCTTTCATGGTAAACTGGTAAACTTTTATTCATGGTCTACCTCCATCACACATCAGGCAGTTGGTAACCTCGAGTAGAAACTATTAGACCAGTGAATTGCTACCAAATGGATTTAGTAACACACATTGAAAGTTGTGATTCAGCAAGAAATAGCTGTATTTAAACCTTTTGTGCAACAGTAAAAAAGGCTGAAACGCTACTGTTCAAGAACAAAATGTACATTTCAGGACTTAATGCCACACACACAGCTGAAAATGTTACCAATGTTGAGATTTAAATATATATATCTATGTGTGTGTGCACACGTGTGTGTGTGCGTGTGTGTGTGTGCATTTATTTATTTATTATAATATATATCTTTTATATATATTATATATATATGCTTCTGTTACCTCTTATTTCTCATTAAATAGATTTTCTTCTGTTTCCCTCCTTCTCTCTCTTCTTTCCTTCGTTTCTTTACCCTCCATTTCTTCCTTCTGCCTGCCTTTCTTTCTTTCTTTCTTTCTTTCTTTCTTTCTTTCTTTCTTTCTTTCTCCTTCCTTCCTTCCTTCCTTCCTTCCTTCCTTCCTTCCTTCCCTTCCTTCCTTCCTTTCCTTTCCTTTCTTTTCATTCTTCTTTTTATCTTTCTTTCTTTCAGGTTCAGGCCACGAAAGATGTGTACTACATAGGAGATTAAAAATGTATAATTGAAATGTAAATATAATTACTCAAAAGTTCTTAACTTTGTCTGGAAAGGTCTTTAATTAAAAAAATAGACATGTGTCACATTCATTACATATGGAACATTGATGGAAATGAAAAAATAATTATAATTTACTGCATTGCAAACAACAGTTCTAATACGAAAAAATAAGCTACCTTTTTACTGTGTATTATACGAGTTATAGGATTGGAACTAAAAGTGTGAAGGTAAACAAATTTTAAAAAAACAACAAACAGAATTTTGTACCACAGGTTTCTTAAAGTAAGATTTATTAGTTTGTTATTAGAAAACACACGTGATATAACCAGAGCATCCATCAGATCCAAACATAATTCTCTGCGCTTTCTATTTCCATTCATGTGTTCCCTGTGTATCATGCCCCCATTCAGGGCAATACAACATTCTCATGAGTTGTCTGTCATCTCTCAAGTTCTTGAGATGGAGAGGGTTATTAATGAATACTGTGGAATTCAGGCATTCTGATCACAGAGTACAGAAATATTGAAACAAGGGCAGAAATGATCTAGCATGAGCCATATATCTGACAAATTTCAGAGCAATTCAAAACTGGGTCTTTTTACATAAGAAATTAAAATCTATTCAGTCTTTTCACTACACTGAATGACTGAAAAGCTAAGATGACTATTTAATGAAATTGAGTTTTTGTTTTGTTTTGTTTTCTAAAGAGGCACTTAGTTAAGTAGCTTTAAGGGTCAGATAATATAGTAATCTTTTCAATCTTAATGACTGAGTAGCATTCATACAGATATAATATGATTAGGTATAATATACCTACTATGTGCTGAACACCTCTTTAATTCTGGTTGTGCAGCAATGAACAAAACATTTATGTGCAAATGTATACATCCATGCAGTAGCTGCAAAGGAAGAATGGCAGGTTGTATATGAGGGTTTGAATGAATTAGATAATAATTTGTTAGGAGGTTGCCCTGTGCAGTAGAGGATATTGAACATCATTTCTGGCTCCAACAACCTAGAAATCAATTGCAGCCTTTATCCCCTCCAGTTGTAGGGGCAAAAAATGTCTCCAAATGCACCCTGGGGCACAGAATTGTCCCTAGTTGAGAACCACTGATATATACCAGCTATTGGTAGTGCTTTATTCATGGAAAAGACAGTGCTAAAGAGGAAAAAGAAGAAAAGAAATTGGTCTTTTAAATCTCACATTTCTCTTTTAACCAGTTTGACCCTTTATTATAGTTTTGAGATGATTTTCATGTTTTAGTCATGTAATATTTAGAAATTAGCAAAAAATAAATAGAAGTGTCTAAATATGAAAGGTAAACACAACAACAAAATGAAGTTTCTTTTGCCCATGTAAATAGGAAGTAGCGTGACAACAAATATGTCATTCCTTCTCTATCATTTGATTAGTCTTCAAGTAATGTACAGAATAGGGAAGAGTTTTTCCTATAATGTACTATGTCACACATTTATGTGGGATCATAGCATTTTTGTCTCGCTCTAGGATGAACTCCTCGAGAACAAGTGGAAAAAGCTAAGAACAAAGAGACAAAAAAAATATACTAGCAAAAAAATTGAGCCTTGTAATATATTTTGAGAAAATCATGTTAACATTGTCTTCGCATAATTTTGCCATTACTTTCCTAAACATTAGAGAGGTGATAAATAGCATGTGAATCTCTTTTCTCCCTGTAGGTGAAAGCCAAATGGAAGGAAGAGTAAAAAGAAGAGAACACATTAAGAGTCTCCCTTTCCTACTCTCTGCTGCCGCCGCCAAGGAAATTACCTTCAGTGCAAAAATTTTATATTTTAAGTAACTTGTAAGTAATAATATATATTAAAATTCATTTGATAGATAGGTAGGGGCTCTAAATTAAATTAATAACCTAATATTACCAACAGTCTCAATACCTAAATTTGTGATATATGTGCCACTATAGGAAAATGCTATGTTTATTTTATATTTATTTACTGGAATAGTGATTTATGTATGGATAATCAAAAATAAATTTTTGTTAGAGAAGCTTACTTTATATACACAATTGGTTTTGACAGATCTTCAATTATAAGGGGATGGTGAAAACATTTTCACAGTAGAGTGACTCTTTACTTTTCTTTAGTTCTACTTTATGACAATGATAAACCAAACATCAATAATATAAATGGATTCAATAACATGTAGCTATTAGTCATACAAAAGTGGAATATAAATTTGAAATATTTATAATTGCCACTGAGCTATCAAACATTATCATGAATGATATATCATGTAAAAAAGGACTTGCAAATTATTGTAGATTGTTAACATTGCATAGGACCTAAAAGCAACCATCCTCACTATAAGATTCCATTTTAACAGCTAATATGTAGTAATTTGGTCATCTTGGGAGGATGTCAACTAAGTAATTTGAAGCTGAGAGCAGACTCTTCACTGGAACAGAAATATTACTGCCCTAAATTTTATAAATTTACATGAAAATTAATAATCTTTGGAAATTCTCCACATATGCTGTTTTGAGTTTTCAATGGCTTACTCTCCTCATTTAAAGGAATTTTTATCCATTTGGAAGAGTAACACAGATGATTACATAGCAAATAAACCATGTTACTTAAGTCATTTAAATTCAGTTATCCACTATGTTTTCAGCAGGTAGCTGGGATGAATTTGTGATCTAAGTTGAAATTGTAACATGGGAAGTAGGCTTATGGCAACTTTATTATTGAACAATAATTGTTACAGAGGAAAAATAATGGATACCAGAAAGGTACAAACTCTGACATTAACATTTGCAATGTGAACACTGTCTCTGTCATGTCACATTTTTGTGACTTTTTGTCAAATTACCTTTACTTCTTATATTAGTTTCCTAGGACTGCCGTAACAAAATACCACACCCTGAGTGGCTTAAACAGCAATTTACTTTCTTCGAGGTCTGGAGGATGAAAGTCCAAGATCAAGGTGTCTGCAGATTTGATTTCTCCTGAATCCTCTCTATTTGGCTTGCCGTTGGCTGCCTTTTCATGGTCTTCTCACATAGCATTTTACCCTGTGTGCCTACAACCCTAGCGCTTCTTCCTTTCCTTACAAGGACACAGGTCATAATGGGTAAGAGCCCTACCCTGACTCTCATTTTAACTTAGTCACCTTTTTAAAGCCCTGATCTCCAAGCAACAGTTAAATTCTGAGTTACTAGGCTTGGGATGCCAACACATGGATTTGAGAACACAATTCAGCCCATAACACCCTCTACACCTTACTTTTATTATCTGAAAAATGGGGACAATATTAGAACTTATATGATAAGATTGTTGTACAAATCAAATCAAATGGGATATAGCAGGTATATTACTTAGAGTGACAGGCACATATTAGATAATAAATATAAATTTTAGTTTCATAATTATTAGCAACATCATTATAATTTTACTGAGATTTGTGTTATTTCTTGAAAGGATGATGTCCTGTTTCATGTAATCTTTGTTTTTTTCCCATGTTTTCATGAGCTAATTGCAGAGGCTTCAAGCCTCTTCTCACTTTGTTATTTTGGGACATAAAGGGGCTAACAATATTTTTGCTAGTGTCAATGCAAAAAAAAAAAAAACAGATTATTAACTTGTTAGGCAAGTTTTTTAGAACTGAAGACTATCTCACTAAATTCTGAACTCCTTTCTTCATAGTAAATAACCATATTAATGATATATTATTTACATATGAAAAAGGTCAACATTGTTATAGGAGTTTGAATGAGAGAGGTTATTCAATCATAGTAAACAATCTCTGAATAAAATAGCAATGCCTTAACATGACAAAGGTTCTTTCTCATGCAACAAGACCACTGTCAATTGGATGAATGAGCTGGTAACTCTGTCCATTGCAGTAATTTAGGGATCTGAGCTTATATAGCCACCATACCCCAAATTCTGACAGATACTATGGTATAAAAAAACTCTGATTCAGTTTTTGTAGTAAATCCTTTGTCCTGTGAGATGTTCTAGCCTCATATAACTTTTAAAACAGAATTTTTCATATGGCTTCACTCATTCTCATGGGAATTAGGAAGAACAATCTATTGTATGTTCAGAAGTCAGAGGGCTGATATTTGACTATGTAGTAAACAACATTAATTGCTATTACAGTTTCACTCCCTCCATGCTCCAAAATCCAGTCCGTACATTTTGATACTGTCTTAACAATGATAGACATGTATTCATGGTAAATCACACATTCATGAACACATACACACACATAAATGAAAGATAACATACATTACTGTATAAAGATCAATGAATATTGAACTATACAAACTGAGGGTGCTAGAGGGGTGTTGTCTGGGAGGGTGAGCTACATAGGTGATGGCATTAAGGAGGGTACTTGCTGGGATGAGCACTGGGTGTTACATGTAAGTGATGAGTCACTAAATTCTACTCCCGAAACTATTATTACACTATTTGTTAACCAACTTGAATTTAAATAAAATTTTAAAAATAAGAAAGAATGGAAGAAAAAAGAATAGCTATAAAAGATCATATATATATATATATATATATATATATACACTATATATACTATTTACAAATTGTAAATATACTATACTATATACTATATATACTATTTACAAATTGTTCTCAAAACAATAGTGTAAATCTTATTTGATCATAGTTAACAAAGCATTACCTTAAGAATTATCTGTTATCAAAATGAGTTGTTATAGTATAAATTCATAAATTTGCAGCACTCCAGCTGACTGCTAAACAGTGATAGATGGTGCTAGAAATAAACCAATATTAACAAATAAGATTATTGACTTAAAATGTTGTAATACTAATAATAAATAGAGCTGCTTTAAAGAAATGACAAATGTAAACTTTGTAACAAAGCCATACTATAATGGAAATAGTAATTATACATGAAACATTGTCATTCCTTTCATACAAGAAATACATATTTTAAAAATTATAATATTTCTTTTTCTCTGAAGTCAGAGGTTATGATAATTATAATCATGATAACTTCTGAGAAATTCATTAAGTTGGGTAATCATTCAATATTGTGTTTGCCAAGTATATATAAATTTTATAAGTTCTGTATTATGTGGTATACTAATATCAGCAATAAGAAAGAAAACTATGAAGGAATAAAAACACAAAAGAATTCTCACATGTGAAATCTAAAATATAGATTTGCAAAATACTTTATTAAGAGTATCTCAAGAGAAAGGAAGTGTATTTTTTTATATTTTACTCTAATGCTATTATCGAATTTCAAAAAAACCCCACATGACCATATATATTATAAAGTAGTGAAAGAATGTGAAGGTTACATGTTCCTTCAGGGAAAACAAGAGTACATTGTCTTGTGAGATGCAAAATGCTAGAAATTCTCCAGTGATAGTCTCAGAAATAAAAGAAAATATTTGACTAGATGAACTATTATCTTTATTAAGCAATGCCTCCTTAAATATTTTTTCTTTATTATTTCTTTTAATTGATAATTAAAATCATTTGTATCTCTAATTAAAGAGCTGAATCATGACAACTTGGACAAATATGTTAATATATACTTTTTAAAACAAGTTTTGAAATCTAATTTAAGTTATTACTCCTCATTGGGCAAAATTATCAGTTAGTGATGATATCTATACTGGAGAGGTTAGGTATAAGGTAAATGATTTCAATCAGAAAAGTTTTTCCTCGTTTTCTAATATTTTAATACATTACAATATCTTTGTTAATACATGATTAATGCTACTCAAATACAAAAATGGAGAGGACAATAAGAGCAATATTGACATGCCCTAAAAAAGTCCTAAGTAAAATGCCTTTCGTGTGTTCCTTGTTAGCTATATTTAGACTTTGTATTGGACTCAAATTTTGGGTGCCTTCTTCAACTACCTTGACATCCTCCATTGATCTCTTATGTATCAATCTGTGAGTGGCCTGGCAAAGTGTTCTTGCAACTTCCGTTCTTAGATGAAATGTACCACTTCATGTCCTGAGGGTCAGCTTTCTGAGCAGCCTGCATGGGGACCAATAATGGAACCCAGAAATGTAAGGGAGTTGGTCTTCCTTGCAGAGAATGCAGATAGATGAAAACATGAGAAATAAGGTGTGTTAGTTTCATTTGTTTTCACTTATTTAATTATCAATGTTTATTTTTAAGAGAGAGAGAGTGAGTAGGGGAAAGGCAGAGGGAGACACAGAATATGAAGCAGGATTCAGGCTCTGAGCTGTCAGCAGACAACCAGACAAGGGGCTCAAACCCACAAACTGTGAGATCATGACCTGAGCCGAAGTCAGACGCTGAACTGACTGAGCCACCCCGGTGCCTCTGGATTTGTTTCATAGGGCTACTGTAGCAGAGTCCCACTGGGTGGCTTATACAGAAATTTGTTTCCTCACGGTTCTGGAGACTGCGAAGCCCCGAGTCAAGGTGCCTGCAGTGTTGATTTCTTCTGAGGTCTGTGAAGCAGATCCTGTTCCATGATGCTCTTCAGGCTCCTGGTGGGCTGCCCACGGTTGCCCGCGCTCCTTGGTTTGTGACTGTTGACTCCCATCTTCATCGGGCACTCTCCCTGTGTCTACATTCTCCCTTTTTACATAGACATCAGTCATATGGATTAGTCCTTACTCTAATGACATCATCTTAATTTGGTCATCTACAAAGACCTTATTTTCAAACAGAAACGATGTAACATAGATGCAGGCATTTACTCAGAAAAATATGTTCAGAGATATTGGTGGGAAATTTTACAACATGAGATTATATAAATTATGACCTATTCCTGTATTAAATACCCATTAGGTAGGGAAGTAATATTGATAGATATGAACAGATATTCATGATATATCATTAAATGGCAAAGGTAATTTATAAAACCTTATGTTAGTAATGGTCTCATTTGAGATAGAACTGACATACAGATAAACTACATTTAAGCATAAAAACCGAAAGATGCACAAACTACTGTTTTAAGATACACAAACTCTAATATTTGGGTGCTATGGTTACTAGTGATTTCTCTTTCTTCTTCATGCCAATGCGAATTTTCTAAACTTCGTGTGATGAGCATGAATACATTTTCCATGAAAAAATAAAATTACTTAAATATGATCTAGTGGGTACAGTGTCCGTAAATCCCAATAAAATAAATACAGTGTAACTTAACGCCAGAATTTCAGAAATACTGTCTGTAAAACACTGTTCCAGAGATGAAGAGGATTGTAGAAATTTGGACGTAAAAGAGAAGGCATAGATGTGTTGGGAAAGATTCATGAGGAGCCTAATCTAGTTTTGTTTTGTTTTCTCAGTTTGGAGGGTGAGCCCTAGAGGCTGGTCTTCCTTGAGCGGCTATTAAGTCCGCATCCCCACCACTCCTCTTATCCTCACACTTAGAGCCGCTGTGCACTTACCCCATGCCAAACACAGTCCCTAGGCCCTGGAGCCCACACAGTTAATCAAAGTAGCCACTCCATGGCGAGCCTCAGAAACCTAGCTGAGGCCACTTCACCTGCTCGACATAAGCTGCCCCTACAGCGCCAGCTTGCTGTTGCCTTGTGCTCACCTTCCGGGTGGCCCTGCCTGGCAGCTCTCTCTTCTTCCGAATTACAAGGAGCTCCACTTTCATCTGTGCAGTGCCAGTGTGTTGCATCTCACCCCACAAAGAATCTTTAAATCATATAAAACAAGGTGTGTGTGTCTGTATATATGGGTACGCACATATATGTATGTGTCTTTCCTCGAAACTAAAGCCCGAGGTCACGTCTTCATTATCCCTATGCTGGACTATTACAATAGCGATCTCTAACCCAAACTGTTTATCTTCCAACACAAGATCCCTAATATTCTTTCTACACCAAATTACACTGTGATGCCTCTCCTTAGAAACTCTTTTGTTCAGGCATATAAATAAATCTGAGTCTGACTCCAGACCAGTTTTCTCATTCCTCTTATATGGGCATGGCCAGATCACAAGGATCTGAGCATTTGTAAAGCTCTCTAACATTACTGTTTCTACCACCAGCATTACCCTCGCCATCACCTGCTGAAAACTCCCTGGTGTTTGTTCAAATGCCAATACTAATATACCCTCACAGCCTAGGACACATTTAAAACGTCCTCTTCCACTACTATAACATTTGGCAAATACTCCCATAAAGTGACTATGTGTCATATTTATGTGGCTACATTTCCACCTCCCAACTATAAATTCGGACTAACAAGTAGAGCTAATCTCTATATTCGCTAATTATCATCCACCCGACTGGTAGAGCACACTCAGTAATGAGTTTTGCTGAGTTGAGTTGAACTATGAATGCAACTGTCAGAAAATACTTGTGAAGTAGGGGATGAGACCACCTTTATTGACAATCTTTCCTAAACTAGGGGTTTGGGAGAAATTACAAGGGAAATGGGTGAGACCTATCACCCCCACACAACAATCTGTCCTAAGGCTTTTATGTGACTCGGAAACTGTTACGTACTGAAACACCAGGGACATCTCAACAGAATTTGAGCCTAGAAGCCATAAATTTAAGAGCTTCTTTCAGTTAATATTTAACCTATAGTTATTTTTTCCACTTAAAATCAGGGAGATTTCTACACTATATCCATCAGGAACAAATGCTAAAGAAAATGTCATTTTGGCAGCCTTTAGAAGGATGGCTTCATATCTGAAGAAAAGCATAACTTCAAAATTCTGCATTTTTATAAGTTTACTCAGTTCTATAGAGACAGAAAGTGCTAGATCAAGATAAATAGACACGAATCCTTCAAGCTTTGTAGAACGAACATTCAGAAAATGCAGGTGGTGTCAAAACAGCACCATTTAAAAAAAAACAATGAGATAAAGATTTGGTCAACTTACTAATAATATACTGGGTTAGCACAATCTCTGAGCCAAAATAGAAATACAAATGAGAATAATGGGTAAGTGACGACAGTGAGACTTTAGAGGAGAGCTATACTCTGGCCAATGACTTCCCAGATTCTTTTTCCTTTTTTCTGGCAAAAAAGAATTATGATGTAGTCTCATATTATACTATACTGACATATGTAAGTGCATCTTATATAGTTATATATTCTTATTACCCCTGTGTATATATGTATGTATAAATTATGTATTTTAATTAATTAGTTATATGAAATTTATTGCCGATTATGGCTCATTTTACTGATTTATTAAATCCCAAGCTTTAATCATCTTGAATTGTTCATAGCTGCACATGTATCAAATAGGCCCAACTGGCACTTCCGGATGTGAAACTGAGACATGCAGAGAGGTGATCAGTTAAATGACACCTTTGATTAGCTCTCTGTCTTCAAACTGAAACCGGGTAATGCAAATAATACATTTTACTTCAAGTTCAAATTTTGGCTTCTACATTACTAAATATATTTCTATTTATTAATATTTTCACTCAAAAATATAATCTTATTTATGCTGCCTCATTATCTTTCTAAATCCAAAATGAGGAACAAATTGTAAATAGATAAACAAATACTACAATAAGTTTTACTTGTAAATAAAAAAAATGACTATAAGTGTCTCCTGCTTCTACTCTTCAACATTCATCATGAGAACTAAAGGTCTGTATTGGAGTGCAAATAAGACTTTGCACACATGAATTAGAAGTGAACACATTAGAAACTTGCATGAAATCACATCTGCAAAGACAGATCTGTTCCATTACAATTGCTCCATACACATCAAAAATATGTATGTCCAGAGGCGGCATTTAACCCAACTCTCTGAAGTATACTTTTGTTATTTGTAGGAAGGAGAAGGAAAATGAAACGTGTTTGTCAGGGACTAAGATGAGACCCTAACGTGTTTGAATTACCATTTCTGGGCTCTTCCCATCATTATTTTTATTAAACACAAGCATCCAGTTCATAGAACCTTAAGCTAGCTTTCTTTAGTTATGAATAACAGGTGACAGCTGGTGGGATGGCTGGACATGGAGTTACAGGAGCTTAACATTCTGTATTTATTCATTCTTGGAGCCGATAAGTATCTGAGAGACATTATAGTTTACAAATTTGCAAGTAGAAATAAGGATCTATGTTAATCAACAGCTTTTTTTATTTTCCAGTTTATTCTATGAGTCACGAGATTTGGCATATCAGAAAACATTGAAAGGCATACATATTTATTACTTTGATACAATATTTATTAATTTGATACAATATTTTCATAGGAAGTACAGGATTGTTTCCTTATTATTTAAGAAAATAAGTTCCTTTATTTTTAGAGAGAGGCAGCATAACTGGGCAAGGTGGCAGAGAGAGAAGGAGAGAGAATCCCAAGCAGGCTCCACGTTGCCAGCACAGAGCCTGTTGTGGGGCCCGAACTCAAGAAACCACAAGATCATGACCAGAACCGAAGCCAAGAGTCAAATGCTTAACTCACTGAGCCACCCAGGTGGCCCTCTTTATTATTTTTAAAAATAAACAGAAGACTGCCAAAATATGCATTAAAGTATATATTTAAAAAGAAGAAATATTTAAAAATCCATTGTTAGTACACAAAAGAAAATAAAAATGCAAAAATAAAGATTAAAGATTTCCTTTCAAAACATGTAGAGGTACAGTCTCAGACATTGATTTGCTTTTTGTTTTTCTTAAGTTTATTTATTTATATTGAGAGAGAGAGCATGGACCAGGGACCGGCAGAGAGAAAAGGAGAGAGAGAATCCTAAGCAGGCTCTGGCACTGTTAGAATAGACCCCTACACAAGGCTCAATCTTAGGAACCCTGAGATCATGACCTGAGCTGAAATCAACCACCTGAGCCACCCAATTGAGCCAATTGAGGCTTAACTAACTGAGTCACCCAGGCACCCACTTTGGTTATTTTTAGTGCTTAAAAAATTAAGTGTGCATTTGAAATCAGTAAATTGGTCTGCAATCTGTCTATTGATAGGAAGGGGGAAAAAAAGTCTTAACTCACATCATGTCAAACCATAATTATATGAACGTTTGCACCCAGTTAATTTTGTTTGTATTCACTTAGAAATACCTGCTGAGTAGGGATTATCGTTACATTCAGCATAAGCCTGATTTGCTAAAAGGCCACAAATATCACCCAGCATACTAAATTCTCTCAGCAACTGAAGTACATTTAGAAAGAATGAAAATGAGGCATCATCATTTGAAGGAAAATATTAGCTGATTTGCAAGTACTTTAGATACATGAATTAATGCAACAAATTTAAATATTGAAGGCACTGTTTCAGCTCACCTGATATTTGAGGAGTAGCAGCTACTTGAGCCTTTTGACAAAGGAAGACAGAAAAGGCTTAAGCTCATCTTCCGCTTACCTATTTTGCAAACCCATTTAACTATCTATTTATCTAATACAGAATTAACACAATTTCAGGGCCTTATTAGAAACTTTCAAGAAAACTACCTAATTATAATTTCTATCAAAAGTTTAGTTGGAGAAAATAGTATTCCAGGATAATGCTCTAAAGATGAGGTAGACCAGACATCCACATCCTGAGACAATTTACTTCTAAAAGACTAGACCCTTGCCTTCACCGAACACTGTAGTGTTATGAAATCAGACTTTATGGGGGGAGTTGCACTTGGAGAAGGAAATGAATTTTGCATGAAGCCGATAAGAGATAGGGATAACATTATTTCTGGGATCATTATGACTCCACTGAAGTCACATTTGAAAGTTTTTCTGTTCTGGTAAAGTTCCTCCCAGTGGTAGGTGGAATGACCTCTGAAATACTTCCACTCCCTAATCCCAAAATCCATGGATGCATTTCTTTAATGTTATTTATTTTGAGAGAGAGAGAGCGCATGCATGAGTGGGGTTAGAGTAGAGAGGGAGGGAGAAGGAGAGAGATTGAGGGAGAGAGAGAATCCCAAGTAAACTCTGCACTGTCAGTGCAGAGCCCAAGGCGGGGCTGCATCTCAAATATTACAAGATCGTGACCTAAGTCAAAATCGAGAGCTGATGCTTAACCGACTGAGCCACCTGGACGTCCCCAGGAATGAATTATATTGCTGGGGAAACAGAACTTGGCAGTCATAATTAAGGTTGAAGATCTTAAAACAAAATTCACCTGGGATAAATACTTGGGCCCAAACTAGTCACAGGACTTCTTAAAATAGAGAACTGTCTTCAGCTGGAGCAAAAGAAATTCAGCCAAAGACAAGTTAAGAGGCACTCGAAACATGAAATCTTAACATCCCACTGCTGGGTTGGAGATGGAGAGGGTGATGTTGTCAGGAATGCAGACAGTTCGAAGGAATTTCCTGGATGATACTCAGCAAGGAACTCAGCCAGAAAAAAAAACTAAAGAATTTCTGTAAACAACCTGAATGATCTTGGAAGTGGATTTTCCCTCAAGAGCCCCTACCATCTAGCATCTTGGCTGTCCTTGTGAAACCAACTAGGACTTTGGACCTACAGAGCTGTGAGTTAATATATTTTTGTCATTTTAAACAATATGTTTGGCACAATTTACTACCACGGCAATAGAAAACGAATACACTCACCCGCAGGAAATCATGTACTTCATACTTTGCATATAAAATACAACATGACCCATAACAGTCTCTTTTGCTGGTTGTAAAGATACAGCTATTTTAAATGTTATCATAGAAACTATGCGGATCTTTATCTCTAGTATAATTGTCTTTTTTCTTTTCATGTATCCTAATTTTTTATGTTTAGTATAAAAATTATTCTAATTTTCACAATGTGATCATGATTTTGTTTTCATCAATTTTTCAAAAATTTGCATTAAGCTATGCCTTCTTTAGAAATAAGTAAAATATAAATTTAAAAAATAAAATTAATTGTGTTTATTTATAGTTTATGAAATTTTTTTTTTTTAATTTCTAGGAGAGAGAGAGAGAGAGACACAGCGTGAACAGGGGAGGGTCAGAGAGAGAGGGAGACACAGACTCTGAAATAGGCTCCAGGCTCTGAGCTGGCAGTCAGCACAGAGCCCGACGCGGGGCCCGAACCCACGAACCGCGAGATCATGACCTAAGCGAAAGTCGGACGCTCAACCTACTAAGCCACCCAGGCTCCCCGAGTTTATGAAACATTTAAATAGAGTTTACAGGTATGCCCAAAGAGAAAGTAAAATAAATTAGATTGATTGTGTTTCATAACCAACATCTATTTTTTTTTTTTTTTTAACAGCAGTCTGACTTTTTCCTGGGATTTAACCCTCCTGTGTTACATTAAGTCTTGGTAGCATATTTCTTATTACTTCTGTGAAGGGAATATCCTCGGAGTTCTTTGGAGGATAGCTGGTAGATTCTCTGTTCTTCTATAATTAATCCATTTTAGTATGTCCAGCATGGTGAGCCTTTTGAACACATTCTCAATACTCTGGACTGTTCTGGAATCTCCACCTAATTTACTGTAAGCTATTAATTTTTCTAAGCTTTGTTAAAACGAAATTGCGCTGGGAACAGCTAACCATTTGAGGAAGGCTTTACTCAATGGTGCTGTAACAGAGCATAAAACTAAAGTGCAGTCTGGGTTCAACTGCATTGAAACAAAGGAAGAGAGAGTTTTTCAGAGTTGGGAAGTGGTGTGGAGAATCTTGGGCCACTTGTGTTTGTTAATTGAATGTACTCAAAGGATACCCTGTATCTTAATGATGGGAGGTAGTTTTAGATCTCAGAACAAGGTGTCCACTGAAGGAAATTAGGTTTCTTCCTTTCCATAGGGGCTGGGGAAAAGGAGCGTTATATCAAAAGGGTCAAACTTCCAGTCATAAAACAAGTCATGAGATGTCATGTACAGCATGACAAATATACTGAATAATACTGCATTGCATACCTGAAAATTTCTAAGAGAGTAAATCTAAAAGAAGAAAAAAGGGAACAAAAAAGCCTAGGGGTTGGGGGGTGCATTATCTTTCCTGATGATTACATTTCAAAGGGATAGCTCCCAGGTCCTTAAATAAAGGCAGTTCTGGATCTTAGAACTGGCAAGAAGCTTTCAAAATGATTTACATCTCAAAGGGGCAAAGAAGGAATTTTCAACGGGGTTTTTAAAAGTAAAAGTTCTAAGAAAAGCTGGGTCAGGGGCCTACTGTTTGGAAGAGGTTTATCTTCTGTTAAGATGAGAGGGTTAAGTTGATTCCTAAGTATTTTATGTTTTTGATACTGTTGTAAGTGGGGCCATTTTCATAATTTCCTTTTCAAATTGTACACTGTGTGTAGAAATACAAATGATTTTATGCTGATGTTGTACCCTGCAACTTTAATCAATTTAAATTAAGTATTCTAACAGGTTTTATCTTGTTTTCTGTGCAGTCTTCAGGATTTTCTGTGCACAAGATCATATCCTCTGTAAACACAGATATTTTACGTATTTTCCAGTTTGGATGCTTTTATTTCTTTTTCTTGACTGCTTGGCTAGGACTTGCCTACAGTGTTAAATAGAGGTGCAGAGTGAGCATCCCTGCTTTTTTGTTTCAGATCTTAGAGAAAAAGATTTCAGTTTCTCATCACTGAGTATGATGATAGTTGTGAGCTTTTCACGGATGGCTCTTATTGTAGTGAAATAAGTTTCTTCTACACCTAAACTGTTGAGAGTTTTTTTTCTTTTTCCTTTTTTCTTTTTTTATGTTTTTATTTATTTCTAGGAGAGAGAGAGAGACAGCGTGAGCAGGGGAGGGTCAGAGAGAGAGGGAGTCACAGACTGAAAGAGGCTCCAGGCTCTGAGCTGGCAGTCAGCACAGAGCCCGACGCGGGGCTCGAACCCACGAACCGCGAGATCATGACCTAAGCGAAAGTCGGACGCTTAACCGACTAAGCCACCCAGGCGCCCCTCTTTTTCCTTTTATTTAATCACAAAAAGGGGTTGAATTTTGCCAAAAACTGTTTCTACATCTAAGTATTCTTAACACAAATATTAATGATGATGATGATGATGATAATTATGTGGTGAGAATAAGCTTTTAGAGGTGATAAATATGTTAATTGTGGGGGAAACCAATTGGTATAGGCCAGCATGGGCAGTGAAAAAATTCACCCAAAGCAAAATAAAGGAGATAGAAGTTTCTTGACTACAGTGTAAGGAAGCAGTGGGCAGGACAGCAAAGGAGAGACTGTCTGCCATGAGACAGTGGAGGGAGACTGTACTGAAGGGGCACACTGAGGAGGTATGGGAATGGAACGTATGGGATTTTCCATTTTTGGTATGTGTGCCCAGCTGTAAGTAGCCCATTGGTCAGCTATGGTTTATGGATATTTTGAGGTGCGTCGCCGAATGAGCCTGCTTGCATTCACACCAGTGATCACTGTGGGCCCTTTCACTTTACTCAGGTTTCCATTTCTCAGGCCTGTTGTCTAAAAGAGGCCTCTATGTTTATGGTGTAGATCTCAAGGTTCTGCAACTCCGAATGTGAATAATCCCTTTGTTAGTATAGCAAGAACAGTGTTTTTCGAGCGATGCTGAGACTTGACTGAAGGTATTGGCATAGGATGGTATAACTTACAGTGTTATCTGCGAATCGGTAGCATTATCACCTGTTAGCTTGTTAAAATGAGTATTTATAATAAACCTCAATTTAGTAAATCAGAATTACTGGGGAAGCGAAATGTGATACTTAATTTGAACCATCTGTCTAGGGGACGTGTGCACACGTAATAGTGTGAGACAAATACTCCCAAAGACAAACATCATCTAGCAACACATGTACTTCCTGTGAGATCATTGCATCTTTTTTTCCAGCTAAAGGGAAGTCTTTATTCTATTGCAAGGTGGAGGCACCGCTTCTATTACCTAGAGAAGTGAAACAAATTTGTGGGTTCAAGTTTCTTAAGAGCATCTACCCATTTGTCCCCATCTGAGGTCTCAGAGTCTCCCCTCTTTCTATTACCATGAACACCTTAGTATAAATGTTCCCCAGGGCTGAAAATGTATCCAACATTATAAGTGGCTAGATTCTAAGAGGGAGCTCTCCGGAAGCAGGACCTAAGCATTCTCTGACTTGATAGTTGGCCTAACTTGAGCCTGTCATTTTTTTTTTTCTTTTAAGGTTTTGATTTTAGTTAGAATCTTCTGAGTATATCGTCACTCCTTATAATTACTTAAAATTGTCATTTTCCAGTACTTGTCAACTACCAGAGTGCCTATACAGCCAAGTAGGAACCCATCTACATATACTAAATCCAAATTCACAGTGTCTACTGGTCTTAGTACTTCAGATGCTCATTGGGCTGAGTTCGTATTCCCTAACTTTACCACTCATGATCAGAGAATGACCTTCTACTGGAATCATAGAGTAAGAATCTGCTGGCTAGAGAGACACCTCTAATACCCACTCTCTTTGTTTGGGTTTTCCCCAGATCAACTCTGAGACAGGAATTTAAGCATAAGTAGTTTGTTGGGAGATAATCTAAGAAATCATAATAGTTGTGTGGGAAAGTTAGACCACCAACACAAATACCTACATTACATCAATTGAATCTTGAATATTTATTTAATCAGTGATTTTACTCTACATCAAGAGACAGAAATTTTTTTAATTTTTTCTAACATTTGTTTATTATTGAGAAACAGAGAGAGACATAGAATGAGCAGAGGAGGGGCAGAGAGAAGGGGAGACACAGAATCTGAAGCAGGCTCCAGGCCTTGAGCTGTCACCACAGAGCCCGACATGGGGCTCGAACCCCACAAACTGTGAGATCGTGACCTTAGCTGAAGTCAGACACTTAACTGACTGAGTCACCTCGGTGCCCCAGAAAATATTTTTAATAAAGAGCCAGTGAATAGTTCAGCTTTTGCAGACCAAATCAGCTCTGACACAACTACTCAACTTGCCATTATAGGACAAAAGCAGACATAGCTAATGTGTTGAATGAGCATGGATGTCTTACAATAATATATTATTTCCAAAGAGAGGGCATGGGTTGGATTTGACCTAGAGGCCATATTTCACCAACTTCTACTCTATGTTGTAACCTACCTGAGAACAAGGAACACAACTTTTTATCAATATAACCTTAGTATCTAGCCAATGCTAAACACATAGATATTTATAGAGTAAATGAATAAAGTTTTTTATGTATTTAAAGATGATATGGATGATTACATTGAGTTGGTCTTTCTACTTACCTAGCTCAATGAATTTGAAAATCAAGTTGTTTTTTAAAATCTAAGCTTGAAACTAAAACCCAAGTTTGAGTCATTCATAGTTTCTTTACAGCACAGTACCATCACATCACCCAAACATGCTGGGCAGTAACCTCATTTACTCCAGTGGCTTTTTTTTCTTTCTCCCCTCCCCCCTTTTTTTTTCTTTTTATGGCTTGCTTTATGGCTTCGTTTTGCTCTGTTGGCTTTGACAAAAAAAAAACAAAAAACCAACTTTCTTTAATACATCCATTGTAAAGATATACAAAATTTATGATGTAGAGAGAGGTATATATTGACCAATTAGCAGAACTCTATCCAAGATAGGAAGTTGGGGCTTCATGGATTTAACCTCATGGTCCTAATGACAAACAGAACACTCGTGATTTGATCATGTTTGCTAGATACTTCACCTAGTTCCTTCTTACTTTTTTTTTGTCCTACTTACTTTTGGTTGAAAAATATGTACATAAAATGTATTATGATCCTATTCATAAAGTTCAACTACATGTAAAACTAAACATTATACTAATAAAAAACTTGGACAGTAAATTTATAAAGAAAAGCAATGGGAAATTCTGTATGCAGTGGGTAAGCGAATAGTTAGAAAGAGGGGCGCCTGGGTGGCTGAGTTGGTTAAGCCTTGGACTTCGGTTCACATCATGATCTCCCAGTTCAGTTCGTGGGTTGAGCCCCACATCAGGCTCTGTGCTGGCAGCTAGCTCAGAGCCTGGAATCTGCTTCAGATTCTTTAACGCCCTCTCTCTCTCTCTCTCTCTGCCCCTCCCCTTCTCATGCTGTCTCTCTCTCTCTCTCTCTCTCTCTCTCAGAAATAAATAAAACATTAACAAAATAATAAAAGAAGAGAATAGTTAGAATCTTCAAAGGACAGTGTTTTCAATTATTAAACAGGATGGTATATGCACAGGTTTTCCTTACATTGTATTAGCACCTGATATTTCTGTTACAAATGTTGGCTTTGCATGCAATTCCTATATAATGAGAAAATTATTTCCCCTAAGATTTGTATATCTTCCTTCTTGGAAGTCTTTTTGAGTAATGTGGAATTCCACTCATAATTAATCAAAACAATGCTCAGACTGTCAGGATGAAGCATTTTCATGCATGCATTAGCATCACTCTTAGATATTGGATATATGAAGAAAATTGAATGAAACATTTTTTTCCTCAAAATATGTAGGAGATTAGTTCTAAGTATAGATTTCTTAGCTCTTTCTTCAACTGGACTATAGGGTATCATTATCCCCTTTCTTTTCTGATTGAGGCTATGATTTGAACAGTGTATTCACATGTAAATCTTGTGTTGTCACCTGATCCTGGAATCATATATAGAAAAGGAAACATAGAAAACACAATTAAAAGCACAAACATTTGGGGTGCCTGGTTTGAGCGTCCGATTTCAGCTCAGGTCATGGACTCACGGTTCATGGGTTCGAGCCCCTCATCGGACTCTGTGCTGACAGCTCAGAGCCTGGAGCCTGTTTCATATTCTGTGCCTCCCTCTCTCTCTGATCCTCCCCTGCTCATGCTGTCTCTAACTCTCTCTCAAAAATAAATAAAATATTAAAAAAAAAAGCACAAACATTTTACGTTTACAATTGCTTGAATTATTTAATAATACACACTATTTTTGTTACCATGTTCATAATACAAGTAATATAAAACAGCAGCCTTTCATTGGTAAAATGTTCTTTATAGTAATTTAAAGAATAATTGCATACAGTCATGTGCTATATCTATTCTCTTTTGTAATAAAAAATGGCATTGAGCATAATTATAAGAATTAATGACCTTGCATTAGTATAGCCTTAAATCAAGCAAAGCCTGTAAATTATTTTAATTGCAGCATCCAGTTAAAATATTTTGGTCAATGAGCCTTTACAAATTGTATTAAAATGTGCAAAAATAATTTCGCTATGATATATATCATGCTAACACACATTTATGATGACCAACTTTAAAATACAATCTTCCCTTCAACCTTTTCTTCTAGAATTATGTATTTATTCTCAACTTTGAATTTAAGAAGTCAGACTAACTTCAGACTTTCTTGGCACTCACTGAAGTAAAAACATTGCGAACGTTTTTTTCCTCATAAGCCTTACTAGTTCTCCAGTTACTAGGTCAAACTACCCTCTCTGCTATAGGAGTTTGCTCTTATTGAGTAACAAAATACCACATTTAGCAGCTTTGAAAAGCACATATTTACTATCTCACAGTTGCCTTGGTTCAGGAATCTCCCACATTTTAGCTAATTCTCCATTTGGCGCCTTACAATTTCAACATCAAGATGTCAACTGGGTCTTGTTTTGTTTTATTTTGTTTTGTTTTGTTCTGTTTTTAAAGCCTGGGGGGCCTCTTTTCAGCTTACAAGGTTATTGACAGAATTCAGTTCCTTCTGTCTATAGGACCAAGGTCCCCATTTTCTTGCTCTGTCTCCTGGGAAATGTTCTGAGCTTCTGGGAACCACCCAAGTCCCTTGCCATGTGGCCCAGAACACAGCAGCTCACTTCTACAAAACCAGCAGGAACATCTCTCTCTGTAGTCAGCTAACATGGAATCTTATGTAACATACCATAATCACAGAGTGACCATCTCACATTTACATGTCCCGCTTACACTCATGGGTAGACCCTGCACCAGGGGTAGGAATCCTGTGGGCCACCAGGATTCTGCCCACCATACTGCCCCAGTCACATATTGCAGCCACAGGCAGGAAATGGTCTCTTCTGGTTCTGAGAAAGTACCTTTTTGTCACAGTCTGCAACCACCAAACTGGAAAATGGTTAACATTTTCTCTTGAATGAAATCAAGATTATCAGTGCAAGAAGAAAGAAGAGTTTGAATAAGTTCTGAGAATCTCTGGTCCTGAAACAATTTCTGATTAACTTATACCTCTGAATATTAAACATGGACCATCTCATGACACCTGATACCATGTTCTCTCATAAAGAAGAATATCCAGTATATGAAGATGTGTACACTGTTCCCTCTTAAGATTTAATAAACACCTAGCCATGGTCCAACATAGGTTTTAACTGTAAAAATGATCTTCTAGAAATGAAATTATTAACTATACAGAACAATGTTCCATTTCATCACTCAATCCCAAAATCTTTACACATTCACCTCAAAGTTGGTGAATGTTTGATAATCATGGAAAACGTGAGAAATATATTAAAAAATTTTACAATGCAAAACGAATCCCTAAAATCAAAGAGCTAGTACAGTAGATTCACAAAGTGACAACCAGGACAGCAGATAGTCAAGGTCAAAAGCAGTGAAATAACCCCTTTAACCTGTTTTTCACATTAATATGTAAGTCATTGGATGATGCTACAAATGTAACTAGATCTAGCCAAGGACATTTTTATCAGGTGTGATAAATTGTATTTGACCTGCTGGTACCACCCACTGAATATCTAACTTCATGTATTTCAATAACTTTTCTGATAATCAACCACCTGGGCAACATTTGCAGTCTTTCAAGCTGTCACTTTGGGACATGAATTAGTGTTAGCATACACATAAATCATTGCAGCAAGTCAAGAGGAACTGAAGCAGAGAGCTACTGGCTTCAAAATAGTCATATCACCAAGTAAATTGAGGAGATACATTACTTTAGTCAAAATAAATAGATTTTACTTCTAACTTATTTATTAATTTTGAACATTGAAAAAATTCTAGTAAAATTGCTGTTCCTAAAATTAAAACCATTGCTGTTAAAAGTAAAAGATTACCGTTGGAGACCAGCTAGGCTTATAATAATGAGAACAGTCGATAATGAGGCAATAGCATCTTGAAATATCAAATTGTTGAAAAGTAAGAATGATTATAATTATAGGCTGATGCTATTATATCATTCTTTATGTGAGCTTTTGAATCAAAAGTTTCAGAGGGATTATAAGCAGTATGTAAAAGGATGGAATAGCATCTTATTTACTTCAAGTCACTTCAAAAACTTGTCAAAGTGATTTTGAAACTTTGTGTCCTTTGGAAAGAATTTTTTATTTTGAAACAAGAGATCTGCATAATACCTCTAAATAACAACCTATACTAGCTTCTCTGGGAGAAGATTAGGCATAATACAAACATAATTGTTAGATTATTTATTTTCATGGTCCTACATTTTTGTATTCTATACCTCTGTTCAAAAAATCTGCACTCCATTTCAGTTATCTAGTGAAAATCAAAAATGTTCATCAGTACATTAAAATGAGAGAAATAAATCATCTCTCACTTAATTTTATAACTTTATTTAGAAAGATATAATTGTATCTACAATATTTTTCTATTTTGTGAACATTATTTTAGATACTTTATTTTCCACCATTATGATTTTAATGATTCTTCCCTAGAATTAGCTTCTATCTATTTTTTTTAATAGGGCATATTTAATTTCAGGCAACTTTATGAATATATATTTTAAAAAATTACTGTTGTTTCTGTAAAACATATCTAGTTTAATCAAACTATATAATCAAATATGTTCTTTAACAAGAGTTTTGATGAAGCTGGAAGTTAGAAGCCTCATACATAAAAATACTTTAAAATTTTATATAAATATCATGTTGCAAATAAGAAACAGGATAATAACAATGATATCTAGCTTTCAGATTTGCTAGAATGCTTAGAGGTAAAATAAATAATAGTAATAATATAGTAAAAGCTAGATTAAAATTAGGGATGTTGCACTTAATTTTAAGATGTATTTTCTCTCCCCTTTGAAACCTCATAAAAGTGAATGTGGGTACAAGTTCAGGCAAATAAGAAGAGAAAGGGGGTGTCTAGACATGAAAAGGCAGAAAAGAGACAAGTGGTGGCTAACCGAACAGACGCTTCTGTTCTGCATTCAAAATGTTCAGAGAACAAAGCAGAAGAGGATAATGATTGTCACCCATGCCTGATACGGTTGGTAATGCTGAGGAGTCACACAGAGTCATAAGCAGGAATGAGATGTGCAGCATGGAAATGTTGTATCCATATCAAGAATGCTGGGTGCACACTACTAGGTATGTAACAAAAATGACTGGTGAGATGGATAGTTACCAAGTAACATGTTGGTTGATATCAAAGAATCAATGAGACATATAGAAATAGCTGCATCCCAGCCTCAACTTACATCATGACATGTTGACATTTGAGTTCCTCTTCCTCAGTTTCTATTGCATGAGGTCATCAAAGTGGCAAGCCCCAGCCATATATAATGTACTTCCATTAAATAATGGTAGTGCTTCACCTGATATTTACACATTCAGTCTTTCATTTATTGAATAAAAGAATACCCATCAGGGTCCAGTAGTTGTCCTAGGTGATTGAAATATGTTAGTAAATATGATTGAAAAGAATCATTTCTCTTCTGTAACTTACATTCTAACTGACAATAAGCAGGCTGACAATAAGCATTAGACATAAAAATACAAAAATTACCTAAAACTAAGTGCTACAAGCAGAGAAAAAGCAGAGCATTTAAGAAGGGCTGAAGTACTGGGGAAAGAAATTTGTTATAATATTAATTAGGATGTCCAAGGGAGGTGTCAATGAGAAGATGAAAATCAAGCAATAATTTCAATGAGGTGAGGGAATTGCCATGTGTGTATAACAGGGAAAAGCATCCAAGGCAGAGAGAATAGGCAGGTGTAAAAGATATGAGGATGAGCCTATTTACTACTTTAAGAAAGAAGCAAGGAAGCCACCTGTGGCTGGAGGAAAGTTAGGAAGGAAGTAATTGGATATCATAGAGGAAAATGTGAGATAGATCTCTCAGGCAGCTTTCAAGAATTATAATATTAATAGACTGTCAAGGACAATTTAGAAGAAATGGACAAATTCCTAAACACACACTCACTACCAAAATTCACACGGGAAGAAATAGAAAACCTGAACAGACCCATAAAGAGTGAAGAAATTGAATCAGTGATCAAAAATCTCCCAATATATAAGAGCCCTGGACCTGATGGCTTCCCTGGGGAATTCTACCAGACATTTAAAACAGAATTAATCCCAATTCTTCTCAAGCTATTCCAAAAAATAGAAAATGAAGGAAAACTCCCAGATTCATTTTATGAAGCCAGCATCACTCTGATTCCCAAGCCAGACAGAGATCCAGCAAAAAAAGAGAACTACAGGCCAATATCCTTGATGAATACGGATGCAAAAATTCTCAACAAGATCCTTGCAAATCGAATCCAGCAGCATATCAAAAGAATCATCCACCAAGATCAAGTGGGATTCATTCCTGGGTTACAGGGCTGGTTCAACATTCGCAAA